>NC_060953.1:29331651-29380325 GCF_022045245.1 Lucilia cuprina
CAAAAAAACACCTCTTGCACAGGAAGACATCTTTTTTAGAACGTTACTGCCGTTCGAAGATTCATATAATTTTCTTACTTGGACATGTTTAACAGCGCATACCGCAATATTACCGGACACATACATAATACGTTGGCACTAAAACAAAATATCAGCAGAAAATATCACTCATAAGAAACTTCTGCAATTGGACACAAGATGAAGTAATGAAATTATGTTTTTAAGAAAGAATCGCCCGCAATACTTACAAGCAAACTTGGTCCGTACATAAGGACCTTTTAACATTTTTGTTATTTTCTGTTATTTTATGTTGATTAATATTTTAATTTAGTTTGAAAAATATTTTCCATTTTATATTTTTAAATTGAACAAAAAATTAAAAAGTAAACAAAAAACTCGGATTTATAAAGTAAATACGGTAGCATATAAAATAATAAATCGCTTAAACGTCAGAAGCATATAGTAGTACATATAGGCGAAACTGAAGGGGTTTTCAACCCCTTCACACAGACGAGCTCTGAGAGAATAAAACAAACTTGTGAGAACTAAACGCACTCACTAAACATCAAATTTTCTTCGCAAAATTGCGGGGATATTACCACTTATTAGTTTTTCTTATCACTTAAACTTTTCATTTATTTAAAACCCCGAAAATAATTTATATTTTACAAACGAAAAAAAAAATATTTTTTATTCTTTAGCATTTTATTTTAATTAAAATTTAAAAATGAAAAGCTGTAAATTTATTTTACATACTTTTTTTATTCAACAAAAAAATAACAAAATAACGTGTTTATAATATGTTTTGAGATAAAATATCTTTTCAAAAAAAATAATAACTAATATTTTTATACACTGCCATATAAAATTTCATTAATAACACACAAAGAATAACGTCAAAAAAAAATACATTTTTATTTAGTACCTTTTGAACAACTGTGTTTATTTTTGTGCTTCTACTAATACATTCTCACCAGTTAGGTCTTTGATAGGGGACTTAGTTCCTTGACAATTAGTTTCGCCTATATACTACTATATGGTCAGAAGTTTAATATGGCTACGAAAGAACTATGGGCCACAGTCCAATGTTATATTCGATTTTTCAGATAATAAAAAAAAACATATAAAATAAAAGCTTATAAGTAATATACAATCCATATAACGGGTAAAATATATATAAATTGAGATATAAATCATGAAATTCTGCTAATTTTTGGTGTAAATAAATTTTTGAACAAAATTTTTAACTTATACTATTTTCTTCCACCACTACTCATATAAGGTTCAGCTGAGTGAACCTTAATAAAAATATTAATCGCTTATTTTAGGTTTATTATGCACATTTTCTATAGAAAATTCCTACAATAAACCATCAATAACTTTATTAGACATTTATGAATATGGGCGTTAATAATTAAAGGTGTTTCCACTGAGGCTTTTTTAGAAAATTTAGTGTGGAAAACTAGTTGAAATCATGTAGATTTGCCAATCATTTTGACAAATCCAAATCTACTTAGGGTGGGTTTCATACTAATCAGTTACTCGGAAAAATTTTGGTTTGTATTTTCCAGTTATGGATTTAAAATCAGTTAACTTTGTTAGTATTGTCAACTTTTCACTTAAAACATAAACAACTATTTTTACAAATAATATATTTTTAATATGAAAAATTTTAGAAGAAAAAAATAAACGTTTAAAACTATAAAAAATTGATAGAACAAATCAGAAAATTACTATTTACATAAAAAATTAAGATTTTCTTCTTTAAAATTCATCATTTTATTGTTTGTTGATCGTGTTTTTTTCACTTATAACTTAGATTATTAGACCAATAACACTCAGTTAAACTAAAATTATAAGTAACGTTACTGATTACTCAAAAACACAAAACATAGATTAAACTATGTTTAAAGAATGAATGTAAATTAACTCCATCTGAAAACCCCGCCCTTAATATACTAGATTTGATTTAAAACTACTAGATTTGATTTGTTTATACAACACTGCGTTGTGTCTAGGCTATCCATGCATTCCCCGACAGCCAGTTCTACGTAACGGAATGACCCGAATTATTCGGCCAAGGGCTGTTAACCCCAGCAACAACAATACAATTTTCTTCTGCGAAGCAACATATCACGGAATTGCTGCTCCGCATCCTTTTGGTCCGTGCGGGAATTGAATAAAATCCCGGACCATGGTTCTGCACAGCTTGCCAGAACCGACTGCACCATATGTCCATCCAATTAAGGTGCGACTCTCGTTTGGGCTGGTGTTATCTCAGGAACTGCTTCGGACTTAACCACCATCGATAGTGGTCGGAAAATTTCGTCGCCCCATGCTGCTTACAACAACGCCCCATGCTCGACAACAACATCGCCATCTTCCGCTCTCTCCTCGGCTGCCTACAAATTACCTCGGGAACATCACCTGCACGAGGAAACGAAGGTCCTCCCAGTCAAAGAACATAACGTCATGTTGATCAGTTGACAGTTCCTCCCTGGGATGTCATCGGAGAAGTCATCCCAATTTCAACATCACATAGTTGATGTAGAACCCCCCACTAGATTATTGTATAGTTTTAGCTGTTAACAATAGTTAATCCTTTCATCGAAAAAGTGACTTTTTATTTTGAAATAAAAACAAAATAAAATGTTATTTTATAATTAGTAGCATTTTATAAACAAATTTAAACTATTAATGCTGGCTACACAGCATAATATTCCGTAAATTTTCAAATAAAGTTAAAAAAATATAGTGTAAATACAAAATGTAATAAAGCTTACTCAAAATACGGATAGAAAATTGAAAATCGTATAATTTCGGAAAATTTTCAAAATTATTGGATTTTTTCGTTTTATTTTTATTTAGAAATATAGAAACAAATTTCAAATAAAAACAGAAACAAAATAAAAATTTACGTTTTTTCTTTGAATTTTTTCATATTGAAGTTTAATTTTATTTCAAATCTGATAATGTAAAAACAAAAAATATTTTCAATTTGATTTTTTTGATCATACCAATTCTCATTTTATTTTGTTTTGGCAGTATAAAATAAAGATCTAACGACTTCTCTCGTAGTGTGTAGATAGCTTAAGTAAAATTCACAATGCTAGCAACAATTTGGTTTTTTATCTTTCCCTTTCTTGCTCATAATTTCTTTATTATTATACTTTCCCTTCATTTTTGATACAAAAATATAACTCAAGTTCTGTGAAAAAGTTGAACATACTTAAGCTTCAGTTTCATTTTGTATGAAAAATTTGTCTACGTTTACTTTATATTAATTTTAAAAACAAAAATTATGAATGAAAATTTCGGGCATGGCCGACCATATAATACCCTACACCATGAGTATATTTTAAAAATTTTTATTTTTTATAAAGAAACTTTTATGTCGAATATTATCATAATTCCAAAATATTTAAGCAATTTATTGATAAAAAAAAACTAAAATTTCTAAATGAGGCTTTATATAGGTCAAATATGGGCCGATCCTCGGTAAATTTGGAAAAAGGATATATTTTTAAATAACAGTTAGTTTTGTTGAGTTTCATTGCGATTCAAATGGTTACAAGTCAATTTTAGACGTTTAAGACATTTTTTGAAGGGGGGTTTGTATGTGGGCTAGGGTCAAATAAAGGCCGATCCTTACGAAAATCTGTCATTTATACTTATATAAAACTTATTTGTGCCAATTTTTATAGAGATAATACAATATTTGACGTAATTATGGCATAAAAAGTTCAAATCGGCAGGTACGGTTGTAAGGAGTGAGATCGAAAAATTCTTAACATACATATATGTTTATAAAAAAGAAACCACTAAACTTACAGCTTTATTTTTTTTTTATTTGATTCAAATTATTATTACAATTTACAAAAAAGAAATATTTTTATAGTTTTAATCACTAGTGATGAAATTTTGAACCCTTTTCGGAAACCCTTCCATTAACGTTTTTATAGTGCTTTCTGTCACTTTGCTCGAACATGTAGTCCATCTCCGTTTAAAATCTACCACACTTTTGGACACCTTTTTTCTACTCTTCAATTCTCTTTTAACAAGAGCCCAATATCTCTCCACTGGCCTTAGCTCCGGGCAGTTTGGAGGATTTGCCTCTCTTGGTACAAATATCACATTATTGTTCTTGTACCACTCAAGGGCTTGTTTACCATAGTGACATAATGCCAAGTCAGGCCAAAAATAAGTGGACACATTATGAAGTCTTATGAATGGAAGCAGCCTTTTTTGTAAACATTCCTTGATGTAAATTTCGGTATTTATAGAGCCCGTTGTAACAAATGATTGGCTTCTTTTGCCGCATCTGCATATTGCTTGCCATACCAAGAACTTTCTGGGAAATTTTGTCTGCTTTTGGGTCCTAAACTTTTCTTCAACATTCCCTCGAGCATCAGCAACATAAAACTTTTGACCTGGAAGTTGCGAAAAATCTGCCAGAACATACGTTTCGTCATCCATTATGCAGCAAGAATATTTCTTTATAAAACTTGACTTCAATTTCCGTGCTCTGTTTTTGGCCTCTAAATTTTTAGCAGCGTTCCTGTGAGGAACTTTTTGAGCCTTGTATGTTTTTAAATCTGCATTAGCTTTAACTTTTCGTACCAAATAGTCCGAGCACTGAGCTAACCGAGCTGCTTTCCTACCGGATATGTTGGGAGCTCTTTTGAAAATGCGTTCTATTTTTTTGGCTTTAGAAACATCATGTGGACCATTCCTTCTACCTGAACCAGGCTTTCTATCAACTGACAAGTTCTCCCGGTAATGTTTACTAACATTGGAAACAGTTTGACGGCAGACCTTTGTATGCTTGGCCAACTTTTTGTAAGACCAAGTTGGGTTTAGTTGAAAATATTTAATAATTTTAGTACGCACTTTTTTCTGGTCACTCATTTTAATCAGATTAACAAAAAAATTAATATAATTGACATTACACATAATAACTGACATGTTTTTCAAAGGTAACTTGATCAAAAAAAAAATCAAATAATACTTTGGTTGAAAAATGTAATGAAAAACGTGTGTTAAGAATTTTTCGATCTCACTCCTTATGGGGACTGGTTGAAATAATGGACCGATTTCAACCATTTTCAATAGGCTTCCCTGCCAAAAAACCTGCTTGGTCCAAATTTCATCAAGTTATATTGAAAATTGCCTGTACCTTGCGCATAAGGTTTACATGGACAGCCAGCCAGCCAGCCGGACAGATGGACGGACATGTCTTAATTGATTAAAAAAATGATTCTGAATCGATCGGTATACTTTAAGGTGGGTATTGGACCAATATGTTTGTATGTTACAAACATCAGCACAAACCCACTATAGTGGTGTAGGGTATAACTACTAATAAATGTTTAAAACTGTAATTTTGTATTTTTAATGTCTATATTTAAAGAAAATAACATAACTGTCGTTATATTAAAATAAAATGACGGGATTTGTACGAAAATTCGAATATTAAAAAGGAATAAGCTGAGTGCAGACACCTTGAAACCTAATAGATTTCAATCCAGTGGAAACAGTATAATTTAAAAAATTTTAAATTAAAATCGAATGTATGTATTTTTATACCAAAAACAAAAATTACTAGGTACCTTTTCAATTGGCGGTCTACTTTCCCCCATGTGCTCATGACTTTTCTCCTCTGTAGTTACACTTTTTTCGTCAGGATTTTTACTTTGCTTTACCGGTTGAATATTCACAACTTTATTATATTGAAATGTACTTAAAGATGAACTTTTTGGTAATACATTATTTGCTCCCATAATGTCTTTATTATTTGTGCTATTAGCCAAGTCTGGTTCGTCATCATCAATGCTTACAACATCTTCAATATGTATTGTCTCACATTTTTTTTCTCTAGATATTTCAATTGTATTTTTTCCTTCATTTAATGTTGTGGATACGATAATTGGTTCAATTTTACTTTTCTTTGCATTTAAATAAATACGTTCCTTGTAGCGCTCCCTTTGTCTTTTATTATTTAACCTGAAATTATATTTTATTTATTAACCTAATTTTAGTTTAAAAATATATGTATATGTATTTTAGACGGATTCGTATAAAATGGTTTTTATTTTTACTCATCTCACCGTTTGGATAACAAAAACATTTTAAAATTTGCAGTGGCTATAAAAATTGAAAGTTGTACTTACAAATAATTTTCAAAGGGATTATATAAAAGCGAAGTAACCAGTGTTGCGTGCTTTACTATGTTCTACTTACAATCTAATATCGTTTTCGTATCAGAAACGATAGCATTTACGGACTAAATTTTAGCTTTCCTTATAATATCGATTTTCCATGAAATTCGTTTTCGCTATCATAATTTCCAAAAACAACGATAGTAAAATCGCCTTTTCCAACTTTTTTTCTATACGCTCTTTTGTTATCAAAATTACATTTTAAAGAATTTTAAACATTATATTTCACGAAAGTAAATAAAATAACAAAAGTCTGAAAAAGGAAAGATTACATACAAACATTCTTATATACATTCATAGAATCATATTTTTCATAAAATCTGCGTTGTCATGCGAATACATGAAACTTTTTCAAAATTGCATGCATATCAACTTAACACAATTTAAATATCAAAATTCGCGAATTTCTTTTAGTTTTATATTATTTATCTAAATTAAATTGATTTTATTTAAATTCTTAAATTATTTTTATTTTTTCAAATTATTTTTATTTTTTTGATCAAATCTACCGTCCTGATATACTGAAACTTGGTTGGGAGACAGTCCCCGGAGGAATATATTCCAAACCCGATAAAATGCCGAAACTGCCGAAAGCTGGGTCATACCAAAAAACGCTGTCGTAAGTCGAAAGAATGTGGAATTTGTAAAATGCCCGAAAATATTGTGCCCCAAATTGTCCAATATCTAGAAGATGGACAATTGGCGAAGCATGGGAAATTTATAATAATAATCATACGATAAACACCCTTAAACCTGTTCTAAGAAAATCCAATAATGTTAAAACTTACGCGCAAGTATTAACTCAGTTTCTATCGCTGAGACTAAAAGCTCACATTTAACACTTTACAACACTGAAATTATTTCTCCAACTAGAAGTACAACTCCAAAGAACTCTACAACTCGCACCCGAAAAAATCAACTTTCTTTGTGCCAGTTACCACAGGTAAATTTTTGATTTTGTGTATGAAAGAAAGAGATGATTCATATTTCTTTCACTCAGACACAAAAGTAAATGTTTTCAAAAACAAGTTTCCCTGTGTGAACCTGCTCTTTATCAACCGCAAAAAAGCAAGGATATGATTATCGATTATATAAATACAGGTTTAGGTATGGACAGTCTACTGTAGTTCTAGCTTCACGAACTGTGAAACAACTCCTACAACACAAATATAGGAAAACAATGAACTTGCTTGACGGTGACGGAAAATAGATAAATACGTATGTAGTAATGGGGATGTAGAAGCGAGTGCTACAGGGGTAAGAATGCGTAATATAGCTAACCAGTTGGTAATGACATAGCCTCTTCATATTTCCAATCACCAACCATGCGTGGCGAAGAGTCACATCCTGCACGAGGTATCTCCGGACCTCCGGACTACGGTGGCCTCCGGACCAGGGTTCTGTCCGGTTGTATCTTTTTGCAGATGCAAAAAGGGGCTCTGTTGCAGATGTTTTTTTATTTCACCATTAATATTCTCTTTTTATATGGATCTTAAAATTTCAAAAAACAAAGAAATCGAATAAGGTCATGTCCCTATCGACCTGATTCGGCAACAGCACCTAGAGACGTAACCGGTGGACCGAAGTACGATCCATCAATAAGCCGAAGACATTGTTCTTACTCACAGGGACACACTGTGGTAATTATCTGAACATATCTGGACAAGGAAGGAAAATTCAATGGTATCATATGTATATGATACCTTTCATCCATCATCATTCAACCCAGTAGACGTCTCATTCATACGACACCATAAGAGAAAAACATACGACACACTCATTATAGGTAGACGGGTGGGGTAAGGTCCGCCGTACCTCACATTCATCCCGTACCATATACAATTAGTACCAACTCATTTCCAACGCTTAGTCCCACAGTCACTCCTCTGTGGGGTATCTGTTGTTTCGGCAACAGCACCGAACTTATCCCGAAATATTGACTTTACTTTACATCAGTCTTTTAACAGCCACACAGTGGTATAGGAAAAAAAAGAGGGAAATAATTCGGTAACTTCTAAACGGTTAATCCGATTTTAATGAAATTTGGTATGCACAAAGAGGAGGTGTTGTCGAGTTTAGGTTGGACCTTATAGGCCAACCAGGGGCCCGGCGAGGTCCTCAATTTAGGACACCTCGGCTATGTTAAATTTTTAAAACGATCCTATTTCTTCATTTGAGTTCCGATTTAAAAAAAATTTCGTATATAGAATCTTCTCATCGAGCACTATAAAAAATGGCAGTAAATTATCTCTTATAGTTTAGGATATTCGCATTTGAAAATTTAAATTTTAAAATTTTTACCGTCCTTACTTTAGTTTTTTGATAATAGCGGGTCCAAATATTCCCGATTTTCGCCAATTTTTTTATTCGTTTAACAACAAGTTAACATATCGGCTATGTTACATTTTTAAAACGATCCTATTTCTTCATTTGAGTTCCGATTTAAAAAAAAGGCATTTTAATTTAAAAAATTAAAAAAAGGCAATTTTTTGCCATTTTTTTTGGGAAATAAGTATCTTTTTCTTTTTAAGTTATCTAAAAAATTTCTAAGAAGATGTATATAGAATTTATACTTTTTGGAAAGCTGACTTTACATAAAATACGATAAATGAAATAAGACCTAAAAATTTTTGATACCGAGTGGACCAGGTCCATCCAAAAAAACTCTATTTTTATGGAAAATTCAATTTTGAGCAAAAATTCTCAAATCGCATAGTCGATATCAAATTATAGTTACCTGTTTTATATGACCCAATATGTTCTTAATCATTTTGTAACGGGTTTCGATAATCCCGCTTCTGGTATGGATATAATAGGCAAAAAAACAAAAAATTCCATTTTTGGGAATTCCGGGATTTCTAATAAGAAAATTCGAAATTTTTAATTTAATTTTGGATTTTGAGTTAAAAAATCTACCAATCTACAAATCATTAAAAAATATTCATAAATAAAATTTATATTGCAATTTGAAAAATTTTAATCTTCTCAAAATCTGAATAAAATCGGGAATATTTGGATCCGAAAATCGGGATCCGAAATCGGGAATGACTAAAGTAAGGACGGTAAAAATTTTATTTTTCAAATGCGAATATCTCCTAAACTATAAGAGATAATTTACTGCTATGACGACATTTGTTATAGTGCTCGATGAGGAGATTCTATATACGAATCGGAACTCATATGAAGAAATAGGATCGTTTTAAAAATTTAACATAGCCGAGGTGTCCTAATTTGAGGACCCCCCGCCGGGGCCCTGGTTGGCCTATAAGGTCCAAATTCAAAACCTAAACTCGACAACACCTCCTCTTTGTGCATACCAAATTTCATTAAAATCGGATTATCCGTTTAGAAATTACCGAATTATTTCCCCCTTTTTTTTTCTATACCACTGTGCGCCACTTACTCTCCCCGCGAATTTGGGTTTAAACCACAGCCACTACGTGGATCCTGAAGGAACCTCAACCAACTGCCAGCCAGGACATAGTACTGCGGCAACTGGCTACCCATAGTACTTGATTATGCTGTGCTCTGGTCTGACCTCTTTTCAATCTTTGCAAGGACTAAGCCAGGCAGTAGACTGTAACCTATTTTTTTGATCCCGGCCAGACTAGAGATATTGGGGGACTCATATCCTAACTCTACTGAGGCACACATCCCAACAGACGAAGAGGATGCGTTACTGGAATCTGTTCTAATACGCAATCCTCCATCGCCGCTAAACTGGATGCCGAAAAACTAAAGGCACCTAGTGGCGCAGCGCGCAGGCGTCTATATGCCTATATCGAGCACGGCATGGGCATCGAGGAGGCACGTAAAAAAACGATGAAGGAAGTTCGGGATGTACTGCGTGACTTTAAAACACCCAGGAAAAGAGGCAGATCTGGTGGATCAACTCCAGAAAAGCCCAATCCTCTGAAAAAGGTAGCGAGTTCCGCCGCAACTGGGGTTCATGAAGCTAAAACTGCGAATGTAACCGCAAGCAAGTCACCACCGCACTCTCAACCATCGTATAGAGATGTTGCAGAAATTATCCGTCTTGGTATCATTCCACTCAAATTCCCAACGGAAATGTGGTCTGACGAAAAATTCAGGGTGATTCAGACGGCAGTCCTGAATAAGATTGTGAAGCTAAAAAATGGATCTTTAAAAACAAAATTTGCAGTATGCTCATTTAAGCCCGGCTGGTTAGTATTCAACTGTAAGGGCACAGACTCGACTAAGTCCCGTTGCTGAAACCTTGGACTGGAGCCCTACTTCAAGTCCTGTCCGAAGATGAAGTTCCTAGGGCTGAAATATATGTGGGATATTTCCCGGAAAAGCCAGAAACATCCTGGATGCTTTCCCTAATAGAAGGACAGAATACTTGTCAGTTGAATATTGGAAGGTACTAAACCGAGTCAGTAAAGGTAACATCCTAGAAATTACCTTTGCAATTGACCCAACATCTGCCTCCAAACTGAAAGAAAAAGGCAATAATTCCAGTGTCCTCTGCGAAAACAGTTAGCCCGATGAAGGTTACAACTCCTTCAGCGAAAAAGCTTTATCTCAACACCAACAGAAGGTCTAAAAAAGGTCACTACGACTTTGCCGAAGAAGCAGCTCTCAAGGGCTCTAATCGTGGCAGAAAAACGGCGAATCGGCTTGACAGATATTAAAATGTCCCAACCAGCCATTAGAGACCTAATCTGATATATTATCAAAGTACAATAAAGCCCAGAGTGGCCCAGAGTACTTACAAGATGATGTCGATGCGGCCCCTACGCCTGAGGTGTCTAAACTGGTTACCTATTGCCAAAAGCGCTACCTTGGGTGGATAATAGGCTGTGATGTAAATGTCCACCATGAAATCTGGGGAAGTACAAAAACCAACAAACGTGGTGAGAATTTAATTGAATATATATGTAGTAATAATATTAACATATTGAACACAGGAGGTCTTAAATCTCTCATTATCTATTAACAATCTTTCTTTTGCTATACATAACTGGCACATCTCAAATGAAATATCTCTGTCAGATCATAAATACATATTATTTGACATTGATAGACACAAAGGAGGTGTACAACAATATCGAAATCCAAGAAACACAAATTTGGTCATGTACCGATTTACTCTGGATAAATTCAATAATAACTCCAAGAGCATAATAGTCGTATATAAAGGAGATAGACTTTGAGTCCAATGAGCTTTGCACAAATATTAAAATGCCTACATAATCAGCTGTAAGTAAAACTTTAGAAAGCCAAAAAGGGATATAGCCTGGTGGAATAACAAACTAAAAAAACTGAAGAGAATATCAAGAAGTTTGTTTAACAGATCAAAACGGACAAGTGACTGGTCCACATATAAAGTGGCATTCAGTGACTTCAATAACGAAATCAGGAGATAAAAAGGACATCGTGGCGCCAATATTGCGACAACATTGACAAGTTTCCTAAAGCCATAAGGCTTCAACGAGCCTTATCGCGAAACCATAAAAATGGTCTCTGTACGTTAAAACGTGCTGATGGAACGTACACTGAATCGTACTTGCAAACTTCTCTTGGACACCAACTTTCCTGGTTCTCGATCAGCAATCATCATCGTGGTTACCTTGGTTGACCAATATAAATAGAGCTCGTGGGCTATTTCGATATATAGCCCATATAAATCACCTGGTCCTGATGGCATTTTGCCCTGCCATCTGCCATCAACAAGGTGGAGACGTCATAGTGGTACAACTGTCAAGATTATTCAAATCGAGTCTCTTGACAGCTTATGTGTCTAACTCTTGGCGTGGAGTTAAAGTGGTCTTTATACCAAAGGTTGGCGGCAAATCTGAACAGTTGCCAAAATCCTATATAACAATAAGTCTAAGCTCATTTTTCCTAAAAACAATGGAAAAACTACTCGACAATTACATTAGGGAAACATAACTTTCAAAGAACCCGATTCACCGGCTTCAATTTGCTTACCAACCCGGCAAGTCGACGGTGTCTGCTATCCATCATGTCACGACGAGAATTTAGGAGGCTCTGGGCTCCAAATAATTAGCCCTATGTGCTTTTATAGACATACAAGGAGCATTCGACAACACGTCATATGCGATTGACCATGCATTAAATGAAAAATGCATTCCAAAGGTTATTAGAAACTGGACTCTGGAAATGCAAATATCAAGAGTCATTAAGTTTGACCTTTGTGGAAAATCGAGAACCATATGTGCCACTAGAGGATGTCCCCAAGGTGGCGTTTTATCGCCATTATTATGTACAATGGTAATCTACTCAAAAAACTTAATGACTTAGGTTTCCGAACTTATGGTTATGCCGACGACCTTGTCATATCTATCACAGGTTTCGACGATATCGATGTAACGATATCGGAAAGGATGCAGCAGGCAATAAATATTACAGCCAAATGTTGTGAGGATAAAAACTATAAAAACTATCCTTGTACCATTTACATGACGCAGATTATTGAGCCTACTCTTAGCGGGTCTATTATTAAGTTCTCTGAGGAAGTAAAATACTTAGGAATCATTCTTGACAAAACCCTAAATTGGAAAGCCTTTAGGGTATTGAATGTCTGTCAAAGACTCTTCGGTAATACATGGGGTTTAAGGGGTTTCAATATCATAATAAAGCCCATTCTGATTTATGTTGCCTTAGTCTGGTGGAAAAGAGTGGAACAGAACAGGTGACTTGGAAGGGCATATAAGTATATTCAAACTATTCATAAACGACCCATATATCCGCGTCCATTTTTGTGGGTCACCAACATTGGTTTTTGAACTTACCTTCGAGGTTGTGATATCTGATAGAAACAAATGCGCCGATCATACATTGTGGCAGCAAAGTGCTGATCAAGTATGGTTTACTTGACGAGTCCAAACATAGAGATGGTGATACTGGAGCAGGCATTTGCAATCCTAACTTCCAGAAGGTAATCTCTATGGAAAAATATACCTCAATCATTTTAGGCGGAGATCTACGTCATCTTCATCTGTGCCACAGAGTGCTTGAGGAGAAGACAAAGGGCATAGAATGATTTATGCAAAGAAGCGAATCTGAGTATGACAAAACCCAAGTCGTGAGAATATATTAGTTAAAAAATATATAGACCAACAAACACAAACTTTATGGTTGAAAAAGTTTTAATATGTTTGTTTTATATTACATTTCGATATTTTGTGAAATAATGGTTTTAGTTAGACATTTTTATTAAAATTCTGTTAATTAAAGCAAGAAAGATTTTCATTTAAAATTATTCAAAATTTCAATTAAACTTGTTGTGTTTGCTGGGATGGACCAATATTGACACTTGAAAATAATATAAAAAAAAAATGATTTTTTTTTTAATGTTTTTAATAATTTTGTGGCAAAAACACAATTTTAACAATATTGGGCCAAATGAATTGCGTAAATGCTTGAATTAACTATTAAAATAAACGATTATTTTTAATTTCAATGCAGCCCAAATGCAGTCTAAATACACCCTACACCACACTAATGGGAACGGCATTTTAATTATGACTTAAAGTTAGTAACACTTACATCAGTGCAATGATGTTATCCGTCTACAAAATTAGTTTATTGAACTTTTGTGGAAACGGTACATGTTAAACAAGAACAGCCTCTTTAAAAAATTCGACTCAACAAATGTTATATACACGAAAATGTTACTTTAATCATCAGTTAAACAAACATCAATTTTTTAAATATAACCTCTACAATAATAACTACTATAATACTTATAGCAATTAAAAGTATTTTTGAAAAAAATTTTAATCAAAAAATAAGCTTTAAAAACATCCCATTTGCAATCAAACGGGCAGATTTTGTTAAAATTAATTAATGGGAAATGTTTCCCAGCAAATTGGTCTAATTTAGATTTATTTTCTCAACACTAACCATTCTAATCATTTTGTTTTATTCTTAATTAAAGAGCCTTTAATAATTGGAACCAAAAAATAATATTTATTAAATAAAGATTCTAACCATTTTGTTTTATTCTTAATTAAAGAGCCCATAATAATTGGAACCAAAAAATAATATTTATGAAATAAAGATTCTGAAGAAAATAATATATGTATTTAACAAGTCAGATTTCTATATTCGGCTATGCCGAATCTTATATACCCTTCACCAAGTATGTTTTAAAATACAGTTTTTATTTATCTTGTATCTCTGCACACATGTCACACATAACATACACATGTTGAGGAAATTTTCAGAGGTAGTCTCAGATTTTTACCCATATCTCAGTTATTTATGGACCGATTTTGCTGATTTTCAATAGGAAACTTCTCGAATTTGGATCTCGAAGATATCTGGAGTCTTTAGAAAATTGATTTCAACAGACAGACGGACATGGCTTAATCGACTCCGCTATCTATAAGGATCCAGAATATATACTTTATAGGGTCGGAAAATTATATTATAGAAATTAATACTTCTTAACAATATTGGTATTCTATATTTTTCTTAAAAAAATAAATTCTGAGCATATTTTTTCAATAACGTGAATTTTTAACTAAATGGGCGAGATAAATTAAAACCAATTGGTGGCAAATATTTCCCAACATATTGGTCTAATTTTAATTTTTTATATTTTTCTCAACACTTCCACCATTTATGTTTTATTCTTAATAAAGGTCTATAAACAAATTCAAATCATATTATTTTTAATAATAATAATTTACCAAGATTTTAGAAACATATTTTTTATTAAATTTATGAAAAATATTTTACTTTTGTTTTATCGTGGTCCATTTCAAAATGTTTACTTCAACAATACAGTACCGAAAAAGTAATTGCGCGATTTGAGTTTTGGCCATAAATTGCGTATCTTTAGACCTATGTGCCATGGCAGGGAAAATTGGACTAACTGAATGCGTTCACCATATTTTGTTGGGCGATCTTAATTCGCAGAACAGCTTATGAGGCACGTACACCAACTCGCCAAATGGGAGAATTTGGGAAGATTTCGCTGACTACATGAATCTGGTAGTTTTTGTAACATCAACAAACCTCAATAGAAATGCAGCTCAGACCAAACATATTATAAGGTCGCTATCGAAAGTATCTCAATAAGTCGGAAGCCAAATTAATAAAATAGTGTGGTTCAACACAACCATTTCTAATTTGATAAGTATGGGTCAACTCGCCTGGAGGATGTCGTAATCAGTCAATCATCACGTCAAGTTAGAGTGCAAAATTGCCAAGGAACGTACGTGGGATAATTTTTACTACAATTTGCATCGATAACGATATCATTACGCATCCCCGTAAAATCACCGAATTTTGGACGTCAGTTCGAATTCGCAACTTGCTGCGGATATTGTTGCATCTAACAATAATCTGGACACTGACAACTTACAACAAAAGAATGATCAGCTAACAGTCTTGGCAAATGAAATCGACATTACTAAGCCCGACGATATAATGGAAACTCAACTCCCGCACGCGACAAGATCACGTATTGTATGATCAAAATGGCGCGAACTGTATTGAAATCCTATCTCTGCAAGCTATATAATGAAATTCTGGCGAAGGGGGTGTATCCACAGAATCAGAAAACTGCAAATGGGGAATCCCTAAAAACACCTTAAAGGTTCTAAAATCATTTCTGGAACATCGCAAGGTCACGGCAGGAATTTATTACATTAGTATTTATGCGAACAATAAATTTGAGATTACTTCTGACTCAGAATATGGCGTCTGTACGAATCTAAACAATCTTCGAAACGGTGCACAATTGGACACATAGTAGAAGTGCTGTGATACCTGCGCAGAAAACTGTAGTGCTCCATGTCGGCAGAAGGAGAGGATGCTCTGTCAGCACCATTAATGTTGGCAGCACATATAGATAATAAGCAATATGGTAACTTTGGTCATAAAATATGAGACAGAGTAGAAGAGATAATCAGAGTTTAAATATTAGTAAATGCTTTTATATATTTATTTTTAACTTTGCAATAAATATGTATTTACATCATATTTAAAAGTATGCATATTTAAAATATGGCTCTGTTCAAAATATTTTTAGTATTTTTTCTAAAATATTTACCCATACAAGCTATTGCATAGTGCAGCTTACAGACAAATATAAAATGTTTTACAAGCAATATATTACGCTGCAACTCGCTAACATATTTATAATACATACAGTGCCTCTCATAAGTATTAGAATTCAGGTATAATATAAAAATAAAACAAATTTAATAATATATTTTGTATGTAAAATTAATAAATTTATTTGTTAAATTGTCGAGACAGTCCTTAGCTTTGATATCACGCTTTTTAAAACTTTAAAAATTCACATTTACCTAAATTAATTTAATTTTTTAAAAAAAAGTCTATAAAATTACTTCACAAAAGTATTCGAATTTTTCCAGTATTTCTTGTTTCACCATATTTTACAACAATTAGAATTGAATGTTATTTTTGCTCAAAATTGTTTTAAGAGGTTACTATTAACCGAAAGGATATATTTTTAGCCCATTTGGCCCACAATTTTGGGGCATTTGTACCATATTTTCATATATCATTAAAATTACGATTTTTGACCATATTTGCCATTTTTTTCTTTTTTTCTAGAGATAAAACCAAAATTTAATATTGGGATTTAATAGATTCCTTGAGGTATCTAAAAATAATAATTTTTGTTATAAGGATCTGTTTTTAAACATTCCAAGATATATTTTTGGTATCGTTCTTCTGTTTCTAATTAAATTATCTGGATCTTAAGACCCTATTCGTACCACTAGGATCGATATTTTCCGACAATGTCGGCTAGTATATATTATTGTAGATATAAGCACTAATATATTTTAAATTTTCAAGACATCGTAGCGGTATACAACTCCAAAACATGCCTTAACAAAACGTCATTCTATACAGTATATTTTAGTTATTACTACTCATAACATTCATGATTATGTTGCCCATTACAACAACACTGTATGTTCAAAATTTTGGGTTTATTTTAATCATAGTAGATAATATTTAAACAGATACCAATATTTTTGAGTAAAACCATAATGATATGGTGACATTCAGCCTAGAGGCCATTGGTTATAAAAAGAATGATTCCACTATATTGAATGGCGTTTCTTCGAGGCATGCTTTGGAGTTGTACACTTCCACAATATATTAAAAACTTAAAACGTATAACAGCTGAAATCTAAAACAATATATAGAAGACAAGTTTCCCTTGAGTTCCAATAAATTGAATTAGCGATAGAAGAATGATTCCAATAATATAACTTGGAACGTTTAAATACAGATTCTTGTAACAAAAAATATTATTTTTAGATACCCCAAGGGGTATATTAAAACCAAATATCGAATTTTGGTTTTATCTCTGGAAAAAAGTAGAAAAAATTACAAATATTGCCAAAAATCGCCATTTTAATAATATTACATAAAAAGATGGTACAAATGCCCCAAAATTGTGGGCCAAATGGTCCAAAAATATATTCATTCGGTTGATAGTTACCCCTTAAAACAATTTTTAGCAAAAAAACATTCGATTCTAATTTTTGTGTTTCGTATAATATAGTCAAATATGAAATACATAAAAAATTCGTATACTTTTGTGAAGTAATTTTATGGACTTTTTTTCAATAAAGCTAAATTAATTTAAGTAAATGTGAATTTTTTAAGTTTTAAAAAGCGTGATATCAAAGCTAAGGACTGTCTAGACAGTTGAACAAATTAAATTATTAATTTTGCTACAAAATATGTTATTAAATTTGGTTTCTTTTCATATTATACCTAAATTCGAATACTTATGAGAGACACTGTATATTTCATATTGCTTGCCTATAATATAAAAATATTTTCCTACACATAGCATTCGAAGTCAACAATATTGAAGCCATGCAAGCAGTAATATACGAAATGTACGCAAGCAGAGCATATATGTGCCTACGAAAACACGGAACAAAACGATAGTCGCGACAGTGATGTTACAATATTTTTACTATCAAACTTAAATATTATTTACTATAGGAAATGACTTATGGTCTAAAATTTAACATTTCATGTTGGACTTGAAAAGTTATAAAATGTGAAAAATGTATGGAAGATATAACCAAATTTTATTTTAAAAGTAATTGAAAACGTTTGTATCTATGTTTCTATAAATGTTAAATGTATACTATGGGAAAAATTATGCATGAAATAACCAAATTTTAATTAAAAAATTTTTGAATTGAATTATTGAATGTTTGTACATATATTAAATGAATGTATAATTTTTATGTGAAGTATTAAAATGTATGTATTTGTATTGATTGTAAAAGGTAATATAATTAGAAAACAAATTATATACATACTTAAAGGATGAGGATCCAAAAACTACAAACAAGTTTTTAAATGTAATGACAATTTCATTTAGATATTAAACGTTATTAATTTGTAAATTCGTGTTGATTGTATCAGGAGAACAAAAAAAGGTGTAAATAAGTTACATTAAAAAGTGTATGCTTAGGTATGCACATACATACATATGAATGTAAAAATATAAAATAAACAATAACAATAAGTTTGTAATCCATTCGTAGTGTCTATATATTATATGTAGGTATCTTAGAAATTTGCAACAGAATGGCAAAAATTAAGAGGGGACATAAAAACATAAAATGTTGTTGTTGTATTTTTACATTGTGAAAGATTAAAATAACAAAAATGTATGAGCCCTGCCAGCTTTCAATGCATTAAAAGCCGACTTTTTCATCAACTAGTTATGGTTGATTCTTGGATTATTTTAAATAGAGCCAACTGACTATTTTAACATGGCAATGTCCTACGCAGTAGTCAATTGTCCGACTCTGCATGACTTTTCAACTAGCTTAAAGTTAGTTACTAAAAAATTAGCTTAAAGGCATCTCTAAATATATTTAATATTTAACTACTAGTTGTCTAAATTAAATTTCGCTTTAATACAAGTTATGATATTAATTTGTTGAAATTAATAGCCATAACTTTTCTGCAGAAGAACTAATAATAACACCGGTATCCATAAAATTATGAATGATTTCTTCGTTGTTTCCATGATTCCCATTGATCCAAATCTAAAATAAATTTTAAAATGTTATGTGTAATGTTAACTCTTAATGTATTTACAGTATCAATCAGCTGAATTTAGAAGAAAATGACAAAAATATAAAACAAAATTCCAAATAATAAAGAAACATGAGAAAACATGTCGAAACAAAATGCTCTCCATATAATTTTGGGGTACTCCCACATTATATGATAGTTAGCTTGTAGATAGTCTTTAAAAGTCGGTTGTTTACGTTATAAATACCAAATATTGGAACATTTCTGCATTACATTGTTGTTCGTTTATAGTCTGTCTACTAAAGTTAACAAATAAATAAAGAAACAAGAGAAAACATGTTGAAATACAATTAATTTTCTCCATATAATTTTGAGGAACTTCTGCATTACATTATAGTTAGCTTGTAGTTAGTATTTAAAAGACGTTGCCAAATAAAAAATTTCGGGACAGCTCTGCATGATATTGTAGTTATCTTACAGTCAGTAAGACAGAAGAAAAATATATATACATAGGTGTTAATAAATTTACATATGCCATTGTCAATCTTTTAAATTTACATGAGAGAGACTAAATAATAATGATATTTCTTTCCTCTTCTCTCCACTTCCAATTCAAGTAAAGCCAAAAAAGATTTTTGATTTTTATGACGAATGCATACATAAATACACACATACTCACTGTGACGGTCACTTGTAAAAGTGTAATAATTATTATATTTTTTTATTTATATTTCTTTCACTTTTATTTCAATAAATTATTGACAAAAACAATTGTTAAATTTTCTTAATTGTTTTTGTTTTGAACATTCCTATTCGCCAATGGTTCTAAAAGAAAAAAAAAAAACATGTAAATTCGCGCCGTGACACCAGAGGGCAGATATGTCCTGTGGTAAGATTCAATGAATGACTATTCACAATAAACGTACAGTACAAGACCAATTATGAAAACCACCGAGAATGACCTTACTGTGACCTTGACATACCAACGTAAAACAACAAATATACGTAGTTTTGTAACGTTAGTATTATGGAGACTCGATGAAGAAACATCATACGATCGCTTTAATGACTACACACAAATTCTTTACAGTTTAAACATTACAAGAACTCCGAAAGGAAAGGTAGTAATTAATATCAGTGTGTGATTAGTATAAAGTGTTTGAAAATATAATACCGTGAAAAGAGTTTAAAATAATGTAAACTAAAATTTCAATAGAATCTAATCTAAACTACAATCATTACATCAAATATTACAGAAGTTTTAACATATACAAGGTAAGAAAAGTGTAGGAAATGTTGAAAATTACTAGGAAAGATAATTATTCGATTATGATAAAACTGTATCTTACATAATTTAGCTTCAGAAACTTGCTTTCAATATAATAATTAAGTAATTTAAGACAAATACATAATTTATAATATTGAATGCAAGATGATGAAGAAGTGTTTTGTGTAAAATTCGGTGTTTTATTATAAACTCGAAAGCGCTATTGTATTAAATTCTATCTTTATAGAAAAAGATCAGAATTAAATTATAACTGCAGCTTGATATGAATAACATTATTGCAAAAAGAAAATTAGTTGTTTACACAGTACATACAGTGGCGTGCAGAAATGAGTGCATGTTCACGACACTGACTTTCGTCATCCACAAAAACAAAACCATACAAGCAAATCAAAAAAAAAAAATATTATTTTTATTATTTTATTAGTAACAAATAGGAGTAAAGAAACAATAATAAATGAAAATTATTCAAAGAGTTTGAAAGAAAAAACGAAAATAACCCACATAAACTCAATTTTGCACGTTTTATGAATTGCACCTATTTTCGCTCTCCCACTCTCTTTCTTATCAGCAGAAATCTTGCAATTTACCGTTATGTTTGTTCTTATCTATTCTTCTTGTTCATAAATCAGTTTAAAACGTGTTTCTTGAGAATTAATGCAGATTTTGTGAATTACTTTCATATTTAAAATAAATTGTTGATTTTTTGCATAAAAATGAGAAAAATATCTGAAGAAATTGAAAATAGTGTTGTGTGCCTGACGGAGAAGGGCTGTTCTTCACGTACCATTTCCAAGAGGCTTGGTATTAGTCAATCGGCGGTGATCGCAGCTCAAAAGAGACGAAATGTGACTTCCAAATCGCAAGCCAAAGGTCGCAAAAAATTATTAACGGACTCAGATGCTCGACTAATGCTGTCCGAAATGAGAAAGAACAAGCTGCTAACACCAAAGGGTGCTTCTCTGGCAATTAACAAAAATGTAAGCGAATGGACTGCCAGAAGAGCGCTCCATAACATCGGATATGCTTCATTTGTTAAAAAAAAACAAACCTGCATTGTCCGATAAAAATGTTAAAGCGCGCTTGAAATTTGCAAGGGAGCACAGAAATTGGACCGTTGATGATTGGAAACGTGTTATCTGGTCTGATGAGTCCAAATTTAATCGTTTTCAGTCAGATGGAAAGCAATACTGCTGGCGTAGACCCGGGGAAAGTGTTCAAAGACACCATGTGAAGCAAACTGTTAAACATGGCGGCGGAAACATAATGGTTTGGGGATGCTTTACATGGTGGCATGTTGGCCCTTTGCATTTAGTAGATGGTATCATGCGAAAAGAGGACTATCTACAGATTCTAAAAACCCATCTTCCCAATTTTATGGACAAATGTGCTTATCCCGAAAAAGAAATTGTTTTCCAACAAGATGGTGATCCGAAGCACACAGCAAAAATTGTAAAGGAATGGATTGGGAAACAAAATTTTCAATTGATGGAATGGCCAGCACAAAGTCCCGACCTTAATCCGATTGAAAATCTTTGGTCAATCGTGAAAAGACGGCTCGGGCAGTACGAAGCAGCCCCAACAAACCTGGGCAACCTTTGGGATCGTGTAAATGCGGAATGGAATCGAATTCCAAAAGAAGTTATCGAAAATTTGGTAGAAAACATGCCAAACCGCGTAAATCAAGTTATTTCTAATAAAGGTCTATGGACCAAATATTGAAATTGGGTTAGTTATTAATTTTCTTGAAACGTGCAAAATTGAGTTTATGCGGGTTATTTTCGTTTTCAGGTCTGGGTAAGCCAATATATATAGACAAAAAGGGCATTATACTAAAAACTTGACTAGACCACTAGTTATATAATCTATGAAAACTTTCCACAAAATATCGCCTCTAACCAGCGAATTGACTAATGCGACATTGACATTATTCAAGTAAATAACCATATTTACATTTGTAAAATAATTATAATTATTATTGTTAAATTAACATGACTAGGAAATAATAACTAAAATATATTATTTGTCCTTCGAATTAAGAAATGCTTCATTACTAATATACGTGAATATTTATGGAAGTAAAAAAATAATAATATACAAATCTACTTTATTTAACTATTATTATTATTATTAAATAACGTATATCTTATACTTAATAAAATAAAACAATTACCTATGTATATGCATTAAAATCTTTTCTCTGTAGAAAAATCTAAGTCCGTTCTGAATTGAGAAAAGAAAAGATTGTGAACGTGTATTCATTTTACAGAAGAGAACAGAGATATTAATGCATGTACATAGAAAAAAAAAAAAGTAACGAAATTTTTGAACTTAATATTTGTAAAATTAATAATTGTAAATTAAAATTTGTAAAATTTGTATAAAAGATTTTTTTGTCATAGATGTATAATATAACGTTGTAAATATTTTGTTTTCATTTCATTTTAAGATTTTTTTTGTAAATCAAAAACATAATTAAGAAAACATCTTAATTAGAGAATAATTTACAAATAATATAATAAATAATATTTAATTTTGTATTATATTTGATTACCGATAATATCTAAATAAATAAATAAATAAATAAATAAATGAATAAATTAAATAAATAAAAACCATGGTAAAATAAAATAAAAATAAAATTAAAAATAAAATAAAACTTAACAGATTAAGAATCAAAATAAAATAAAACTTAATAGATTAAAAATCAAAAATAATATAAAATAAAACATAATAAAACAAAACGTAATAAAATAAATAAAATTAATGTTATTTTAAAAAAAAATACTCAATTAACAATTGTTTAAGGATTTATTGAACTAAACATCTTAAATGAAAACTAAATTTAGCTAATAATATATATATTAAATAAAAATCTTAATACATTAAACAACAAAAAGAAAAGAAGTTAAATAAAAACTAAAACTAATTGAAAAATTAAACTTATATCATAAATATTATAATATTAATATATTTATCTGTTACTATAATTTTTGTTATTAATTGTGGATACAATTATTATTATATGTATTAATTTTTATTCGAAATTGTTACCAGTATAAAGAATTATTGTTAGATTAAATTTTTTTATACTCATATTTAATAAAGAGTATGTTTATATATTTTATTGAAATTTAAATAATTTTAAATTGATAACATGGAGTAGTGAACGAAATTGTCAGGTAACGAATCCCTAGCTTGGAGTAAGTGTGTATTAGGGGCTTCTTGGGAAAAAGATGAAGGTGAACAGAAGCCAAGGATGGCTGGAATAATGCAATACTAGGGGAGGGCAACCTTCGAGGACAATTTCACCCAGTCCTCACTGAAAGCACCACTTCCAAAGCATATGGATATAAAACCATGTCGCAAGTCCTTCAGATATTTTAGGTATTACAACTCTTAGTGTACTGTCCAATGTTAAATGTTTTGTTTATGGCACGAAAACCTTTTAAATGCTGACGAACTAAGTGGACAAGAACCTATCCCAAACCCGACGAGCTAATGCCGTGCGACCACCAGCGTGTCAGGTCCACTAAGTCAACGGTTCGTCACAACACTCATTTTTGTTATTTTAACATTCCACAATATAAAATTACAAAAACAACATTTTATGTTTTTATGTCCCCTCTTAATTATGTCCCCTCATAATTTATCATTTCATGGACACTGCGAATGCATTACTACCTGTTTACATAGTTTTTGTTTTTTGCTTTATAAGTCAATATATTTTGATTTATTTCATATCATCTTGTTTCAAACAATATGTTTAAATATATCCTGCAAAAAACAATTTTCTACATACATATGTATGTATATATTTGAATATAGTTTTAAATTCATATGTATATGTGTATGTACATACATAAGCATACACTTTTTAATGTAACTTATTTACACCTTTTTTTGTTCTCCTGATAGGATCAACACGATTTTACAAATTAATAACGTCTAATATCTAAATGAAATTGTCATTACATGTAAAAACTTGTTTGTAGTTTTTGCATCCTCATCCTTTAAGTATGTATATAATTTTTTTCTAATTATATTACCTTTTACAATCAATACAAATACATACATTTTAATACTCCACATAAAAATTATACATTCATTTAATATACATTCAATAATTCAATTCAAAAAATGTTTAATTAAAATTTGGTTATTTCATGCATACATATTTCCAATAATATACATAATATACATTAAACTTTTTCAATTATTTTTAAAATAAAATTTAAATGTTAAATTTTAGACCATAAGCCATTTCCTATAGTAAATAATATTTAACTTTGATAGTAAAAATATAGTAACCCGACAGTCGCGACTATCGTTTTGTTTCGTGTTTTCGTCGGCACATATATGCTCTGCTTGCGTACATTGCATATTAGTATATTACTGCTTGCTTGGCTTCAATATTGTTGACTTCGAATACTACGTGTACGAAAATATTTTTATATTATAGACAAGCAATATAAAATATATGTATTATAAATATGTTAGCGAGTTGCTGCGTAATATATTGCTTGTAAAAACATTTTATATTTGTCTGTAAGCTGCAATATGCAATAGCTTGTATGGGTAAATATTTTTAACAAAAATACTAAAAATATTTCGAATGCGAGCAATTAAATATATTATATTCATAAAATATATTTATTTTTTATTATTGCATTCGTATGCATAAGAGAAATATGCATTTTGGTTACCAATATATTAGTAATTTTAATCTCTGGAGATAATAAAAAGAAAACTAAGCTTAAGAACAACCCACGTGAATTGTATTGTACATGAATTTATGAAAAATAAAGGTTGAAATATATTTCATGAATTGAAATCACAATATTGGCGACGAGGTGTAAAGGAACATACTCATTTTTAACACAATAAAAATATTGTATAGAGTGCAAGAAGAATGGATGAAAATATCAAAGGGTTGCTGGAGTAAATGCAAGCTCAACAACGTCAAAGCCATCAGGATAGTGTGGCATTACATCAACTTATGTCCGAAATACTGTCCAAACACTGTCCAACAACTTCGTCCGATACAACTCCTAAAATGGAGAAGGGGAACGAATTTATTCTTGAAGCACTTGCATCCAATATAAGTGAATTTTGCTATGATGCCAAACTTAACTTTTGACTCATGGTATGCAAGATATTAAGATTTATTCGAAATAGATGAAAGCAAATTAGATGCTGCAAAAGTCAGACTCTTGTTACGGAAAATGAATATAATTGTACATAACAAATATATAAATTATGTTCTTCCACAGCATCCTAGAAACTTCAGTTTTAAAGAGACTATAGAAAAATTAAAACAGTTGTTTGGAATCCAAAATTCAATTTGTTTAAATTAAATGATCTTACTCTAGATCAGTTCAAGTGTCTGATGTTTGTAATGGTGCTCAAGTCAACAGAAGATTTTGAAGTGCGTACAAAACTGTTAAGTAAATTGGATAGTGAAGCAAACGTAATTACGCTAGATATTCTATCAAGAGAATGTCAAAGAATCATAAATCTAAAAACTGATACAGCTCTAATTGAAAATGCACATGGTGAAAATCAAGTACATCGTTTACAACTGGAAAAAAATAAGAGTAACCGCAAACCAAATTCACCATGCTGGTATTGTGGCGGCATGCACTATGCCCGTCTTTGCATGTATAAAAAATCATAAGTGTGAAGAATGCAATAAACTGGTACACAAAGAGGGTTATCGCTTCAAAAGGAAAATTAATAAAAAACACTCCGACCCATCATACAACTCTGGTCCCGAAGCAAGAAGTATTTTCACATGTAACACAATAAATAGTTCATTGAGGAAATTCGCCACAATTAGAATATGGCTTTAAATTGAAATTCGAAAAATGCAACTTTTCAACACACGAAATAGTTTACTTGGGCTACAATATCAATAAAGATGGATTAAAACCAAACCCAGTTCGAGCTGAAGCAACATACAACATGCCGAAGCCAACCGACGTTTCTCGGGGCAATCAATCACGGCAGCGGAAAAATCATACAGGCAAATAGAGAAAGAAGCACTGGCTCATATTTTTGCAACAACAAAATTCCTTAAAATAATTTTTGGCAGGAAGTTTAAATTAAAAACGACTACAAACCTCTCATAGCTATTTTTGGAAAAAAGAGTGGTATAAGTGCACATCAAGCCAATCGCCTTCAGAGATGGGCAACCAAACTATTAGCATACGATTTCGAAATCAGTTTTGAATCTACCAGCAGCTTTGGGTACGCCGATGTGTTATCACGGCTTATAAATAAGCAAAACACTGATTTAGACGAATTTGTCATTGCCTCAATACAATTAGAAAATTAAGTCAATCAAGTACTTGCTAATAATCTTACAAAAATTTCAATAACACACATGATGATATAAGAGCAATCAGAAAAGGACCAGACTTTACGTTCAATAATAGAATATTGCCAAAACGGATGGCCAAACAACAGTGATATTAACCCAGAACTTCGATCGTATTTCAAACGCAAAGAAGCAATTAGTGTCATTGATGGGTGTATCATGATAGGAGAACGTGTAGTTGTTCCCAAAGTTTATCGCAAACTTCTCCTAAAAGATCTTCACAAGGGACATTCAGGAATTGAACGAACAAAATCTATTGCTCGTAGTTATGTATTTTGACCTGGAATTGATGAGGATATAAAAGCCTTTATACAACAGTGTGGCCAATGTGACTCAGCAGTAAAAATGCCAACGAAACTGGGCTTAGTCCTTGGCCTACACCTGAAAACGCATGAGAGCGCATTCATGTAGATTATTCTGGCCCAATTGAAGGATATTATTTGTTGGTTGTGGTCGACGCCTTTTCCAAATGCCCTGAAATAGTTCCAACTAAGTCTATAACCGCTCAGCAGACAATAGACATTTTAAATAAAATATTCTCCAGACATGGGCTACCAAGAGTACACCGTTTCAAGAATTCACTACATCCAGAGGTATTCAACAACTTTTCTCCAGTCCATATTACCCGATGTCAAATGGGCAAGCTGAAAGATTCGTGGACATATTCAAAAGAGTGGTAAAAAAACTACATGAGGAGGGTAATATCCGGGAAACTTGCAAACATTTCTTCAATGTTACCGTTCCACACCAAATCGATACTGCAACAATAATAAATCACCAACAGAGCTTTTATACAACCGGAAAATACAGATGTACTAGACTAAATTTTTATGGTTTTGTTTTTAGTATTTAATTTTAATTCTTACATACATATGCATATGCAAATATGTATTTGACAGACTGAACCGAAAATATTTAAGTAAAGATAATTAAATTTTAAAGAATGCAATAAATTCATTTAATTTTAATACATATTTTTAAATAATAATACATATCGTCCCAGTTTTAAATATTAGTACTATGTGGAATTTTTCGAATGTTTTTTTATTATTGCAATTTGTACCTCTACTGGACGTACTTATGTGCACAAAAGCATTTATCTATATATTTTTTGGTTCAGGAGTTAGCACACTATATAAAATTCAATATATATTTTAATATATTGATTCTCACTCACCTTTTGGTGAGTGAGAGTTATAATCACACACAACTTCCTTGATTTAGAAACGGAATATTACTCGTCTCGCTCGTTGAGAGTTGTGTAGTGTTCGATATACATAATTAGGCAAAAACATCTTAATGGCAGCAAAAACATCTAGAAATCTACGAGTAATCAGTGTGATCAGTTCGAACTTTTACGTACAAAGAGCCTTTATGCTTTGTAACCTCAGTACTTCGCTACACAACACGATCGTAAACGAACCTCTTAACAAGGGCGTAAAAAATACAAAAATTTTATTTAGTTGCTTCAAAGCATTCAACAAAGCATGTTGATGTCTTTTTTTTTAATTGCAATTTATTTCAAATTATGAAATTTATTACTTATTATGGAATACAAATGAGTGAAAAAATTAAAAAATATTTTATAGACATTGATTATTTGCATTTTGTCGATTAAAAATAAACTCTAAATTATACAATTATTATATTCTTGTAACAATGCGTTTTGTTTGCACTTTCATCTAAAATATTATTAATAATTGTGTGCCAGTACAACATCAGTCATTTTTGTAAATATTGAATTTAGAATTTGGGTATATGAACCTCCGGAACTTGATGTCCTTCCGACAACGGTTTTGAGGGGCTTGATGACACATGTCGTGGCCGATTATCAACAATTATACAGTAAGTTATTCAGAAAGCCTTAAAAGATATTATACGCGAGGTCTTTTAACGTTTTGCTTTAGAATCAGTAAGTCAACAACAATGTAATGGCCTACTTCCTATGGATCGAGCTTCCACCAATTTAGAATCAAAAATATTTTTATACGACAACACCGCCATTTTATCAAATTTGTTTATTGGGAATATGAGAGCAAATCTTGGACTAATATGTGTACATAAAACATTTGGGGTACGATACCATTTTACAATTTATTAGACCATACCCTTTTGTCAAGACCCATAATGAATCATTCCTATAATACAACTTCCTTGAAAGTTGGTTAGAGCTTAATATTTTTCGTTTAATGGGCTTCCAATGTATTTTCTGAAGTCATTTAGATTTAAAAATATAATTTGTTGTCGTATTCATGCATTAAAAATTCATCCATTTATGAAACCACCTTTAAATATGTTACTTGGCAAACTAAATGGGTTTCACTTTATGCTTTATGGTCTGAAATTAATTTTTTTTTAAAGATTTGTTTAAAAATTAATCTGAACGAACTGAATGTTGATCACGATGTTTAATAACTACGACTTGGCTTAGTTTCACTAGTTTGGGGCGCCCTAATGGGATTAATTTAAAAAAATGATAAGCGCTTATGGGAAGCTGTTACAATTTTTGAATAAAATGTTTATTTTTATAAGAGATTTTTAAATATTTGACTTCCTAAAGTATTCAAAAAGTTTTTAATGAGTTTACCATGAGAATTTTCATGTTTTGTTCGCGATATTTTAATAATTTTCAAGATATTTGAACAGATTTCATTTTCGTCAATTCTGACATTTTCTTTCAGAATTTTAAAGGAACTGACCTCAAAATCATCTAAATATAACAGTTTTATATCATATTTTAAATATTTACTACGAATAAAAGAAATTAATCTAACTTAGGTAAGAGACGGCTATACATTCCCTGGTTGGGTATATTGAAAAATACATGAGTTATGGAAACTTCACTCTGGTTGTATTTCTCGATATTAAAGGCGCTTTTAATAACGTCAGATTCTCACCTATCTGTCTATCCCTCTCACAGATAAGTGTGGACCGATCTATTGTGAGTTTTGTAAATAACTTGCTATCTGAACGGACTATTATATCTTCACTGGGTGAAACATCAATCTGTAAAAAAGCCATCCGGGGTACTCCTCAAGGAGGGCTGTTGTCCCCCTTTCTTTGGAACATGGCAATAAATGAACTATTGGTTAGACTTGACTCACTAGATTTTAAAACGGTAGCTTACGCTGACGATGTAGCAGTAGCGGTAACTGGTATGCATCTTGAGACACTGTCTCAGAGATTAAAAGAAGCGCAGAAGATAATAAGCTTATGGAGTGTTAAATACGGTCTCAGCGTAAACCCAGGAAAAACGGAACTAGTATTGTTCACGAACAAATACAAAATTCCTCAATTCTCCCTTCCACGTCTCAACGGCAGGTTCTTACGCTGTCGGATAGCGTAAAATACTTAGGTGTTATTATGTTATGTTATTATAGATTGGAAATTGTCTTGGAGTTTGAATATCATCTCCAGATCCTCCAAAGCCATTACGGCGTTTTACGTTTGTAAAAAAGCTATTGGCCTGCATTGGGGTATCAACCCAGAAAATGTGAACTGGCTATATGAGGCGGTGATTAAGCCGATAATAATGTATGGTGTAACTGTCTGGTGGTATGCACTTGACAAAACATCTATCAGAAATATTCTTACAAAAGTTATGAGACAATCTGCTCTCCTTTTAAGAGGTGTACAGGCTGAAATCTGAGCTATAAATATAATTGGCTTAGGTACTATCGAATATTCAACAGAGATATCTGAATTTATACTGACAGTCAAGCCGCTATCAAATCCCTGATAGGTGTGTATTCTACATCAAAACTTGTCCAAGAATGCCGGGCGTCTCTAAACGAGATGGCGAGACATTCAAGAATTACCCTCGTTTGGGTCAAAGGACACGGGGATATAATTGGCAATACTACTGCTGACATTTTTGCAAAAGCCGGCACGAGGATGACCATACTGGACGTAGACCAGTTCTGTGGTGTCCCCTTACCGGTCATCAAGGAACAAATACTTGATTATTGCTTTAGTTCAGCTCAGGAACGGTGGTCTCAGGAGCACACTTGCTCGATCGCTAGATTACTGTGGCCTCGTATGGATTCATATAAAACATCCTACATTTTAGGGCTAAACAGAAAATATATAAGCGCTCTGTTATCAGTTCTTACCGGTCATTCAAAGTTCGGAAACCATGCTAGACGTGTTGGTATTCCATACAATGACTGTCAAAATGAAGAAGAGGGGGAAACAATTACTCATCTTCTGTGTAACTGCCCGGCCCTGGAATCGCTCCGTCAACAGGCGTTATGTTCGTCTCACTTTTCTGATCTATCTGATCTGTCAGCTGCTCAACCTGAGTGTATACTAGCATTCTTGAAATTGTCGAAGTGGGTGTGTAACTAAATACACAGTATGATCTTTCTTCAAATACAGTCCTGATTTCATCGTTATTCTATATTAATTATTCTATATTCTTTATCTGTATCTTCACTTACTATTTCTAACACTAGTTTTCCCTTCCAAAATGTTTCCCCCCTTTTCTTTTCTCTTACAGACTTTACAAAGGGACCTGATAGGACCCAAGTAAAGACTCGCGTCAGTAAGCAGTCTGTATAACCTAACCTACTAAATGAAAGAAATTTAACCTACACTACAACCCATATCCTCAACAGCTATGCAAACGACTCAGGTAGAGCTGTTTCTTTCAAAAATCATAAAAATAATGCTTATATTTATCTGGACCATCTAAATAAAACATTTTTTCACCATGTGTTCACGTACAAGCTGAAGAGGATTTCTCTTTACGCGTTGCAATTGGAGTGGCTTTTATTAATTTTTTAATATTTCTAAAGCCTTGGCCCTTCTTAAAATTCGTTTTACTGTAGCTAGGCTTGCTGTAACATCCACTTTTTCTCCAATTTTTTGCTACAGAATCACTTGACTTGAAGTCAAATTTTATGAAATCTCTTCTGTCCTCTTTTGTTGTGACTCTATATATAGTTCCATTTATGCTTTCTTAATATTCAAACTGTTTTCTTATACAATTGCGAATAACATTCTGAATTTGCCCAATTTTTTGCCAAATTCCTAAGATTTTGGATGGTTTCCAAAAACGCTTGAATTTTGTCATTTTAATTTTAATTTAATGCCTTACCGCAACCTATTTGTTAAAAAATATATAGTCTATATTCACAGACACTAAAATATGAATAGATTTTACTCACTGCCAGCAGAAAACTGATTTTTATGGCAAAAAAACGTAGTATGTTAGAAAAAAAATTATTAAAAATCGGTTATTAAGTATTGCACTAATGTTTGCCTATCTAGTGATATATAAGACATCATGGTATTAATTAAAATTTTAATATAACCAATTAAACCATTAATTTTTGCAAAATATTAATTGAATGTAAACAAAACAATGAACCCATTTAAGTGAGCGGGAGTGTATATTATCTATTTTCTTTTATGTTGTTTATTTAAGACTTGCTTTTTTGCATTCAATTCTTTTTCAATTATCTATATATATAAAATTCTATAGTTACTGACTGACTGATTGACTGATTTATCATCGCACAGCCTAAACGGTTAAAGCTAAAGAGCTGAAATTTGGACAGGGGGTTGGTAGATCCACTAAGACGGGATTTTTGGAAATTCGAATGTTTAGGGGGTAAAAAGGGGTAAAATCGGTAACCTCATATCTCCTAAACTAAAATAGATACAAAAACAGTTTAAAGCTTATCGTCGTTCATTTAAAAAATAAGCGGACAGGTGTCTGGTACTTTTTTCAATTTCGGCCCCTTTAGGGAATAAACGGGTAAAAACTGTATTTTGGTACTTTTTTGCATTCCATGTATCTTTTAAACCAGTGAACATTCAAACAATATTTTTGACTCCTTCATAACTTGACGAAAAAATAAAAATATAAATTTAGTACTTTTTGGTTATTCGGATGTTTAAGGGGTGAAAATTGTACCTATTTTTGGTACTATTTTCATAATTGATTTTGGTTTATTAACTTATACATATAAATACGTAATAACGGGCTCCCACTACGATGTTGCAACATTTTGGAATAGAATTTTTATTTCGTTAATGGGTAGAAAAAAAGTACCAAAAGGGGTAAAAACTGGAAATTTGATTTTATTCAAACACAATGATCCAATTTAGATAAAATTTTTAGATTTAGAAACACTAAATATGCTAATGAGGTGTTATTTGGAAACCCGGTACCAAGTGATATTTTTTGGTACTTTTTCATTCTCCATCTGGTAGTTTTTGAGTTTTCTTTGATATTGAAATCGAAACATGAAATTAATAATAAAGATACTTTTCGGTACTTTTTCGTTCTACACAGGTATTTTCTTGAGTTTTCTTTAAAATTAAACCTAGAAGCATGAAATTAAGCATGTAGAGCCCGGAGTAAGTGAGAATCTATAAAAGGGGACTTTTTGGTACTTTTTCGTACTTCGACTGGTACTTTTTGAATTTTCTATAATATTGAACCTAGAAACATGAAATTATGCATGTAGAGCACGTAGTAAATGAGAATCTATAAAAGCGGACTTTTTGGTACTTTTTCGTTCTACAAAAGGTACTTTTTGAGTTTTCTATAAAATTTAACCTAGAAAAATGAAATTAAACATGTAGAGCCCGGAGTAAATGAGAATCTATAAAAGGGGACTTTTTGGTACTTTTTCGTTCTTTAAAAGGTACTTTTTGAATTTCCTATAATATTGAACCTAAAAACATGAAATTAAGTATGTAGAGCCCGGAGTAAATGAAAATCTATAAAAGGGGACTTTTTGGTACTTTTTCGTTCTTCAAAAGGTACTTTTTGAATTTCCTATAATATTGAACCTAGAAACATGAAATTAAGTATGTAGAGGATGGATTAAGTGAGAACCTATAAAAGGGGACTTTTGGTACTTTTTCGTTCTTCAAAAGGTACTTTTTGGATTTCCTATAATATTGAACCTAGAAACATGAAATTAAGTATGTAGAGCCCGGAGTAAATGAGAATCTATAAAAGGGTACTTTTTGGTACTTTTTCGTTCTTCAAAAGGTACTTTTTGAATTTCCTATAATATTGAACCTAGAAACATGAAATTAAGCGTTTAGAGCCTGGATTAAGTGAGAACCTATAAAAGGGCTCTTTTTGGTACTTTTTCGTTCTTCAAAAGGTACTTTTTGTTTTTTATAATATTGATCCTAGAAACATGAAATTAAGCATGTGGAGCCCGGAGTTAATTAGAATCTTTAAAAGCAATCAGGGACTTGAGTGAATGAAAATTTAAACTGGTATATTTTCTGGTACTTTTTGAATTTTCTATAATATTGAACTTAGGAACATAAAATTAAATAAAATAGGTCTTTTGGTACTTTTTCGTACTTCACTGGTACTGGTATTTTTAGAGCTTTCTAAAATATTGAATATATAAACATAAAATTAAACACGCTGTATCCCAATTGAACGAAAATTGAAAAAGCATACTCTGGTACTTTTTTGTTCTTTTACTAATACTTTTCGAATTTTCTATAATATTGAACCTAAAAACATTAAATTGAACATGTAGCTTCCTGATTGTTTAAAAATCTTTATGCGATTTTTTTGGTTTCTGGTTGAAAATTAAACATGCGTCATCCTGATTTAATGAAAATATATAAAAAGGCACTGTCTGGTACTTTTTCGTTCTTCAACTGTTTTTTCTAATTTTCTGTAATATTGAAACTAGAATCATAAAATCAAACTTAAAGAGTTCTCTAAAAGGGGAATTTTTGATATTGCAGATATATATACATTTACAATAATGATATTTATTTTATTCCATTACGATGAGGGTAGCGAAGCACACTGGGTATAGCTAGTTCTGAATAAAACAATGTAACGAAAATTAATTTGAGGATTTTTCCAAGTGTTTTAATTTGTGCGATGATGAGTTCATATTCCAAATAGACAAATTGGACAACAGTAATTATGACACATGGTGTGTCCAAATGAAGTGCATATTGGTGCAATCGGATTTGTCGGACAAAGTACAGTCCGTCGTTAGATTTGCTGAAGATAAAGTTAATTGAAGAAGGTGATCGACGCATACAACATGGTGATGAGGCTGTAGTTGTAAGTCAACAGACTTTTGTAGCTCGATCAAAACAACATATGAAAAACATATGTCGAAACAACGGTCGAAAAGCTAAATGTTATAATTTTGGCAAGCGTGGACACCTAGCAAAAAATTGTAGCGGTACAAAACAAAATGGCGACGATACAAGAGAACAACACCGATCATTTGCAATGCTTGCAGCTGGCAACAGTAATACATTGGACAAAAACTCTTGGTGTGTTGACAGCGGCGCAACGTCTCATATGTGTTGCCAACGTAACTTATTTGTGAATTACGTCGAAACTAACGAGAAAATTGCATTGGCATGTGATAGTTACATAGAAGCAGAAGGTAAAGGAGATGTGAAAATAAAAACTCAAGATGGCGGCATAACTTTGAGAGAAGTTCTTTACGTTCCTTTAATGGTTGGAAATTTCATATCAGTTGGAAAGGCGGTTGAGAATAGCTGTAATGTACGTTTTGATAATAGTTCTGCGAAAATAGTAAATAAAATGGGTGAAATTATTTTGGAAGCTGTAAACAGAACTAATTTATTTATGTTCACTGAATACCATCAGTCAAATTTTCTACTTTGGAACGACGATGCTATACGTTGGCACAACCGATATGGCCACCTCAACTTCAAGAGTATGGGTGATTTAATTGATAAAAAAAAAAGCGGTAAGTGGCTTGAATATTAGGGATGTTCCACGAAATTTAAATTGTACAACATATATGAAATCCAAAATTTGCTCGCAACCATTTCCTACTGATCAGAACAGAGCGGATAATTTATTGGACTTAATTCATACGGATGTTTGCGGCCCTATGAATAAACCATCGCTTTCCAGCTCCCGGTATTTTATTCTTTTATTGACGATCACTCCAGATATGTTTTTGTATATTTTATGAAGAACAAAAATAAAGTTTTGGATACATTTAAAATGTTAAAAATTTTTGTTGAGAAACAATTGAGTGATAATGGAAGAGAATATGTGAATTTCCAATTCTACAAATTTTTGGAGGAAAACGGTATACAAATGTAGCTAACGGTGCCGTACACACCGCAGCAAAATGGTATTGCTGAACGAGCCAATAGGACGATAGTTGATATGGCACAAAGTATGATCCTTTATTATTTATTGTCGTTCCCACGACAATTGGGTCTTCGCTCCGGAACGACCCGAGTCATACTCGGCCAAAGATTGTCAACCCAGCGACAGCTGTATCAACAGAAAGTTCTTTCCCCAGGAAAGAACTATCGGCCACAGTCGCGCTGTTACAACAACAACATCCTTTATTCTGCCGTTGATGAGATACTTTGGGCCGAAGCCGTCAACACTACTGTGTACATTAGAAACTGCTCGATAACCAAAATTCTAACGGATAAGACATCTTTTAAAATATGGCATGGTAAGAAACCAAATGTGGCTCATTTTAGGATTTTCGGTTCGCCCGTTGTGGCTTTGGATAAAACTCGTACGAAAAAATTTTCGACAAAAGGCAAGGACTACATTTTCGTCGGCTATTATACAACTGCAAGGGCAAATAGATTGTTTGATGTTAAGGAATGAAAAATTGTAGACAAGAGAGACGTGATTTTTTGTGAAAATGTTTTTATACCAAAGACCACAAATGATATCATGGAATTTACAATTCTACATAATGATACACCAGAAGAGGATGAACAAATTATTGAAAGAACTTCAGCTGGTACAGATGCAGAATATGAGTCGACAGCGATAATGAAGATGAACAACCGAGCACTAGTGGTGCAAGATCGCGTGGAAGACCTAGAATAATTTGTTCAGTTAATGTCGGTCGGCCAAGAAAGGTGCACAACACGATCAACTTTGCTGAAGAAAATTTCCATCCCGATAAATTTCCAGGATGCCGTTTCATGTAATTATTCCGAAAGATGGAGAGATGATATGAACAGCGAATATACAGCACTACAGGAGAACGTCACCTGGCAGTTAGTTGAACTTCCTCCAGGTAAGAAAGCCACAGGTTGCAAGTGGGTCTACAATGTGAAGAAAATTGAAGAATGAAGTTTAACCCGTTTTAAATCTCGTTTGGTTGCCAAAGGGTGTAGCCAAGAATATGGCGTTATTTTTAAGGAAACTTTCTCACCAGTCTTAAGATATTCAAGCATCAGATTGATTTTCGCTATAGCTGCTGAGAAAGGGAATTTATCTCCATCACTTAGATATATCTACAGCTTATTAAAATAACATGTTGGATGAAGAACTTTACATGAAGCAGCCGGATGGATTTTAGAATGAAAGGTATCCAGGTAAAGTTTTACGTTTAAAGAAGGAAATTTATGGACTTAAGCAGTCGGGGCGTTCATGGAATACTACTCTTAATGCCGCTATTCGTAGTATGAATTTCAAAGCTTGTGACAGTGAACCATGTATTTATACCAGACATGAAAATGGAAAATATATTTCTATTGCTGTCTATGTGGCCGATATTTTGATTGCTTGTTCCACAGATGCTGATTTACTCTCTATTAAAGATGGTATTGCGAACAAATTTAAAGCAGTTTCTTGGCATGGAAATCAAGCGTGAAGGAGATACTGGTAAAATCAGCGTTGGCCACAATCAATATATAGGAAAGGTTTTGATGGACTACGGCATGTAAAATTTTAGACCAGCATATACACCCCTCGACCCAGGTTTCTTGTTTTCCTGTAATGACAAAAATTGTGAGCAGACAGATGTTAAAAAATATCAGTCATTGATTAGAACATTAATGTATTTGGCGATAAGTACGAGACCGGACATTCTACATTCAATTTGTAAACTGGCTCAAAGAAATCAAAATGCGCATGTAAAAACAGAAGGAAACCAAACACGTTTTGAGGTATCTACGTACTACCAAACATCTTGAACAATATTCCGAGACAAAACAACCCCCAGTTGGTTTTGTGGATGCAGATTGGGCTAGCTGCACGGAAGATCGAAAATCTTACACCAAATTTACATTTTTCTTAGCAGGTTGTTGCTTCAGTTGGGAGAGTAAAAAACAATCTAATATTTCACTTAGTAGCACTGAAGCTGCGTTCGTGGCTTTGTCAACAGCAGCAAAGGAGGCAATATATTTGAAAAGGCCTTTTCAAATTGTTATCCAAATGAGGAACCAATAGTACTTTATGGTGATAATATTGGCGGACAGCACTTGGCAAAGAATCATGTATTCCATGGAAGATGCAAGCATATAGATGTTTAATACCAGCATGTAAGGGAGGTTGTAAAATCTAATCAAATTGAACTGCGCTATATATCAACGGATGAAATGACTGCTGATATTTTGACTAAAAATTTAAGTAAAATTAAACATGAGAAATTTGTTAAAACGTTAGGATTAAAATAATGTAATTTATTTGATTTTATATGTGGCCTCCGGTAGGTTAGTGGTTAGTGATCTAGTCTGGTAGACCGGAGGTGGTGGGTTCGATTCCCACCCGTGGCACTGGTTAAGGTGCACACAACAGGCCCGATAGAGGCCTAGGTGTATTTCTTCGGATTTGATGTGTATACATCCTCCTTTCAAACTAACTAACTAACTATGTAAAAATATGCAGATCGGGTGGAATTTTTTTCTAAAATACAACTCTGCATATTTTCCTTTTTTTCTTTTCTGGAATTCTTGATATATATTATCTCTCTTCTTTTATGTTGTTAATTTAAGACTTGCTTTTTTTGCATTCAATTCTTTTTCAATTATTCTTAATAAAACTTTTGAATCGACAGAACGACTAAATTTGGACATTTCTTAACCAATTTATTATCCTATATACCTATAAGAATTTATCAATATTTGACTTAACATGAAATCTATCTATTAATTTTCGAAAATAATAAGTAATTTTGAATTGGATACATGATATATTAGATAATCAATGGATTTGGACCTAGAAAAAATGTTTAGTGAGGTATAAATCTATATATCTAAAAAAATAATCTGGGTTTTTTGTCATTTTGTATTGATAAACAAAAACTACTTTACGGAAACCCCATCTATTTCGGAATTACTGTGTAAATTTTATTTAGAATTGTAGAATATTGATTCTTATTCAATAAATCTAACACTAAGTACCATCCTAGCCACTCTAAGTATGGGGACATCACCATATACCACTATAGAACCATTACATGTTAAAATCTTGATTTTTCAACCTCATATTTTAAATGCTTTATTTTATGAATAAGGTTGATTTGGGTTCTAAATATATATAAGTGTATGTATTAGCTGAAAAATATTGCTTTTGTTGACCTTAGGGTATGATAACCACCTCTATTTTAAAATATCTAAATTAGGTATTTTTCCTGTACTACACGACAGTTCACTTTACATTTGTTCCAAGCAAAACATAGTGTTCCTCCTAGTTCGTATATGGATTTTGGAGAAGATAAATCTGGAGTCCAATGATTTTCTTAGGATACAAGTTGCCTTCCTTTGGCAGTTAATGATTTTTCTCTAATAATTCGTTGAATCATTTGATTAAACATCTCATAATTATATTTCATTAATTTACACTTGCTCTAGATATCTAAACTAATTTTTTATATCGAAATTGCCTCATTATTATCCTTTAAGCATTTTTAAGACAAATAACATCACATTTTCACACAATGAAAAATAACAATTGAAAAATACTTAACACTCGTCCTTTTAACAATAAAACAATAAATACCAAAAAGTAATTAAAAAACAATTTGAAACCCCAACGAAATTAATTACAAAATACTTTATTGACGTGCAAATTCTGATGAAAAATTGGCTTTATATTCCATTGAATAAATTCCTACGAGAATTCATTCTTTATAAGAATGTATTAAATTGAATGATCATTCTTATATGTTTAAATCCTTCTATTACAAATTGAATGAAAGAAAAATTGTTTAATTCAATTTTTAATATACAGAATGCTTTTGAATTATAAAGCTAACCATTCATTCAATCTATTCCAAATTGGATGGTGAAAAAATTTTTAATTCAATTAGTAATACAATGAATTCAAATAAAATTTTTATCATTCAGAGGGAATTTAAAAATCAATAGGAATTTGTTGAAATTTATTTTAATTCAATTTTTAACAGATTGAATGCAAACAACATTAATTCATTCAGGAGGAATTTAACATTCTATAGGAATTAATTCATTAATAAAACAAGTAGGAAAGTATAGTCGGGCATAGCCAACTATAGAATGGTGAAGTAATAAAATTTCATTTGATTTAAAAAATTTAATTAAAATTAATTAATTAAAATCGAAAACCATGTTTGTACACTCTCCCAACTCAACACGTCCAAATTTGGACAAATTGTCCGGAAGCGTGGTACCAAATATCAGTATGTTGTTACTGCTTTACAAGAATAATAAGAATTTGGACAATGACATTGTTTTACAACAATAACATATTCATCTCTTCACATACGTGTTCCGTACATGGTAAAAATATCATATGTTTCAATCCTTTGCTGCTTTACCTCAAGATGTAATATTAACTGTAATTGATATTGTATAAAAACCTCCTTCAGGTAATCTTACGATTATTTGAAGAAGATCCTTATTGAAAGGCATTCTACAAATTAGATAAAATATTATCTGATTCTAAGATGGAAGATAAAAAACATCTGAATTTTATAGGCCATTAGCTTTACTTAGGAATTCAAATTATACTCCCAACGTGTTAAGAAAAATAGGGTTAAGAAAATTATATAACAATGTAAATGTTGCCTGACTGGAGCAACTAGCGGATCTCCAAAGGTCTAAAAGGACCTCATGGTCTCAATACTGTGAATTCATAGACTGAGTCTAGCTCTGAGACCCTAGCTCTGCTAATGGAGACACATTTTCCTGGTTATCTCGCAAGTGTAGATGTGTTTGACGACCAACGGGACTTCGAGTCTATGGCGCCAAGTAACACCTACAGTTGCATAGAGGAGATAGTCACTAGAGAAAAGCTAGTATGGGCGGTTAATTCATTCGACCCTTTCAAGTCACCCGGCCGGATGGCATTTTTCCAGCTCTACTAAAGAACTTACCTCATGACGCTATATCTCTTCTGCTGGAGATATTTTGGAGATGCCTTGGTAGTAGGTATTTACCAAAGAGGTGGAGGGAGGTTAGGGTTATTTTCATACCAAAGGCCGGCAAGGCAAGCCACTCATAACCAAAGGATTTTAGACCTATCAGTCTGCCTTCTTTTCTTTTGAAGACACTTGAGAGACTGATAGATCTACATCTAAGAAATAATATTGTTACTCGCCTCATTAGTGGCGCTCAACATGCCTACCTTAAGGGTAAATCTGTTGAGAGTACACTGCATGAGGTGGTAAGTTGTGTTGTGCACGGCTTGAAGAATAAGTAGTATACTCTGCCTGCGTTTTTGGATATTGAGGGAGCCTTCAATAATATAAGGATTGAGGCTATTAGGGAGTCGCTTATTGAGTCCGGAGTTCAGGATTTCCTGGTGAGCTTAATAGTCTGCATGCTTAGCAGCAGAATTATTAACTCTACCCTAGGGGATCATTGCATCAGGAGAAGGGTTACCAGGGGGACACCACAGGGGGGTGTTTTATCTCCTCTTCTGTGGCTACTAGCGGTTAAGGGTTTCTTAAGGCTTTTTGAATCTAAGGGTAGGAAGATAGTTGCCTATGCGGACGACGTGGTGATATTGGTTAAAGGGAAATGGAGACTGCACTGGGTGAACTCTCATCATGGGTAAATACTCAGGAAAGAATGAAAAAGGGTATCAATGCCTATTACACATGCAAGAATTCCATAGGTAAGAATTGGGGTCTGCAACCTGATATGGTAAATTGGATTTACACATCGGTTGTCAGGCCTATTCTAACGTTTAAATGTATTGTCTGGTGGCAGACATTGAGAAAGAACAGCTACAGGAAGTTGCTCAATAAAGCTTAAAGGTGTGCCTTCATTGGCATTACTGGTGCCATTAGAAGTACTCCGCAAGCCTATAGAACATTTTGTAGCGGGTGTGGCGGATAGGAATCTACTAAGACTTTACGAGTCTTCGTTAGTGAAACCTTCGCGCGACAATCATACAAAAATTTTGTACGAAGTAGGCCTGCTTGATCAAGGTAATTTCCGTCATGGAATAACGGATTATGATATCACAACCCTAGACTTCGGGGAAACACCTTTGATAGAATTTCCAACTAGGGATGATTGGCTTGTACCCGATAGACTGTTTGGTGGGTGTGCAGTTTTCTCTGACGGGTCCAAGATGGATACGGACACTGGTGCCGGTGTCTATATCGCAGATATCAACATAAAACGGTCTTTCCGACTTCTTGACGAATGTAGTGTTTTCCAAGCAGAGATCCTAGCGATCTGGAAAGCGACGGAACTGATAAGGAATCATATCGATCCGGGGTCGGTTGTGACAATTTATGTTGATAGCCAAGCTGCTCTTAGAGCATTAGGTTGTCACATGGTACATTCGCGCCTAGTTGTGGATTGTAGAAATGCCCTTAGGGACATTATGAGACTATTTGTCAGTAGATTGTGTTGGGTGCCAGGGCACTGTAATGTGCAAGGCAATGAGGTTGCGGACGAAATAGATAGACTGGGTTCGAACGTTGACATAGATGACAGGGAAAGGATGGTAAAACCACCCATTTGTCACTATAATAGGATGATATTCGAAAAAATGCGCGACATCATTAACCAATGCCAATGTCCTAGGATACAAAACCTCAGGCTGAAATGGCTAGGGAATAAGTTCTACGGCGAACTGGGGGAAATTGCGGGACTTAACCCTCGCAACCTACTAGGTTTTGTCAAAGGAATTAGTCACTTCTTTGACTGGGGTTTATAGGAGGGCATAGACTTTCATTAGTATCTATGGTTATTTATGTGTCCGTTTTATTATCTATACACATATCCTCTTTACCTATTTTCTTTCTCTCTTGTGTTGTTGTAGCGTTTTTGTCTTCTCTGTTTTGTATCTTCACTTTTTGAAGGGAATCACAATGGACCTTATGGTCTCTGAGTGGATATACGCAGTTTTTACGGTGTATAACCCTTTCCAACCTAACCTAACCTAAATGTTGCCTGGTTCCAATTTAACTGATATGAACGCTTAGCTTATAACATATGGGAGGTGTTACAGGGTAATAATATAACAAGTTTTAGAGATGCTACTCCAATACATTCTTCAAATTCTTATAGTCTAGAAAAGGTTGTTGAAAATCTAGTACAAGCTACTACCAATATTTGTAATAGCTTCTGTTTCGGCATCAATTCGTTCAGTGAAAATAACAAAAATGATTAAAACACAAAGGATTATTAGTTTTTAACCCTCGGTCATGCGCATATATCTGGCCAGATATTTTACGAATTTAACTGTGATTTTAATATATTTCTAATTTGATTAGGGGTTTGAGTCTCCAGGTACCCCTACAAATATTGTTAGATATTAATATAACAATGTAATATTGTTACTAAAATGGCATATTTTTCATATAAATGTACTGAAATACATAGTGTAACTCGCCAGATACATGCGCTACGTACGTGACTATCGGAACATGTGCATGACGGAGGGTTAAAAAAGGAGAAGAAATGTCTTTCTTTATTTGAAAATTTACCTTAAGATAGTATGCTTTAAGGCTTTTAAATGACGAGTGTCTAATAACTACTTCATTCCCCGACAGCCGGTTCTACGTACCGAAATGACCCGAAATTTTTCGGCCAAGGGCTGTCAACCTCAGCAACAACTACACATTTTTACCAACGGAGCAACATCTTCCGGCATTGCTGCTCCGTATCCTATTGGTCCGTGCCGGAATCGAACTAAATCCCGGACCATGGTTCTGTACAGTTTGCCAGAACCGGTTGCACCATATGTCCACCCAATTAAGGTGCAACACTTGTTTGGGCTGGTGTCACCTCAGAAACTGCTCTGGACTAAATCATCATCGGGAGTGGTCGGAGACCTTTGTCGCCCCATGCTGCCAACAACAGCGACGAAATTCATTGGCATCATCGACATCGTCGTCATCTTACGGCACACCTCCACCCTCCCCACAGCAATCACAACAACCGCAGCAATTCACAACAACCGAGTAATTCCAGTCTGCACAGTTGTAACGGTTACAACGTTCTCCAAAAAGACCGCACCAGAAGCAACGGTGGGGGCATTGCATTTATAATTCATAACACAGTGCAGTATAGAGCTCTTTTCCTTGATCTCAACGCTAGGGACCAATACCTTGAAGTCCAAGTCAGATCGGGGGAAACCGACCTAGAGCTCTATAATTCCGACATTAGGACATTATTAGACGGCGATATGCGTCTAGTCCTTGGGGACTTTAACGCGCATCATCAGCTCTGGCACTCTAGTCAAGGGGAAGACCAGAGAGGCGCGTCACTGGCGGAACAAATTGATGAATCCACCTTCTGCACAATAAATGATGATGCCCCCACACGGATTATGGGTAACTGCGCCAGCTCTCCAGACATCGCAATAGCGAGCCCTGGTCTGATAAACTACGCAACGTGGAGAGCAGTAGTTTCTCTAGCCTCAGACCACTTACCCATAATCATTTGTCTGGATCGACCCAATGACTTTATCGTCTCTGAACACCGTCTCTACATAAACCAAAAGAAAGCAGACTGGCCAGGCTTCAGAGAATTCACTGATCGCATCTTCAATGATCTTCCAGCTCCTAGCAACGTACACCAAGCAGAGAGCAAGTTCCGCGAAACCATCATCGCAGCAGTAGCCCGCTTTATTCCTGCTGGTCGACTATCCTTAGTGCGACCGCACTTCCCAGCAGAGGCAGCGAGACTAGCAGATGAGCGCGATGACCTCCGAATTATCAACCCCGACGACCCACGTATTGTCCAGCTGAATCATGATATCAGCAGGTTGGTTAATGAGGTCAAGCGGAATAAATGGTTAGATCATTTGAAGAACTGCAACTTGAGCTCAGGTGTTAGTAAGTTGTGGTCTACGGTTCGGTCTCTCTCCAACCCGACGAAGAAGGATGACAGGGTCGCGATTAAGTTTGCAGATACCACTATTTCCGACCCTGAACGGTGCTCGCGTGCATTTTGCCGACTTTTTATTGAGCACCCAGAGAGAGATAAGGCGAAACGAAGTGTTGTTCGCAAACTTCACAACCTTCCAGTCTCGAACATTCCACAACCTTTCACCCCGTCTGAAGTGGCAGTGGCCATCAACGCAGCCAAACCATCTAAGGCGATTGGCCCCGACGGCATATCCATGCTGATGCTGAAACACCATGGCGAACCTGTCAATGAGCAGCCTGATAATACCCGATGCCTGGAAAAAGGGTAGAGTCATCCCGATACTGAAAACCAGGGAAGAACGCGACAGAGGGTCAATCCTACAGGCCGATTTCCCTCCTGTCACCAGTCGCGAAGACTCTTGAGGCGCTCCTCCTCCCCCTGCTGTCCTGCCATCTTACAGCAGCTCGCCACCAGCATGGATTCCGTAAGATGCACAGCACCACCTCAGCATTAACCGCCATAACCACTCAGATCTCACAAGGCTTAAACCAGCAGAGGCCTTGTGAAAGGATAATCCTAGTGGCGCTAGATTTATCGAAAGCCTTCGATACAGTCAGCCATGCCACACTCTTCCAGGACATCCTGCAGTCCACCATGCCCAACAACTTGAAGAGATGTATTGTAAATTATCTGAGTGGCCGTCAGTCGTTCGTTGAGTTTAGAGACAAACGTTCCAAAACCCGTAGAGTTAAACAGGGAGTACCACAGGGCGGTGTCTTATCCCCCCTATTGTTTAATTTCTACCTCTCTAAACTCCCCACACCTCCACAAGGTGTGGAAGTGATATCATATGCGGACGACTGCACCATTATGGCGACGGGCCAAAACGTTGATGAGCTATGCGATCGAGTGAATGGTTATCTCGGAGAAATACACAACTTCTTCACTGGACGTAACCTGAAACTATCACCAGCGAAATCTTCAGCTACACTTTTCACCACCTGGACGAAGGAGGTAAACTTGAACTTAGGCGTCGTAGTCGATGGAAACCAAATTCCGACTGTGAACCATCCAAAGATTTTGGGGGTCACCTTTGACAGCCTGTTTACTTCCTCAGCTCATGCCACTGCAATTACGCACAAATTGCGAAGTAGAAACAAGGTCCTCAAAGCGCTAGCCGGCAGCACCTGGGGAATGGACAAAGAAACCTTGTTGGCTACCTATAAAACTATTGGCCGGTCAGTGGTCAATTATGCTGCTCCAGTGTGGTCTCCATCGCTGAGTAATACCCAGTGGAGAAATATTCAAAGCTGCCAAAATGCCGCCCTAAGGACTGTAACGGGCTGCATGCAAATAACCTCAGAACACCATCTACATGAGGAAACGAAGGTTCTCCCAGTCAAGGAACATAATGTCATGCTGACTAAACAGTTCCTCCTGGGATGTCACCGGAGGAGTCATCCCAACTTTAACATCACACAGTTGGATGCTCCCCCGAGGCATGTCAGGAAGGACCTTCGTGTATACGAAGAGAGCATACGTAGTTATGTTCAGGATCCCTTAGATCGGACTTCGTATACAGCAGCTTTGAACGACATTCATAGAGACGCCATCAATACCGCGGTTTCAGGTTACCGCATGAATGTCGTTCTTGGAGGTCGCCCACCGCCCATAGCAGAAATAGAGAAGAACCTGCCGCGGAAAACAAGAGTTGCTCTGGCACAACTGAGATCGGGATGGAGCAACAGGCTCAACGCCTACTGGTCCCGCATAGACCGTGCCGTCCCCAATATATGCCCATCTTGTGGACAGGGTCCCCATGATACCCACCACATATTCAACTGTCCAGCCCACCCTACTTCACTTAGCCCAATGGATTTATGGACTAACCCCATTGAAGTAGCCCAATTTCTTGGCTTGGACCTAAATACAGAACCCCCGGATTAAAATTGTATAGTTTAAGCTGTTACAACAACAACAATAACTACTTATTTCTAAGTATGTACATGGATGCAAACAAAGATGTAATACAGTTAGCGGTTTACTCGTTAGTTTTTTTATAGTTTTTCATCAAAGATGTAAACTACCCAGAAAAAAAAAGTGTGGAAAAAGATGTAATATTTTCATCAGAACTAGTAACTAGTATGTTGTTCATTTTTAGGAACTCTGATCTACATCTAATCTTAGTTTAAGAAACAGTTAAAATCTGATATTTGGATGTCAAAAATAAAACACATTCTATTATTGACACTCTTATGAAAAGTTGACTAATTTTTACCAAAACTTAATTTACTTCAAATATGTTATTTCATTGGAAACTATTGGGTTTATAAAAGTTAATAGTATGTAATCAAATTTTCAGATATGATTAAGATGATAATTTGGATTTACTTAAACAGCTTCAAAAATCTTTCATTAGAAGTAGCTTCACGGAACTAATAAATTTAATAGGATTTTTTTCAATTGGATTAATTTTAACAACTTAATTGATTATTTATTAACATGTTTTGTATATCAAAATTATACCCTACACCACTATAGTGGGGAGGGTATTATACGTTTGTGCTGATGTTTGTAACACACAAAAATATTGGTCCAATACCCACCTTAAAGTATACCGATCGATTCAGAATAATGTTTTAAATCGATTAAGACATGTCCGTACGTCTGTCCATGTAAACCTTGTGCGCAAGGTACAGGACGAAATTTTCAAGATGATTCAATTAAATTTGGACCAAGCATGTTTTTGGCACAGGGACGGAGCCTATTGAAAATTATTGAAATCGGTCCATTATTTCTCCTAGCCGCCAACTTTACCTTCCCATTTGGCCTTTTTATGCCATTGCTCCTATGTAAAGTCTCATTTAGAATTTTTTTATCAATAAATTGCTTAAATACAATTAAGTTAAAATTCAACATAAAAGTTTCTTTAAAAAAATCGACTTTTGAAGAAACCGGTTTGTCGGTTAACCGAAAATTGGGCATTTACGACAATTTTGACACATATTTCGAAAAAAAACAAAAATAATATGTCTCTCCAACCCACACAAATTTTAAATCATATAAAAACCAACTTTTTACTTGTTTTCTGAAATTGTAAATTTTTATTTAATATACTACATAAAATATTAACATATCCTAACTTTTGTTTAACACGAACGGAGAATAATATTTAAAATTTTGTATACAATGTGATTTTTTGTCATTTTCCGGTTAACCGGAAATCGATGTTATCTAAAAACCGGTTCATATATGAAGTTTGGAATAATTCCTAATAACAAGACTTAAGGATTGAATTCTACAGATTTTTCTAGAGCAATTTATTTTTTAAAAACAAATTATTTTTGTCTGAAATTCTAAAATAAAGAAATAGTTTATGACGAATTTTATCTAAGTAGTAAGTATTCGAATAACGAGGAAAAAAATAGTTTTTCTTCGAACGAATAAAAAATTCCAATTTAGAATAAAGAATAATTCGATTATTACTGTTACTTTTTGCACATATTGTATTATAATATTGAACAAAGAATTACATTTATATTTTCGAAACAAACACTAAATCAAAAGACCTGTTATAATTGAAACACATCTTTTACTATGCAAAATATAGAATGCTTCTGTTTTAGAAGTGAATTTTCTAATGTTTGCAATAAGTGAAACAGTTCCTAAAAACCCTATT
>NC_060953.1:29380425-29460211 GCF_022045245.1 Lucilia cuprina
GATCACAGTTATACGTTACACAGTACATATAGATAATATGTTTAATGAACTCTCTCAAGCAAGATGGGAAAATGAGCCTACTTGTACTCACACAAAGAAGATATCGTCAAAGCGTGATAAAGAGCGCACGCGCCATCTTCTACGATACAGCCGAACCGAACTCAGCAAAACTATAGCTGTCATCACTGGACACTGTAAATTTGTCAGACCTGCGCGATTTCCATTAATTTTGCATTAACATTAAATTAAAAAAAAATAATTTTATGTAAAAATTATTACATTAACATTAAATTTGTAAAATTTAATGCATTAAATTTCCATTAACATTAAATATTTTTGAATTTAATGCATTTATTTTACATTAACATTAAATATTTTTGAAATTAATGCATCAATTTTGCATTAACATTAAATATATCTGAATTAAGTGCATTAATTTTACATTAACATTAAATAAGCAATAAAATTAATGCATTAATATTCCATTAACATTAATATATACAAAAATTCATAAACATAAATAAAAATACAGCACAAAAGACCTCGATCTAACTAAATACAACTAAAATTAAATAGGTTAAAGTCCTTTCTAATAACTTCTATATTCCATTCAAACTTGTGTGTTTTAAATATGATATTTATATAAGATTCAACAGACAAAATAAACTAAAAAAAGGAATATCTGGGAATATGTATTATCGAGAAAGGACTTTAACAAAATAAACTAAAAAAGGAATATCTGGGAGGTGATACTAATCTTCTAATATGTATTATCGAGTATAGGACTTATTAGAAAGGACTTGAACACATTCAATTTTACTTGAATTTAGTTAAACCGAGGTCTTTAGCGCTGTATTCTTATTTTTATAAATTATTTTATACATTAATGTTAATGGAAAATTAATGCATTAATTTTATTATTTATTATTTAACGTTAATGGAAAATTAATGCATTAAATTCAAAAAAATTTAATGTTAATGAAAAATTACAGTGAACGTCCACCAGTACGAATTATATAGTGTCAGGCCCTTTCGTAGTACCGAAAAATTCGTATTATTGAACAACACATTTTGTATGTTTAAATTCAAATAATACACATATTGGATTTTTTATTTTTCTTTTATGTGTATTATTTCAAATAAATTTCTTGTACATAAACAGGCATAAAACGGACATATTTACTTATACGAATCGTTAACTTTGAAAGTATCGTGAGTCCAATGGTTGAAATGATATATAGAAGGTTTTAAATTTTAATGTTTTTAAAAATATGTGTGCCAAAGACAATTTGCATGTACATATCTGTTCTAAAATGTATTAAACATGTTCAGATTACATACAATTTTTATTAGAAACTTGAATGGAATATACCACTTTCAAAAACAATTCTCTAATTTAAAAATTTCTCTTAAAATTTACATACATACATACATACATACATACATACATACATACATACATACATACATACATATATACATAATGCAATAAACTTGCATTAATATTAATTTTTTTTAATGTAGAAAAAATTGTTAATGCATTAAAACATTTAACGCATTTATCCCAGGTCTGAAATTTGGTAACCACGCAATGCGACTTGGATAACCTTATAATGACTACTGCAGAAGCTGTCAAGACGAGGAAGAAGAGGAATCAATAGAACATCTTCTTTGCCACTGTCCGGCACTGGAGAACATCCGACTTCGGTATCTAGGACATCGATTTCTGGAGGAAACCTCAGAGTTATCAGGGACTAAAATAGATAACCTTACTGCCTTTATCAGGCACTGCGGTTGGTTTGGCGACTCAAATTCAAATAGCACTGATCAGTAGTTTATTCGAATCCGAGACTCTTTTCCGTTTAAGTACTTAATCTCTCTCTGACTATCTTATCTCAGTCTTTCAGTGTCCTCTATTACTATTAACACCCCCTTAATTTCTTGCCACTATCTTTCTTACCATAACTTTCAATGTCCTACTCCTCCTTCTTTAATATATTTACAGGTATCACAAAGGGACCAAAAGGACCCACGTGTGCATCTATTGCAGCCTGAACAACCAACAGAGGGCTCAGAGGGGAGTAAGGGCAAATATGGGCCTATCCTTATAAATTTTGGTAGAGAAAATTATGTCTACTTCAAAGTTATTTATGTAGATTTTTATCGTTTTATTAGAAATTATAAGTGAATTTTGACCTTCAAGACATGAGGTCAAATGAGGCCCGATCACTATAAAAATTAGTAATATCATTAATCGTCCTATAAAACTAAGTTTTGCAGATTTTTGTTGACATAATAGAACATTTAACGTAATTTTGAGCCTAAAGGCCCGATTCGGGGAGTACGGTTGTATGGGGGTTAGGCGAAATAATGAACTGATTTTAACCATTTTCAATAGCGTTCGTCTTTACCTTGAAAATTGGGACCTGTAGCGTGCGCACAAGGTTTATATGGACACACAGACAGACGGATATAACTAAATCGACTCAGAAAGTGATTTTGAGCCGAGTGGTAAACTTTAAGGTGAGTCTAGAACCAATATTTTTGGCTGTTACAAACATCAGCTCCCCACTATAGTGGTGTAGGGTATAAGAATCTTAAATTGTTACTGCCAAATCCTAAAGAACTTCATTACTAATGAATTTAAACTAAAATAAAACGTAAGGACGCCTGGTGAAAGTAAAACAAATGAGGTGCATCACATGCTCTAAGAGGATTTTAAGAGTAATTGGAAATACTATTTATCCCTAAAGAACCGAAAATGATTATTTATAGCAAAATTATCGACTGCAATTGTTGCAGGTCATCTCATAGTATTGGACGGACTTAATGACAAACTTAAAGAACAACTTTATAAAAAATTCTGTGGCAATGAAAAGTAATTTTGGATTTTTTTAACTGTAACAAACCCGGCAGTGCCTTGTTCTAAGACAATTTCGTTCTTAGTAGGAATTATTTAAGAAATTAAAATTTAATCAATATACAAACAGTAATGGTGTTTTTCTCTTTAAATTTTAATTTTTCTCTATAGACCTATTATTTTATCCAAACATGAAAGAAATAAATATTAAAAACATGAATGCATTTTTACAATATAGATTCCCTCTAGTGCAAATCTTATTTTTTAATCACACAAAGTATTGCCAGATTAAAAAATGCAAAAGTATCCATATTGAAGTAAATTTTTAAGACTTATATTGCTTTTTATGTATGTATATGTATAAACATATATGAAAGTTGTATTAAATTTTGGTAGGATATACTCTTGAAAATGTATTAATTGTACTTTAGTTTTTATACTCAATTCAATATAAATTTTCTATCGAATTAGTTTTTAAGAAATTTGTATAATGTTGGAAAAAAGGAGCAAATTAAGCGTTCTAATCCCGCAGATTTTTAGAGTTTTTTTACTACCTTGTAGCATTTTACGTTCTGAGAGCAGTGATGAAAAAAAAAATTATCCGCTTTATTAGGGCCCGGGAGTTATGGGCCTCCAAAGTTTTGATATATAATTGCATATTTCTTGATCACTGATAAACAAATATGGTCGATATGGGTATCATTGAAAAGGTCTTTGAAAGCTTTCCATTGATGTGTAAGATGACAAATGTCATTAACCCATTGAGAGCCAGGAACAATTTTTATGACTTTTTCTTTTGACTTTTTTTTAATAAAGTACCGTTATCTCTAAAACATACCGATATAACGGTACCTCGTCTCACATAAGAGTTTGTAGACATCATTTGGGGCTTTCCTTTGATATATGTTTGAAAGCTATAACCCATGAAATGCAGGAGTTATTTAAGTTTAAAATTTCATATTTTAGTAAATTTTATAAATCTCAAGTGCTTATTATTTTATACGGTCGATATGGGTATCAGTGGATATGTCTCTGATATACCTTTCAACTGATGTATGTTGTAACTTATATCATTAACCCATTGAGAACCAGGATCAATTTTTATATATTTTTCATTTAATTTTTTTACAAAAGTACCGATATCACAAAAATAAACGATGTAAGGGTACATCATCTAACATGAAATTGTGTAGATAACAGTTGGAGTGTGGAGTTGTCAGATCTCCCATCGGACGCGTCCCAGGTGGCGGATAGGGGGAGCTAAGCATGGTCTTTTTCGACACATTGGACATAATGGTCGAAAACGACGATGCTAGCTCGAGATAAGGCAGACCTGACTAGATACATTTTTGACAAATGGTCTAACAAGCCTGTCATATCTAGATGAGTGCATGAATCAGGACAATCTTTTATCACATCAGTGGATACATTTTTGACAAATGGCCTACTGATATGTAAAGAGATGGTAGAGTGCTGATATGATTTATGGTACATCTGATAACAGGCGGTCATATATGATAACAGGACTTCTCCTGTTCCCCATGCACAAATCCGCGGACCAAAACTGTCAACCCCACCCCCATCCCCATATTTCCCAATCCACCTAGTTTATCCCTCTTCAATCCAATCCCAAGAACCCATTCCCTCATCCCCCACTTGTAAGGTTAAGGTGGTTGGAAGCAGTGCCGAGAACCTGAATGGCTAGTTAGTGGTTAAAGAGGACTAGTCGTTAACAGCTCCCCTCCGATGCCAGAGCACGGATCGGTTGTAATGCTTAGCCTAGCCCACGTACGCCGTCCCTGCGTGGGTCGTCCACCCATTACGCGCCTACTCGTGGGAATCACATGGAGAAAAAAACAAATAAACAAACAAAAAACAAACAACCCGTGGAAAGCCAGTTGGGGAAACCTAAACTGGTGGACTGCAAACAGCCTGCTATACAACCTTCTGGTGATAGCACGGCTGAACGCATCGAGGAAATCTTGTCCGTAGTGGCAAGCACCTCATCAGCTGCACAAGCCTTAGCTGGTACGCCAGCAAATACCCCTGCCTCGGGCACTGCGGACCAAGCAGTGACCCCCGCGACTTCTGGACAGGTTGGATCGTCGAACTCGATGTCGGGTCCAACTAATGCCCCCTCAACCGCCCTCACGGCTAACGAAAACCCCCTAGTCGCAAAGATCCATCTAGGAAGGCTTTTGTTCAAAGGCGTGCCGCCATGCGTTTAGTCGAGCGACTTGGAGTTAAGTCGGTCGATAAGCTTACCACGGACGAAAAATCGTCCCTAGATTGGGCTAAAGCCCTACTGGCTCAGCCGGAGTGTTCTGACCCTCCTACAACCTCAGATGCAGCGGCCTAAACGGCAGCGATCGGAGGAAGAACATGCTCTCCAGGCAGTCCCACAGCCGAAGACTAAACGTCAGAAGCAGTTCGAGACTCGTATAGTCAACAGACCCTACAGCGAAGTTGCCAAAAACCCGCTGGTTAGGGCCATTGTTGACAAGAGTGTCAACGACGGAGCTATCTCCCATTATAAATGGTTGATAATCCGTCAAAAAATGCTGGAGGTGTATTGGAAAATTCTCAAAGAGAATCCCGGTCCATCTCCGCAGAATGATGATGCTGGCTGGTACCAAGGTCACATCAAACTGCTGGCGTGCACGAACGAGCGCTCAGCAAACTTGCTTAAGTTGGCGGTTACGTCTATAGGGGAAGTGTGGCCCGGCGCGAAACTTGACGTGATCCCGGTTAGTGAGATACCTCGCAGACCGAGATCAATCACGGTTATTCCGGCGGAACCACACGAACCAGAGGCGATTCTGGCGTACCTTCAGAGTGGAAACCCTGACCTACCTACCTACCCACAATTGGAAGGTAGTCAAGGTCTCCGAACCTGAAGGTGCTAACAGAAAGGCGGTCGTGGTCCTTAATAAGGAATCGTTGCCGTTACTCCGAGAGAAGCAAGGCAAAGTATACTACGGATTTGATAGTATCAAGCTGCGCGTCTACCGGGGTGACGACAAACTAGACCCCAAACCGGTAAGCACGGACGGAGGAAAGGTAGACGATACCACTAACTCTGACGACCAAATGGACGCCCAATCAAGTACAGACTTGATTGGGAATCTATTTGATAGCCAGGGCGAAGTGATTGACGAAGACGAGCTTCTGAAAACAGACCCAGAAGACGCCGACGTCACAATCGTCTACGACCCTGACCAAGATGAAGGTGATCCAAGTGAACCTTCACCACTCTAAAGCAGCTTCAGCTGCATTACACCTCCACCTTGGATATCAAGGGGAGGATATAGCGTTGATCCAAGAGCCGTGGACCCATAACGGCAACTTACTTGGAATCAACGTAAAAGGCTTTAAAATACTGTACGCAAAAGGCACAGGTAACATTAGATCTTGCATACTTGCTAAAAGCACCCTAAATATCTTCATTGTATCTGATTACAGTGATGAAGATACAGTAACCGCAGCATGGGAGACAGAGGAATCCACAATGTGGATCCTCTCCTGCTATATGGCGCACGACCAGACAGACCCCCCGCCAAGTAACACGGTCGTCAGGGCAGTAAGTGCAGCAAACGGAAAACGCATCCCTGTTATTATAGGCGCAGATGCAAACGCACACCATACACTATGGGGTAGCACCAACATCAACACACGAGGTGAGTTCGTATTAGACTTCATTTTAAACCATAATCTTGAAGTAGTAAATAGAGGTTCAGAACCTACATTTGTAGTTGCAAATAGACAAGAGGTACTGGACATAACGCTTGTAAATACAAGTCATTCGCACATAATCCGAAACTGGAAAGTATCGGAAGATTGTTCCTTTTCAGATCATAGATATCTCGTATTCTCGATAGAAAAAACACAGGAAAGGAAAACTCCCTTTCTAAACAGAAGAAAGACAAGATGGGAAGAACAAAATCGAATCCTGACAAGTCTTCTTCAAAATACGCCGGAAATAAACAATACAGCAGATATTGATAGAGCTGTAGACAACCTTACACGCTCTCTTAATCAAGCAACAAGAAGAACATGCAAACCTTCGATACCAAAGGGTAAAAGTAAACCTCCTTGGTGGTCCTCGGAAATAGCGAAGACTAGGAATAGATGTCGCAAACTTTTCAATGAGGCCAAAAGATCAGGTGAATGGTCCACATATAAAGCCTCATTGAACAAATTTAAGAATCAGGTTAGGAATGCTAAACGCTGCTCATGGAGAAGCTTCTGTGGTAGCATCGAAAGCTCTTCAGAGACAAGTCGTTTATGCAAAATCCTGTCTAAATCACAAACCGTTCAAGGCTACATCCAAAAGCAAGACGGTGAGTGGACAACGAGTGGACAAGAATCCCTACAGGAATTAATGGACACTCATTTCCCAGGTAACTTACCATTAGATACTACAATGGAAAGACCACAAACGTACTGTCAAACCCGATCGGAATCACTATAGACGAGGGAATGATAAAATGGGCAATAAACAGCTTTAACCCATATAAGTCACCGGCCCGGACGGCATAATTCCAGCTGACCTGCAATATATGCAGAATTAGTTATACCATGGCTACTTGAAATATTTCAAGCCTGTCTTACATGGTCATACGTACCAGAACAATGGACCAAATGCAGTGTGACGTTTATCCCCAAAGGAGGAAAAACAACGCACATTAAGGCAAAAGATTATAGGCCCATAAGTCTATCATCGTTTCTGCTTAAGACCCTAGAGAGGATCATTGACGTCCACATAAGATCGTCAATAGATCCTATGCTCCTATCTCCCTCACAACATGCCTACACCAAAGGCAAATCAGTTGAGACGGCCCTATACTCACTAGTGGGACATATAGAAAAGTCCTTGGAATTTGGTGAATACACGTTAGTGGCCTTTCTGGACATAGAAGGAGCCTTTAACAACGTCAAACCCGACATCATCATATCAGCTCTAGAAGAGCTCGGTATTGAGACATCAGTGATTAAATTCATAAAAGACCTTCTTCAACACAGGATTATCCGTTCTAACATGGGAATGGCATGTATTCAAAGAATGGCAATCAGGGGCACACCTCAAGGTGGAGTCCTATCACCACTTTTATGGAATGTGGCCATAAACAGCCTACTAATGAAACTGGACAACCAAAGATACAAGACTGTCGCTTACGCAGATGACGTTGCGGTAGCAGTATCAGGTTTCCATCTGAATACGATATCTCAAAGACTCGAATCAGCACTCAATCTACTAAGTAAATGGAGCGTTGATAGTGGTTTGAGTGTAAACCCTAGTAAAACCGAACTTGTACTCTACACCAGGAAATACAAGATCGAAAATTTTACCCTACCTCGACTAAACGGAGTCGTACTCTCACTTTCGAACAGTGCGAAATACCTAGGGGTGATACTTGATAGTAAACTATCATGGAAGGAAAATATCACAGCCAGAGTAAACAAAGCCTTAATGGCAATGTACATTTGCAAGAAGGCCATAGGAAAAAGATGGGGACTAAATCCCAAACTGGTAAATTGGATCCATGAAGCGGTTATTAAACCTATTCTCTTTTACGGGGCTGTCGTCTGGTGGAAAGCACTGGACAACAACTCCAATTGTATACTTCTTGATAAGGTACTAAGAAGGATAGCAATCCTCATAACAGGAGCACTGAGAACAACTTCAACCAAATCTCTATTCGCTATGCATAATTGGATCCCAACGGATCTGATAGCCAGAAAACTGGCACTCATCACTGCCCTCAGCTTGGACACACAGGCCATACGGCCATGCGGCTATTATGAGGGAAACATCTTTCCTCCCGGGCAATATTGATTACTGCATACCCAAACCTTTCCTCCGTAGGGACTTCGGATACACAATATCCGAAAACTCTACACCGGAGGATAACAGTTCCCCAAGAACCCTCCTGGTATATACGGATGGTTCTAAAAAAGGGAACGAGTTGGAGGTGGCATTTTTATCCCTGAATTTGGAACTAAAATAAGCTTTAGGATACAGAATAAATGTAGTCCACTACAGGCTGAACTATCAGCCATAAAAAGAGCAGCAAATTGGCTTTGGTACCACAGAATATCAAACAGAGATATTCAAATTTGTACCGACAGCCAAGCTGCTATCAAATCCCTGATTGGTGTATATACTACATCTAAACTAGTCCAGGAATGCCGGGCATCCTTAAACAGGATGGCGAGACATTCAATAATCGTGCTCAAATGGGTACGGGGACACGGGGATTTGACTGGCAACTATATCGCTGATGAATTAGCGAAACTAGGAGCCTCAATGTCCGACAGAGACATAGACATCTTTTGCGGAATACCGCTAAAAGCTTGCAAGACCATAATAGATGGAAAGTTCTATGAAATTTCTCAGACAAGATGGCGTAATGAACCAACTTGTATCAATACAAGGAAGATATGGCCAAACTTGGACAGTAAACGCACGTCATATCTTCTACAACTAAACCGCCCTCATATCAGCAACCTTGTTGCTGTCATTACGGGGCATATCTCATTGGGAAACCATGCAAGAAGACTTGGAATTCCCCACAACGACTTCTGTAGAAGCTGTCAAGACGAAGAGGAGGAAGAATCCATCGAACATCTTCTCTGTCAATGCCCGGCGCTAGCGGACACTCGATCCGTATATCTAGGAAAACGACTATTTGATGACTTGTCAGAACTATCCAATCTAGGACTGGATAACATAAATGCCTTCATCAGGCACAGTAACTGGTTTTAGGACCACCAAGCCATAATTAAGGCACTCACTAGTCCGCAAGGACAGACCTCTCAATCTTCTCCTCCACTTCAATTACTCTTCTATGACTTAATCCTAAACTATCTTCTACTATCCTCTACCCTCTTTCTTTTATATTTTATTATCTTTACAGGTATCACAAAGGGACCAACAGGACCCAAGTGTGCGTCTTTGCAGCCTGAATACCTAACCTAACCTAACCTGGAGCTTTTTAGGATATACGTTTAAATTCTGTAAGTTATGAAGTCCAGGAGTTTTTTAAGTTAATTCAGAAAGTAAGCATATCTAGGTGAAATGAATTATTAAACAAAGAAATTGGTTTCACTTTTTGATGAAATGACGGTAATGACGGTGAAATTTTGTGAAATGAGAAATGAAATGAAGGTAAAGTTTGGTGAAATGTTTTAATTGAGGGAAATAATTAAACACTTCGCCGCAGGCGAAAAATTATTTCAAAAAAATCGCGCGATTTTTTTGAAATAATTTTTCATTTTTAATATATATGTATGTATTTATGTATGTATACCATTAGAAAAAAGTTAAAAATAGTCGAAAAAAAATCAAAAAGTAGGAAAGTCGGAAAAGGTCGAAAACTCGAAAATAGTAAAAAAATAGTCAAAAATTTTAAAAAAGTGAAAAAAGTCTAAAAATCGTAAAAAGTTAGAAAAAGTCGAAAAAAGTCAGAAAAAGTCAAAAAGTCGACTATTTATAAAATACTAAAAGTCTAAGTGTCGTCTTTTTATCTAACTTCTGCATTTCATGAGTTAAGTCTTTCAAACATATAACATATGAAAGCTTATAATGTTCTCTATAAAATTTCATGTGACATAAAGTACATTTATATCGATTTTTTCGAGATAACGGTACTTTAGTAAAAAAAAATAAGAAAAGAAATATATACAAATTGAACCTTGCTGTCAAAGGGTTAATGATATAAGTTAAAATATACATCAATTGAAAGGTATTTTAGAGACCTATCCACTGATACCCATATTAACCATATCAAAAAATAAGCACTTGAGATTTATAATTACATAATAAAAATCAAAATTTACGAATATATAAAAGTTTAAACTTAAATAACTTCTGCATTTCATGGGTTATAGCTTTCAAACATATATCAAAGGAAAGCCCCAAATGTTGTCTACAAACTTTTAAATGAGATGAGGTACTGTCATATCGATATGTTTTAGAGATAACGGTAATTTTTTAAAAAAAAGTCAAAGGAAAAAACAAAAAAATTCACCCTGGTTCTCAATGGGTTAATAATATTTGTCATCTAACCCCTCAGTGGAATGCTTTGTCAAAGACCTTTCCAATGATACCCATATCGACCATATCCATTTATCAGTGACCATATCCATTTTTTTTTGCAGGGGAAAAAAACTGTCTAAGACCCATTTTGCATTTTAAATTGGAAAGAAGTGCAGTCTAGTTTTTTATACCGGCTTTAAGGCATGAAATCAATCTTATTTCACGAAATGATAGATTTTTAATGGATTCAGTCAAATTACTGCCACTGTTCTTGTTGGATCTTACTAAAACACGTTTTTGCTTTCCATTCAAAGCTGGTCTAAAATACATATACATACATGCTTGTAAACACTATATACTATATACTATTACCATTTTATAGATTTGTTTTTATATATAACTGATATTTTATTTCTTCTTATTAGTGAGCTCAACTCCTTCTGCTTTTGATCCATTCTCCACTTGGGTTGTTTGTTCCTGTCGCTGTAATCACCAGAAGGAATATTATAATCCTGTGCTCTAACTGCATCATTCATAAGAGCGTCATCGTCGTCATCATCATCACTATATTCATCACTACTAATAATGTGCTCCTTTTCATAGTAGAGATCCATTCTATGAATGTTAAACCTGGACTCGCGCGTTCAATTCATATAAACATATACTACAATCAATATGTAAATTGTTGTTTGCGGATTGACGATTAAAGGTGTGTATACCCTTAAACAAAATTTTTTAATTGCACTTGCGATATTAATTGCTAAACTGTGTAAATACAAATTCAAAACGTTTAATTATTCAATAATTATTCGCGAAACAACCAATTCTGTTTAAAATATCCCATAAATATTTTTCATCAAACAATGAGGATAATTTAATTAATATGTATACTCCAGAGCCCTGAGCCGACAAATATTAATGACGGCGGCGACTGATACCAAATATGTCGGCGGCGGCTTAAAATCGACAGTAAGCCTACAAAGTTTTCAACCAATGTTGCCAACATTGGTCAAGCAAAACGCGCGCAAAAAAATTAAAAAGGGGTAAAAAAGCGTAATTTTTTAACTGAAAATGGGTAAAAAAGCACTAACGTTTTTTCAGTCAAATATTGTTTATTTTAATAAAAATTGCACATTATTTCGCTCATTTCCTACAAGACTCCAAAATTCGTTTTTTAGAACATTGGGCTGCAAAACAAAACATGCGTCATACTAAAGTCTTTCACCGGTGTGAGTAAGATTTTTAGTAACGTAAGAACTAAAACTAATGTTTGACGAATATTAGATAAATAAGATGAGAATTTTAAAAATAGTAAAATGTCAAAAAACATTCAAACTGACAGGCACACACCAACTGGCCAACCGATCTACCCACACCCAAATTGTAAAATTTTACAAAACTTATGAAATATATTTTTTTTTGCAAAATCTATATATATTATTTTTAAGTTTTTTGAGTTCTGGAAAAATTGTTAATTTCACTGATAGTGAATAACATAACTTATTTTAAAGTATTTTGAATATTTTGTTTTTGAAGAATATTTGCTTTTGTACATTTTGTACATAGATTTTGTTTTGTTGGTCAGTTATAGACCAATCGTCATAAAATTCGGCATAAAGAATTATAATAAAAAATAATGAAGTAATCATGGAGGCTTTATATATGAGGGATAGATTCAATTGTGTAAAAAAATTATATAAAACTTATTTTTTGTCAATTTTCATCGCTGTACTCATATTTTTAAGGGGACCTTAATAGTGGGTAGGGTACGTTACCGATAAATCCGAATTAAATTCGGTAGGAAGATTACATTTGTATAAAAGTAGTTTATTTCGAATTTCTCCGCTAAACACGTATTTTTAAGTCAGTAATGAGCGTTAAAATCAATTTTTGAAGGTGACCATATGTGGGGGTAGGGTCAATTATGGACCGATTGCCGTAAAATTTGCTAGAGAGATTTTGGCTTATATAAAACATATTTATGTAGAATATTTTTATGTCGGTAATGAGTATTAATGTCATTTGGTAGAGAAATTTTGATGCATATAAAAATTTGTGGAAAAATTTAACTCGTTTGCTCTTTACGTTCTAACCCTATCGTGCTTTCAACAGACAGACGGACGGACAGATGAACAGACGGATGGACATGGTTAGATCGCCTTAGAATTTAATAAGGACCCAAAATATATACGACCAATGTGTTACAAACGGAGTGACAAAATCAATATACCCCACTCATCTTGGGTATATGTTGGGTATAAAAAGCACTAAATGCACTGCCATAAAATTAGAAAGCACCACTCAAGGCGAATTCATATAAGGTGGTGTTAATCAATCAGCTGATAATTTTTTTTTTAATTCGCCTGGTTTTCCTAGCTGTCAATGTTTGTTATTGCTTACATTTTTATATTTAAAAATTTCCGTTAAACAGAGAAAAACTTCGTTAATATTTTAAATAATTTATGTAAGAAATCTGAAAATACCAAACATGTCGTAAACAAATATAATTTTATTTAAATAATGGCATAATTGGTATGTATACAAATATGTTATTTAAGAGAAATATTTTTTCTATTAAATGTTAACATATTACAAAATATTGTTTTATATTTTATATAAAAATTGTGTAGATAACGTGATTAACTAAAAAAAATCTCTTCCGGAACACTTAATATTAAGAAACGCATACGAAGTATTTACCCGGCTGGCGGCAACTGACTTCTACGTTATGGCTTAATTTTGAAATCTATTAAATGTTAACAAATTAAACAATATTGTTTTATATATACACTATGTTGATAAAAAGATTAACTGAAAAAAGTCTGTTCCGGAACGCTTTATATAACAAAACCCATATGAGGAATTTACCCGTCCCGCGGCTGCACCATTATGGCCAAATATTGAAAATTACTCCGCCGGAGTAGATTTATACATTCGCAACAAGTATTCATTCCTTCGTAATATAATATTTTCATGAATATGTACTTTTTTTTTGTTTATTTTTCACAAAAAATGAAGTTTTACTTAACTTAAGGCACTTACTTAAATTTTGCAAATTAAGCTGCCGGAATAGAATTTTTCGATGGAAACAAACATTATTCAATTCAGAATATATTTTCCTCACAAATTTTAATACCTTAATCTTTATTTTTAATATAATATAAACATTTTACAAAAATTTTTCATTAAATGAATTCTCCGTACATATGGTTTTTGACATTTACGAAAACCAAAAGCAAAAACAAAATACATGGGAAATGTTGTTGTTGCAGAACTGCCACCACCTTATCTGAATTCGCCTTGGCACCACTTTAGTGCCTTTTTGAAGAAAGGCACCATGAGCAAAATTTTCCGCGTTTGGCACACCAAAAAGCACCGCAAATAGTGCTAAAAGCACTAAGTTGGCAACACTGTTTTCAACTATATTTAGTTTGACCTTGTCCACACTAGGAAACTTTTGTCGAGAAACTTTTTCTTAATTCTCTTTTGAAGTTTCCACACATAGAAACTTTTGTTTCAGAAACTACGTATTAATTGCATTGATTTGTTGTTGTACGAATGAGAATAATAACAAAACAAGTTTCCGAGTACGAGAAACTCCGTACCGCGAGTTTCTCTTTCTCTCTCACGCAAAATCAAAAGTTTCCCAAAAATGTTTCCTAGTGTGGACAGGCAGTTTTTAAATTTTCTACAATTTTAAGTATAAACGGAAACCGAGAGATCAGAAAGTGTGATTTTGGAGCAAATATTTATTTATTCACATGCGTATATTTTACTTTATTAGTTAGATGCGTTTTGAATTCTTATTGAGTTTAAAATAATTCTTTCATAAGACATTTCTAGTTTTCCTAAAATATTGGGAAAGGTTTCCTGATGAGCTGGCTTAAGCAACCGGCGAAATGCGCATAGGAACTAGCTTCCCCACCATCAATACATTACAGTGAATTTATTTAAAAATTGGGGTTGAAAGCACGATAAGAAACTCTTTAACTTATTTGAAAATAATAAATATGATAATAAAAAGCCAGAAATCAATTTTTAAATTAAATTTGCAAGTGCCCGTGCATTTAAAACTGAATACCCTATTCTGTTGTTTTTAAAAAAACAACAAAATAGAAGTTGTTTATTTTGTTTTTATTTTTTCCCTTACAACTGCATTTAGAGTTGGAAAACAACCAGCCAAGTGTAGAAAGGAATGTAAGAAAAAATAAACTCACTGTTATTGTTGGTGTTTTGTCAAAACTTTAATGTTTTGTGAAAGATGCGTTTTGAATTCTTATTGAGTTTAAAATAATCCTTTCATAAGACATTTCTAGTTTTCCTAAAATATTGGGAAAGGTTTCCTGATGAGCTGGCTTAAGCAACCGGCGAAATCCGCATAGGAACTAGCTTCCATACCATCAATACATTACAGTGAATTTATTTAAAAATTGGGGTTGAAAGCACGATAAGAAACTCTGGAAAAACTGTACATTTTAGTATTGAAAATTAAAAAAGTATTTTACATACTTTTTTTAATTCAAGAAAAAATAACAAAAAATCGTGTTTATAATATGTTTTGAGATAAAGTATCTTTTCAAAAAAAATAAATAACTAATATTTTCATTCACTGTCATATAAAATTTCATTAATAACACACAAAGAATAACGTCCAAAAAATACATTTTTTATTTAGTACCTTTGGAACAACTGTGTTTATTTTTGTGTTTCTACTAATACATTCTCACCAGTTAGGTCTTTGACAGGTGACTTAGGTCCTTGACAATTAGTTTCGCCTATATACTACTATATCTCTATGAAGAAAACAAACTTTTTAACTAACTTTTTTCAACTTTATCAAACTTTTTTCAGAGTTGCATGGAAAGGTACTTTTTTGTGTATACACGTGGATAAATAAATAAAAAAATATAAACAAAGAAGAAAATACATAAAAAACGTAAACAAAAAGATAACAAACCATAACAAACTCAAAGATATATTTGTGAATCGAAAAACGAATCGATCTAAGTATTAAGTGTACTTTCGAAGTACTTTCTATGAGATGCTGTGATGTAACAAACTTTGAAGATATTACAAATTTAACAAAGGTGTTTATGATTAAATTTGCGAATTTTTCAAAGTTTGTTACGTTATACCGTCTTACAGCAAGTACCTAGGAAAACCTTTATACCGTTCGATTTGTCTATTGATTTCCTATCGATGACATAGTTTAGTTTTGCTGCTCAACGAATATTAAAAAAAAAATTAGTATAAAAACTTTTTCATTAAATTTGCCAACTTGCCAATTTTCAAAAGTTTGTTACTTTATACCGTCTTATGGCAAGTACTCAGGAAAAAAATCTACATACGGTTCGATTTGTCTATTGATTCCCTATCGATCACATGTTGTAGTTTTGCTGCTCAACGAATATTTTAAAATTTTGTACTATAACAACTTTTTCATCAAATCTGCGAATTTTTCTAAATTTGTTACGGTACACCGGCTAATGGAAAGTACTCAGGGATAAAATCAATACATGGTTCGATTTGTCTATTGATCCCCTATTGACGACATATTTTAGTATTGCTGCTCAACGATTATTTTAAAATTTTTTAGTATAAAAACTTTTTCATTAAATTTTGCAAATTTGTCAAAGTTTGTTACGGTATACCGGCTAATATCAAGTACTCAGGAAAAAAATCTATATACGGTTCTATTTGTCTACTGATCCTCTATCGATGACATATTTTGGTTTTGCTGCTCAACGAATATTTTAAAATTTTTTAGTATAAAAACTTTTTCATTAAATTTTGCAAATTTGTCAAAGTTTGTTACGGTATACCGGCTAAAAGCAAGTACTCAGGAAAAAAATCTATATATGGTTCGATTTGTCTATTGATCCTCTATCGATGACATATTTTGGTTTTGCTGCTCAACGAATATTTTAAAATTTTTTAGTATAAAAACTTTTTCATTAAATTTTGCAAATTTGTCAAAGTTTGTTACGGTATACCGGCTAATAGCAAGTATTCAGGAAAAAAATCTATATACGGTTCGATTTATCTATTAATCCCCTATCGATGGCATAATTTAGTTTTGCTGCTCAACGAATATTTTAAATTTTTTTAGTATAAAAACTTTTTCATTAAATTTGTCAATTTGCCAATTTTCCAAAGTTTGTTACGTTATACCGTCTTATGGAAAGTACTCAGGGATAAAATCTATATACGTTTCGATTTGTCTATTGATTCCCTATCGATCACATATTGTATTTTTGCTGCTCAACGAATATTTTAAAATTTTTGAGTATAAAAACTTTTTTATTAAATTTTGCAATTTTGTCAAAGTTTGTTACGTTATAACGTCTTATGGCAAGTACTCAGGGATAAAATCTATATACGGTTCGATTTGTCTATTGATCCTCTATCGATGACATATTTTGGTTTTGCTGCTCAACGAATATTTTAAAATTTTTGAGTATAAAAGCTTTTTCATTAAGTTTTGCAAATTTGTCAAAGTTTGTTACGGTATACCGGCTAATAGCAAGTACTCAGGAAAAAAATCTATATACGGTTCGATTTGTCTATTGATCCTCTATCGATGACATATTCTGGTTTTGCTGCTCAACGAATATTTTAAAATTTTTGAGTATAAAAACTTTTTCATTAAATTTTGCAATTTTGTCAAAGTTTGTTACGTTATAACGTCTTATGGCAAGTACTCAGGGATAAAATCTATATACGGTTCGATTTGTCTATTGATCCTCTATCGATGACATATTTGGTTTTGCTGCTCAACGAATAGTTTAAAATTTTTGAGTATAAAAACTTTTTCATTAAGTTTTGCAATTTTGTCAAAGTTTGTTACGTTATACCGTCTTATGGCAAGTACTCAGGAAAAAAATCTATATACGGTTCGATTTGTCTATTGATCCTCTATCGATGACATTTTTTGGTTTTGCTGCTCAACGAATATTTAAAAATGTTTGAGTATAAAAACTTTTTCATTAAAGTTTGTTACGTTATACCGTCTTATGGCAAGTACTCAGGAAATTTATATATTGTTCGATTTGTCTATTGATCCCCTATCGATAACATTTTTTGGTTTTGCTACTGAACGAATTTTTAAAAATTTTCGAGTATAAAAATTATTTCATTTAATTTTGCAAATTTGTCAAAGTTTGTTACGGTATACCGTCTAATAGCAAGTACTCAGGAAAAAATTCTTTATACGGTTCGATTTGTCTATTAATACCCTATCGATCACATATTATAGTTTTCCTGCTCAACGAACATTTTTAATTTTTTAAGCATAAACAACTTTCTTAAATTTGTAATATCTTCAAAGTTTGTTACATCACAACATCTCATAGAAAGTACTTTGAAGAACACTTAATACTTAGATCTATTCGTTTTTCTATTCGCTATTAATAACACATTTCACATTTAGTGCTCAAAGAGGATTTTAATTTTTATTTCGATATTTAAATATTTCACAAATATATCAATGAGTTTGTTATGGTTTGTTATCTTTTTGTTTACGTTTTTTATGTATTTTCTTCTTTGTTTATATTTTTTTATTTACTTATCCACGTGTATACACAAAAAAGTACCTTTCCATGCAACTCTGAAAAAAAGTTTGATAAAGTTGAAAAAAGTTTGTTAAAAAGTTTGTTTTCTTCATAGAGATAAGTTTTTAAATTAAAAAATTCTTTAAATTAAAATAAAAATTAAAAAAGGGCATGTGTAAATTTTTTTAAATGTGTAATTTAGGAGTCGATCAAGTGTAGTTTCTAAATTTTTTGGTGGCAACACTGGTTGGAAAATAAACCACAGAGCTCAATTGAGAGCTCGGTGCGCTTGTTTGGTATAGAACAGTCAAACACATACCACCATGTGTATATTTGTGTGCGTTAAGCAGCAGAGAGATGACTGCACGTTATAACAAAATGGTGGTACACTGAGAAAAGTTTTGAAATTTGTTTTCTATTGCAAATACTTTTTACGACTAGAAAAACTCATGAACTTTTGGGCATTTTAAACAAAAATGGAATAAAGGGAAAGAGTTTTTCATTTAAGAAAAGTAGTATTATTTTTAAAAAGTACTATTAAATAAAACTATTGGAATATCATTAAGAAAATCACGACTTTCTATTCGATTTCGAACTTTTAAGGGATATTACCGAGATATTAACTGAACTTAATTTAAAGTTCAACTAATCTATCCAAATCAATGTTTCCTTTATATTCCTTAATACGCAATAAGTCACCAATGTGTTGATCGGTTAACCTATTCCGCAATTTACTTAAAATCAGTTTCATACTTGAGAATGCCACCTCACAGTTATATGTGGTGCCAAACATGGAATATAGCTTATATATTTCGTTTTTTAAATTGAAATATTTTGTATCATCTATCTTTTGCCAAAATTTTTCCCCAGATTCCATAGGAACTTCAAAATCATTACGCATTTTATGCAATTCTTCGTGAAGAAAAGCATCTTGCTCTTCTATTTCACATCTAAGGGGATTATCATGTATTTGTATTGTTTTTTTTTATAAATTTTAAGTCTTGAAATCTGTCATGGTATTTCTTTTTTATGGAATCAACTATTTTGGCGTATTTCTGAATACAATCAAACGTATTAAAATTAAATTCTATGAATATTGATGAAGTTTTCTTCAGATTTGATATACTATTACTTTTTAATTGATTTATTAAGAGATCTAATTTTGTACTAAATTGGTGAATAACTCTATTCAAATGAAATATTTTTATATTTTTACCTTGCAGGCATAAATTAAGGTCATTTAATATCTCGGTAATATCACATAAAAATGCGAAATCTAATAGAAAGTCGGAATTTTCAAGACAATTAGTAAGGTGTTTTGTATCTTTATTGGATAAAGTTTTTAAAAATTCGAGTACTTCTTTTCTTAAATGGAAAAGTCTTTCCAAACTTTTGCCTCGACTTAGCCAACGGACTTCGGTATATAAAAGTAAATCTCTGTGTGTCAGAGAATTGTGCCCCCTCTTATTATATTTATTATTTTTACAACAACATCCATTGTATTTTTCATACCCAACTCTTTGGAGAAAAGAGCTTGTTGGTGTATGACACAATGGAATGCTGGGCAATTTATTCCATTTTTGTTTAAAATGCCCAAAAGTCCTTTATTTTTGCCTCTCATTACCTTTGCTCCATCCGAACATATTGAGGCTAATTTATTTTTGTCAGCAAATGCAAAAACATTAACATCTAATGCATCATACAGAACTTGTCCTGTTACATGATCATGAAGTGAAACCACTTCAAACATTTCTTCGAAGCACTCTGAATTTGCATTAACTGTTTTAATACAAATAATTAACTGGCAAATATTATTGATATCCGTACTCTCATCTAGAGAAATCGAAAAATATTTGCAATTAATTAATCTTTCTTTTGCTGACATTTTAATAAATTTGTTTATATCTTCCGTTCTTCTTGTTATAGTACGACGAGATAATGGTATATCCTGGCAGAGTTTCATAGTTTCATGGCATTTTTCTCCAAAACAACTCAAAATATCTGTAGTTAAATTTAAGAAAAAAAAATGCCATTCTCAAATGCGCGACATTGTTTTGCTAACGAAAAAGCAATTACATAAGATGCCTTTTTATGAGGCAATGATTTTTTTGGGTATTTAAATGAAGATTGTAGCAATTATTTGCTGTTGTTTCATTAATTATAAATTTTAAGAAAAACTCTGCTTTTAATTGCAACAACTTTACTTCCATGTCCATGTTTTCTATAAGAAAGAAATCATTTTCCCAATTTATATCAAACATTTTGCTAGGTGTAATAAAAGAGAAAAAATCATAAGCATAAAAAAATACGCAACGTGATCTTGCTTCTACAAAAGCTGAACAGCAACTGATTTGATTTTGATCTCTGAGATCGTAACAAAGCAACAAACAAGTGGTCATTTTAGTACACAGACACACTAATCCACACAAGCTTATAGTGTAGGTGTGTCAACAAAGCGTCACACAGTGGTATAGGAAAAAAAAAAGAGGGAAATAATTCGGTAACTTCTAAACGGTTAATCCGATTTTAATGAAATTCGGTATGCACAAAGAGGAGGTGTTGTCGAGTTTAGGTTTTGAATTTGGACCTTATAGGCCAACCAGGGGCCCGGCGGGGGGTCCTCAAATTAGGACACCTCGGCTATGTTAAATTTTTAAAACGATCCTATTTCTTCATTTGAGTTCCGATTTAAAAAAAATTTCGTATATAGAATCTCCTCATCGAGCACTATAAAAAATGTCGTCGTAGCAGTAAATTATCTCTTATAGTTTAGGAGATATTCGCATTTGAAAATTAAAATTTTAAAATTTTTACCGTTCTTACTTTAGTTTTTTGATAATAGCGGGTCCAAATATTCCCGATTTTCGCCATTTCTTTTTTTATTAACAACAAGTTTATATATCAAGCAGTGAAAGAATTATGTAAAAATCATGACTGAGTCCAAAGTTATAGGCATTTTAATTTAAAAAATTAAAAAAAGGCGATTTTTTGCCATTTTTTTGGGAAAAAAGTATCTTTTTCTTTTTAAGTTATCTAAAAAGTTTCTAAGAAGATGTATATAGAATTTATACTTTTTGAAAAGCTGACTTTACATAAAATACGATAAATGAAACAAAACCTAAAAATTTTTGATACCGAGGGGACCAGGTCCATCCAAAAAACCCTATTTTTTTATAGAAAATTCAATTTTGAGCAAAAATTCTCAAATCGCATAGTCGATATCAAATTATAGTGACCTGTTTTATATGACCCAATATGTTCTTAATCATTTTGTAACGGGTTTCGATAACCCCGCCCCTGGTATGGATATAATAGGCAAAAAACAAAAATATCCCATTTTTGGGATTTTTTAAAACTTTTTTGGGAATTCCGGGATTTCTAATAAGAAAATTCGAAATTTTTATTTAATTTTGGATTTTGAGTAAAAAAATCTACCTAACTGTAAAATTTCATCAAAAAATATTTATAAATAAAATTTTTATTGCAATTTGAAAAATTTGTATCTTCGCAAAAACTGAATAAAAAACATTTTTTAATTTTTTAAAAAAAGTATTCCGCGAATTTTTTAATTTTCAAAAATTATATACAGTTTTGAAAAATAGACAAAATTACCTTTCCATTGATATATAACATGCCTACCTAATGTTTTTTAAGTGACAAATTAATTAGGGAAAACTCAACATCTTTTAGAAAATTTACCTAGCACTATTATTTTCATCCATAACGTTAACTCTTAAATTTGTTACATATATTATAAAATTTTCAGGTATTATTTTTTAAACTGTAATGATTTTTACCCCTATAGGTCACTTTAATAGGTAGCTTATTAAAGTGACCTATTGAGGAAAAATTCATTACATAAGGATACGTTAGACATATTAGGTAGAATATCATAACCCTTTAAAAAATAATTTAATTTAAGTACCTGTAATTAATATATAAGACAGGTTTATATCTGTTTGTAATTATTTGTAATTTTCTAACCATGGCGATCGTACTAAAAAAAATGATTTGTGCTCCATTTTATTTGAACACTCTTCAGCTCCTTTTCAAGATAAAGTGAACTTCTTATTGAAATATATTGAAACTGCACATAAAAATAAAGTGGATAAAACTGATATGTAAAATTGAAAATTTTATAAAATCAGTTGATATAAAACTGAAGAGTGTTCGGTATTCCATTGCTAAATTTCGATCGAAATTTTCTGATTAGCTGGATGAATGTGTAGAAGTTGCTATTTGCGTATCAACTGTTGGTGCTCCCTGTAAGCAGTATAAGGATTTGAGCTCAAAATCATAGAGGAAAAGGTTATCAACTTCACTAGAAACAAAATCATAGAGGAAAAGGTTATCAACTTCACCAGAAACCTTTTCTAACGAAGAAGTTTCGGACACTTTTAAAGCAATGTTAAGAAAAGAAAAACAGCCTTTGGATGTCATGAAAATGGCAAATATTCTTCCAACCGCATCAAAATCATCTGATACAACGTTCACTGAGGAATAAGCTATTGAGCTAATGTTGCAGCTGGGATTAAGTCGTGATAACTACATGACGTTAAGAAAGGCGCTATCTGATAAAGGAGTGGACGTTTTATCATCATATGACAAAATAAATGAAAAGAAGAAAAGCATTATACTATCTCCTATTGAAATAACTGATCGGAAGGCTGTTATTGGACTCGGCGCTCTACTAGAAAATACTTTTGGAATTATATCCCTGGAAAGAAATGACACCTACAGTTCACAAGACATTTTGTCATGAAAAGTTTATCGTAGAACATAATATACTGCCTTTAGGAGAGCTTACAGAAGAACCCCAAGAATCGAGGAACAGAGACTTTAAGCATATTCATCAGATGTTGAGTTTTTCCCTCATTAATTTGTCACTTAAAAAACATTAGGTAGGCATGTTATATATCAATGGAAAGGTAATTTTTTCTATTTTTCAAAACTGTATATAATTTGCGGAATACTTAAAAAAAATTGAGAAATGTTTTTTATTCAGTTTTTGCGAAGATACAAATTTTTCAAATTGCAATAAAAATTTTATTTATGAATATTTTTTGATGAAATTTCACATTTAGGTAGATTTTTTTACTCAAAATCCCAAAAAAGTTTTAAAAAATCCCAAAAATGGAATTTTTGTTTTTTGCCTATTATATCCATACCAGGGGCGGGGTTATCGAAACCCGTTACAAAATTATTAAGAACATATTGGGTCATATAAAACAGGTCACTAAAATTTGATATCGACTATGCGATTTGAGAATTTTGGCTCAAAATTGAATTTTCCATAAAAAATAGGCTTTTTTGGATGGATCTGGTCCCCTCGGTATCAACAAAACTTAGGTTATGTTTCATTTGTCGTATTTTATGTAAAGTCAGCTTTCCAAAAAGTATAAATTCTATATACATCTTCCTAGAAACTTTTTAGATAACTTAAAAAGAAAAAGATACTTTTTTCCCAAAAAATGGCAAAAAATCGCCTTTTTTTATTGTTTAAATTAAAATGCCTATAACTTTGGACTCAGTCATGATTTTAACATAATTTTTTCACTGCTTGATATATAGTGCTTGATGAGGTTTTGAATAAGGTCCAAATTCAAAACCTAAACTCGACAACACCTCCTCTTTGTGCATACCAAATTTTATTAAAATCAGATTAACCGTTTAAAAGTTACCGAATTATTTCCCTGTTTTTTTTTCTATACCACTGTGAGCTGTTCATTGTTTATGTTTTTGAGTGAAAACTTGGCAATACTAACAAAGTTAACTGAGCTTAAATCTAAAACAGTCACGAGCAAAACTGAAATTCTAATGCACGCGTGCATAGGCCAAGAAATTCTGCTGACGCTTTGTTGACACACCTACACTATAAGCTTGTGTGTATTGGTGTGTCTGTGTTTTACTAAAATGACCACTTGTTTGTTGCTTTGTTACGATCTCAGAGATCAAAATCAAATCAGTTGCTGTTCAGCTTTTGTAGAAGCAAGATCACGTTGCGGATTTTTTATGCTTATGATTTTTTCTCTTTTATTACACCTAGCAAAATGTTTGATAAAAATTGGGAAAATGATTTCTTTTTTATATGGGTCGTATGTTATAAAATTATATGTAGAAAAGCTTTATTTTATTTTTTTTTTTTTGAAAACGCATTATGAAACTTGCCATGGACCCTTAAATGACCTTAGGGGACATGACAGAAAAGTAAAGTTGTTGCAATTAAAAGCAGAGTTTTTCTTAAAATTTATAATTAATGAAACAACAGCAAATAATTGCAACAATCTTCCTTTAAATAGCCAAAAAAATCATTGCCTCATAAAAAGGCATCTTATGTAGTTGCTTTATCGTTAGCAAAACAATGTCGCCCATTTGAGGATGGCATTTTTTTCTTAAATTTAACTACAGATATTTTGAGTTGTTTTGGAGAAAAATGCCATGAAACTATGAAACTCTGCCAGGATATACCATTATCTCGTCGTACTATAACAAGAAGAACGGAAGATATAAGCAAATTTATTAAAATGTCAGCAAAAGAAAGATTAATTAATTGCAAATATTTTTCGATTTCTCTAGATGAGAGTACGGATATCAATAATATTTGCCAGTTAATTATTTGTATTAAAACAGTTAATGCAAATTTAGAGTGCTTCGAAGAAATGTTTGAAGTGGTTTCACTTCATGGTCATGTAACAGGACAAGTTTTGTATGATGCATTAGATGTTAATGTTTTTGCATTTGCTGACAAAAATAAATTAGCCTCAATATGTTCGGATGGAGCAAAGGTAATGAGAGGCAAAAATAAAGGACTTTTGGGCATTTTAAACAAAAATGGAATAAATTGCCCAGCATTCCATTGTGTCATACACCAACAAGCTCTTTTCTCCAAAGAGTTGGGTATGAAAAATACAATGGATGTTGTTGTAAAAATAATAAATATAATAAGAGGGGTACAATTCTCTGACACACAGAAAATTTAAAGATTTTCTAGAAAACCTTAATTCGGATTATGGAGATTTACTTTTATATACCGAAGTCCGTTGGCTAAGTCGAGGCAAAAGTTTGGAAAGACTTTTCCATTTAAGAAAGGAAGTACTCGAATTTTTAAAAACTTTATCCAATAAAGATACAAAACACCTTACTAATTGTCTTGAAAATCCCGACTTTCTATTAGATTTCGCATTTTTATGTGATATTACCGAGATATTAAATGACCTTAATTTATGCCTGCAAGGTAAAAATATAAAAATATTTAATTTGAATAGAATTATTCACCAATTTAGTACAAAATTAGATCTCCTAATAAATCAATTAAAAAGTAATAGTATATCAAATCTTAAGAAAACTTCATCAATATTCATAGAATTTAATTTTAATACGTTTGATTGTATTCAGAAATACGCACCACATATAACTGTGAGGTGGCATTCTCAAGTATGAAACTGATTTTAAGTAAATTGCGGAATAGGTTAACCGATCAACACATTGGTGACTTATTGCGTATTAAGGAATATAAAGGAAACATTGATTTGGATAGATTAGTTGAACTTTAAATTAAGTTCAGTTAATATCTCGGTAATATCCCTTAAAAGTTCGAAATCGAATAGAAAGTCGTGATTTTCTTAATGATATTCCAGTAGTTTTATATAATAGTACTTTTTAAAAATAATACTACTTTTCTTAAATGAAAAACTCTTTCCCTTTATTCCATTTTTGTTTAAAATGCCCAAAAGTTCATGAGTTTTTCTAGTCGTAAAAAGTATTTGCAATAGAAAACAAATTTCAAAACTTTTCTCAGTGTACCACCATTTTGTTATAACGTGCAGTCATCTCTCTGCTGCTTAACGCACACAAATATACACATGGTGGTATGTGTTTGCCCATGACTGTTCTATACCAAACAAGCGCACCGAGCTCTCAATTGAGCTCTGTGGTTTATTTTCCAACCAGTGTTGCCACCAAAAAATTTAGAAACTACACTTGATCGACTCCTAAATTACACATTTAAAAAAATTTACACATGCCCCTTTTTAATTTTTATTTTAATTTAAAGAATTTTTTAATTTAAAAACTTTAGTCCAGTATACTTCTGGTTCTAGACTTGCATTAAGTTCAAATTTTTCAAAGTCTAATAGAGCATGCTGTCGCCATTCATTATCAAGTTGTTGTAAATCTGTGTCGAATGACGGAAATCTTTTTTTAAATAGGGATAATGGCTTTGGTTTAAAAGATTGAGCAACTTTTGGATTAACAATATCTACAATAGAATAAATTTGATCACTAAAATCAAATCTTGATTTTATTTGACGAATTGCCTAAATGTAAAATTCTCTACAATCTTGAAGAATGATTTTTTTTTCTGATGCAGATATCTGAGTTAATGATTCATATGCATCAACTCCAATATAAATATCATTTATGTTTGAAAATAGGTTTTCATCTGATTCATTGATTTGCCAAACGCTTTTTGACTTCAAAACATCCATTTTTATATAATTGGAATATATTTGCAATATATTAAAAACTTCACTTTTCATTTTATATAAAATTGGATTTTCTGATTGAAAAAGGACATTAAAAGAAACTAGAATACCTAAAGCATATGACAATCATTTCAGATTTATTTAGCCAATCAGATTGGAATCTGAAGCCATTTCTTCCAGTCATCCCTAAAATAAGTTATTATTTAACTAGATCTAAAAAACAACGCAACTTTTAAACACTTGAAACAAAATGACCACTAGAATTTAGTTTGAGTTAAATTTGATTATTTAGAAATTTTCTTATTTCTTGTTTCGTTATTTTAGAATATAAAAATATGTACAGTGTCTCTCATAAGTATTCGAATTTAAGTATAATGTGAAAAGAAACCAAATTTAATAACATATTATGTATGCAAAATTAATAAATTAATTTGTTAAATTGTCTAGACAGTTCTTAGCTTTGATATCACGCTTTTTAAAATTTAAAAAATTCACATTTACTTAAATTAATTTAGCTTTATTTAAAATTTCCTGTATTTCATATTTGACCATATTTTACGAAACACAAAAATTAGAATCGAATGGTATTTTTGCTTAAAATTAATTTAAGGGGTAACTATCAACCGAATGGATATATTTTTGGACCATTTGGTCCACAATTTTGGGGCATTTGTACCATCTTTTTATGTAATGTCATTAAAATGGCGGTTTTTGGCAATATTTGTATTTTTTTCTTCTTTTTCCCAGAGATAAAACCAAAATTTGTTATTGGGATTTAATATACCCCTTGGGGTATCTAAAAATAATATTTTTTATTAAAAGAATCTGTATTTAAACGTTTCAAGATATATTATTGGAATCATTCTTCTATCGCTAATTCAATTTATTGGAACTCAAGTACATTTTTATAATACTAGGGTCAAAATTTTCCGGGGAAACTTGTCTTCTATATATTGTTTTAGATATCAGCTGTTATACGTTTTAAGTTTTTAATATATTGTGGAAGTGTACAACTCCAAAGCATGCCTCGAAGAAACGCCATTCAGTATAGTGGAATCTTTCTTTTTATAACCAATGGCCTCAAGGCTGAATGTCACCATATAATTATGGTCTAACTCAAAAATATTGATATCAATTTAAATATTATCTACTATGATTAAAATAAACCCAAAATTTTGAACATACAGTGTTGTTGTAATGGGCAACATAATCATGAATGTTATGAGTAGTAAAAACTAAAATCTGCTGTATAGGATGACGTTTTGTTAAGGCATGTTTTGGACTTGTACACCGCTACGACGTCTTGAAAATTTAAAATATATTAATGCTAATATCTATAATATACTATACTAGTCAACTTTTTCGGAAAATATTGATCCTAGTGGTACGAAAAGGGACTTAAGATCCAGATAATTCAATTAGAAATAGAAGAACTATACCAAAAATATATCTTGGAATGTTTAAAAAAGACCCTTATAACAAAAATTATTATTTTTAGATACCTCAAGGAATCTATTAAATCCCAATATTAAATTTTAGTTTTATCTCTTAAAAAAATAGAAAAAAAGGCAAATATTAAAATCGTAATCTTAATGATATTATATAAAAAGATGGTAAAAATACCCCAAAATTGTGGTCCAAATGGGTCAAAAATATCCTTTTGGTTGATAGTAACCCCTTAAAACAATTTTAAGCAAAAGTACCATTCGATTCTAATTTTTGTGTTTCGTAAAATATGGTCAAATATGAAATATAGGAAAAATTTTGCATAAAAATATGTTATTAAATTGGGTTTCTTTTCACATTATATTTAAATTCGAAAAATCGCATATATTAGAAAAGGGCGGACGGACACTTTTTGCTTAAGGGAAAGGGAAAATAAATGTCTATGTATGTGTGTGGATCGTTTTGTTTTAATAAAAACCCCCGACTTATTATTCAAACAAGTGTGCAAACTTTTGCATATGCAAGAAAAGGACAGATATGTACGTGTTGTAAAGCGAAAATAAATGACAACCAAAACCAGTGTTTGAAAGAACAAATTTGATATAAAATAAGTAATACTTATGTAAATACAATGAGATTTTAAATTACACATAATTAACACATGAGATCAATTACACATTGGCTACACATGGAAATAAAAATTACACACAATATGTGTAATTACACATGAAGTGGCAACACTGTTTCCAACACACGTACGTAACTTCCAAACTAAGAGAATGAGAGCTTGGAATTTTTTTAAGGAGTTACACATAGAGAAATCTCTGTTGTTAAAAATTAAGATAAGTTCTTGTTTGCCGAAAGTTATTTTTGCATATGACAATGTTTGATATTTAATATTTATTTAAATTTTAAAATATATTGAGAAAAGTTATCAATTAATACTTAAAAAAATTTAATTTAGTAATTGTAAAAAATAATGGGAATTTTAATAAAGGTGAATCAACGACATAAACTGCTAAACAAATGTAATATCCGCTACCAAAGTAAATTTATAAAGTAGACTCATTTGAACAGCTGACTATTTTTTTTAAACTTGCTATTTGTGGACTTACTTGTCAAAAATGTTTATGTTGCCATATTTGTTTTCATTTTAACGCTTGCTTTTGTACAAATTTCTAAGTAATTTGTTGTATTTAATGTGAAAAAGTGTATTTTAAGTGTATAATATTTTTGAAAATGTTCTAAATTTTAAAAAATAAAGAAAACTGTGACTTTTATTATAAATAACAACATATTTTTGGAAAGTACAACAATAATGCCATATTTTCCATTAATTATTAGTTCATTTTTGTAAACAAATTTTGACAAGTGAGTATTTCGAACAAAAACAAATTGCCTGTGGTTTTTGTAGACGTTTGTTGTACAACAACTCGTGTCGCTACTTTATTAATTTACTTTGTCCGTTACTATGTTAATTCTAGATATACATGCCTTTTTACAACATTATCACGTAAATATTTTCAATTTGTTGACATTTATAGTACTGTATAATAGCGCAAAAGCTCTTGGAGGATATTTTTATACACCTATCGATCCATTATTTGTTTCATTTTTCAAAATCTTCCATTACTTCTTTACTTTTATTTACATAGAGTATATATTAAGATTCGTGTCTAAAATTGCATATAAATGCAATTCCGAGAGCAATATTCAAAGAAATAGGTCGTGTTTAAATTTTTTCAAATCCTATTCATAAAAAATCCAGAAATTTTAATGTTTTTTTGTTATTTATAATAAAGTACACTGTAAAATAGTGAAGTCACTACACTAAAAACAGTAGAAAATTTTATAAACTTTTCTTTCAGTGCATGGAATACAAAAACACACAGTAAAGTAGTGTTAGTGTGGGAAGAAACCCCTTCAAACATTTAGAAGACAAAACTATTGCGCATCACCCCAGACGCCACGTCATAAACACTTCTGGACAATTGTCAGACGAGAACGCACATTTTACAAAAACAAAATACATCGATTTCGAATTTTCGTCTTCTAGAAATACACTTTTAAGTTACTTCCGGATGATAGTTAGAAGAGTGCATCCATTTTGCTTAAACAAAAAAACATGACTGTTGAATTTTTTTCATCTGGAAGTATACGTTTTAGTGACTTCTGTATGAGAGTTGGGTGAGAACACACATTTTACAATAACAAAATACATTGTTTCCTAATATGTATCTTCTTGATTTGTATGTTTATGTCACTTCTGGAAGACAGTTTGAGAGTGTTCACATTAATGTTATATTTTATTCATCTGGAAGTGTGGATTTTAGTCACTTCTGGACGATTGTCAGACGAGAGCACACATTTTACAAAAGCAAAATACATTGATTTCTAGTTTTCGCCGTCTGAAAGTATAGTTTTAGGTTACTTCCGGATGAAAGTACAAAAACAAAAAAATATAAATACTCCATTTTTTAGCGTGAACGCGAAAAAAAATAAAAATAAATAATGCAGAAATTTTGCTAAGTTCAATGATGTTTTGTGTTTTGTCCAGTCATGTTTAGTTTTAATTATTCATTGTTAAACTTAAATGAGTTATTGAATTTAAACTTCATAGAAAAATAGTGTAATTAATATAATGTGAATCTTAAGTAATAAAAAACAATATGACAGTGTTGTGTTAAAAGTCAACTGTTAATAAACATTTAATAAGGTTTTTTTAATTGGCGAAGTTTATTAAATATATACCAAAAAGTAATTATCTTTAAGGATTATATAAATTAAATTAAAAAGTAAGTTGTCATATTTTACATTAAAATACTATTTTAGGAATAAGTTAACAGCTCTAAACGGCTTCCATTTCCATTATTTTTAAACGAAGTCTAATATCTTAATTGGTTTAGGTGTTATAAGCATTTAAAGACTTTTTCAAGTTGTACGTTTCGTCTTTCATTTGATGAACATTGCATTTTTAACCTATTTAGATTTATTTGAGTTAAATCTTATCTTTCAATATTTTTTAAACTCTTAGCGCATTTAGGTCCTGTTTCTAGATTACGTATTCATTATAGTAACAAAATACATTTAAATTTTTACTTAAAGTATTTAAACGCTATCTATATATAATATATTTAATATTTAAGATATTTAATATTGAAATCAGATATTTTTAAACCCACCTTTTTTAAATAAATACAATTTTATTAATTTTCATATAGCTTTGGGTTTAATTATTCTAATTATAGGTACTTTTTTAGTTATTAACACCAGGTCTTTCTATGACCTATCACATGATACTAATATTCTTAATATTGAGCATGCCATTCCCAAGATATTAAACCTAAGTAGTTTTTGAACGTGTATAACTCCGTAATTAGAAGAGAGCAAAATAGTATTGCAGTATTAGTGTTAGTGACCGTAAATAATTTTAAAAATAATCCATGCCTCGTAATTTCCAATCTTTATAGATGGTTTAATTCCAAGTTATTTAAAAAATGTTCATGAAAGGTAATGTTTTTATTGATTAAAAGCAATAAATTAATTAAATTTTAATTACTTTATTTTTTTAGAAAGTAGTAGCTAATATTGTACCCCCTATTAAAATATTTTAAACCGAATTAAAATATAAAAAAGGGATCTGGTAAGTTATATATGTCTTATTTCATCACGCGGTTCCATTAAAAATGTCGATTATTTGCAGAAAATGTAAAAAATGGATCTGACAGTTTAAATTTTGGTGGTAAATGTATTGGACATGAGAGAATCCTATTTTATTGCTTCCTAAAGTATAAGAGGTAATTTCAATAAATACAAAAGTATGTATATTCATTATTAATTATAACATTATTTTTATTTGTTTTGTTGAAGGATTAATGCGTTCCAAAATATAACTCTTACAATTTGATGGATTAATCATAAAATTTATGAAGAATTACAAAAATATTTTAGAGTCCAACGTTTTACAATTTTTGGAAGTATACTAGTCAGCAGTTGGAATATTAATACAGATTTCCTGAAAATTATCTTATTACTTATACGGTAATTATTCTAAATTTTTGATACATATGTACATTAGACCGACTCACTCTGTATGGAAAGCAAATGATGTATTAATCATAAATAACCGTCTGCTTATAATTGTCATATTCCAAAATATTTAAAATTGTTAGGTTTTTTACTAAGAAAAATAAAATGTATGCACAATTTTGCTAATTTTGCGCACCACTAGACTTGGCTTCAAAAAAACTGTATAATTTAAAACAAAATAACTAAAAAGGGACTTTTTTGTAACCGGTTCAACTCACGAACGGCCATCGAGAGACTAGAAATATTTTGGGAACCATTATAAAACATAATAAAGATTTTTTGAAGCTGGGTTAAAATATTTAATTTAAAATGACGAATCGTGTTCCCATACGATATTTTCTCTAAAACTGTCCAGCTCACGAATGGACAACACTTAACCGAAAATATTTTGGGTAACATTATATTACATAAGAGCGAATATTATGAGGGGGGTAACTCAAGCACCATTTTTTGTGAGTCGGTCTAATGTACATATATTACTTTTTTTGTTAAATCAATTATTTTTTCTACTATTTTAATTTTTTCAATAAAAACTATAAAATTTCATTTTATTTAGATTTATTTTTATAGATTTTATTTTGGTGAGTATACAAATAGAAGAAGAGAAAACTCATCTTCTGGAAGACGAGAATACTCATCTTCTAGAAGATAAGATATGAATACTTTTAGATGATACTAAGTAGACACTTCAAGAAGTGACTTTCTAGTTACATCTAGAAGAGTGTTTGGCAATACCTTACTTCCAAGAGTCATATAGAAGTTTCTTCTGCGGGTCTTCCAGAAGTATCTTCCACGTTACTCTTAGACGTTCCCCAGCTCGGCATCAGTTCTTCCCCTTCAAACATTTAAAAGAGACGCCACGTCAGAAACACTTCTGGACGATTGTCAGACGAGAACGCACATCCTACAAAAACAAAATACATTGATTTCGAATTTTCGTCTCCTAGAAATAAACTTTTAAGTTACTTCCGGATGATAGTTAGAAGAGTGCATCCATTTCGCTTAAACAAAAAACCATGTCTGTTGAATTTTTTTCATCTGGAAGTATACGTTTTAGTGACTTCTGTATGAAAGTTGGGTGAGAACACACATTTTACAATAACAAAATACATTGTTTTCTACTTTGTATCTTCTTGATTTGTATGTTTATGTCACTTCTGGAAGACAGTTTGAAGAGTGTTCACATTAATGTTATATTTTATTCATCTGGAAGTGTGGATTGTAGTCACTTCTGTACAATTGTCAGACGAGAGCATACATTTTACAAAAACAAAATACATTGATTTCTAGTTTTCGCCGTCTGGAAGTATACTTTTAGGTTACTTCCGGATGATAGTAGGAAGAGTACAAAAACAAAAAAATATAAATACTCCATTTTTTAGCGTGAAAAAAATAAAAATAAATAATGCAGAAATTTTGCTAAGTTCAGTGATGTTTTGTGTTTTGTTCAGTCATGTTCAGTTGTAATTATTCATCGTAAAACTTAAATAAGTTATTGAATTTAATGTTCATAGAAAAATAGTGTAATTAAAATATTGTGAATCTTAAGTAATAAAAAACAATATGACAGTGTTGTGTTAAAAATCAACTGTTAATAAACATTTAAGAAGGTTTTCTTAATTGGCGAAGTGAATTAAATATATACCAAAATGTATAAGGAAGGATTATATAAATAAAATTAAAAAGTAAGTTGTCATATTAAAATACTATTTTAGGAATATGTTAACAACTCTTAACGGCTTCCATTTCCATTATTTTTAAAAAAGTCTAATATGTTTAATTAAAAATGTTTTCATATTAATGCCGTTCCCAAGATATTGAACCTAAGTATTAGAAGAGAGCAACCAAAAAACAGTATTGCAATATTAGTGTCAAAATCAATATCCCGTTTAGGGTCGTTAAGGTGTTTCTATCGTTAGTGACTTTAAATAATTTAAAAAATAATCCATGACATAGTAATTTCAGAACATTATAGACGGTTTAATTCCAAGTTATTGAAAAAATGTTCATGAAAGGTAATGTTTTTATTGATTCAGAACAATAAATAAATAAATTTATTAATTTTTAATTATTTTATTTTTTAGAAAGCAGTAGCTAATATTGTACCCCCTATTATAATTCTTCTAACCAAATTAAAATATAAAAAAGGGATCTGGTAAGTTATATATGTCTTATTTCATCACGTGGTTCCATTAAAAATGTAGATTATTAGCAGAAAATGTAAAAAATGGATCTGACCGTTTAAACTTTGGTGGTAAATGTATTGGACATGAGAGAATCCTATTTTAATTGCTTCCTAAAGTATAACTGGTAATTTCAATAAATACAAAAGTATGTATATTCATTATTAATTATAAAATTATTTTGGTTTATTTCGTTGAAGGATTAATGCGTTCCATAATATAACTCTTACAATTTGATGGATTAATCATAAAATTGATGAAGAACTACAAAAATATTTTAGAGTCCAACGTTTTACAATATTTGGAAGTATACCAATCAGCAGTTGGAATATTAATACAGATTCCCTGAAAATTATCTTATTATAATGTAATAATTCTAAATTTTTGATACATATGTATATTAGACCGACTCACTCTGTATGGAAAGCAAAAACGTGTTTTTGTTACCCCTCCCAAAATTTACCTTGCTTTGTTTTATGATGATTCCCAAAATATATTAAGTGACCGCTGGACCAAATTAAAAAAAGGCATTTTGGAATTATTTTTTTAAATTTTTGTTTGTTTTGAAACAAAATATCCAATACGGGGTATCGTTTAAAAGGTATTTTAAAGTCGCGTCCAATGATGTATTAATCATAAATACCCGTTTGCTTATAATTGTCATATTCCAAAATATTTCAAAATGTTAGGTTTTTACTAAAAAATTGCACAATTTTGCAAATTTTGGGCACCACTAGACTTGGCTTCAAAAAACCTTTCAAATGATACTCATACTGTATACTTATATTGTTTAAGAAATACTGTATAATTTAAAACAAAATAACTAAAAAGGGAACCATTACAAAACATAACAAAGATTTTTTGAAGCTAGATAAAATATTGAATTTAACATGAAGAATCGTGTTTCCATACGATATTTTCTTTAAAACTGTCCAGCTCACGAATGGACAACAATTAACCGAAAATATTTTGGGTAACATCATATTACATAACAGCGAATATTATGAGGGGGTAACTCAAGCACCATTTTTTATGAGTCGGTCTAATGTACATATATTACTTTTTTAGATTAGTTGTTAAATCAATTATATTTTCTACTATTTTAATTTTAATTAATTCAATAAAAACTATAAAATTTTATTTTATTTAGATTTATTTTTATAGATTTTATTTTGGTGAGTATACAAATAGAAGAAGAGAAAACTCATCTTCTAGAAGACGAGAATACTCATCTTCTAGAAGAAGGGAATACTCATCTTCAAGAAGAAGAGAATACTCTTCTTCTAGATGAAGAGAAAACTCATCTTCTAGAAGATAAGATAGGAACACTTCTAGAGGATACTAGGTAGTCACTTCAAGAAGTGACTTCCTAGTCACATCTAGAAGAATAGGTCATAGAAAGACCTGGTGTAAATAACTAAAAAGTACCTATAATTAGAATAATTAAATCCAAAGCTATATGAAAATTAATAAAATTGTATTTATTTAAAAAAGGTGGGTTTAAAATATCTGATTTCAATATTAAATATCTTATATGGGCAATTTCGTGTCGAGTGACCCAAGTCAAAAAATAATTTATGTATAAAACAGTAGTATTAATTTCAATATAATGATTCCAGATAGCGTTTGAATACTTTAAGTAAAAATTTTAATGTATTTCGTTTTTGTTACGATAATGAAATACAAATAAAATTTTAGCTCAAAGTGATCATACGAAATCTAGAAACAGCACCTAAGCGCGCTAATAGTTTAAAAAATATTGAAAGATAAGATTTAACTCAAATAAATCTAAATAGGTTAAAAATGCAATGTTCATCAAATGAAAGACGAAATGTACAACTTGAAAAAGTCTTTAAATGCTTATAACTCCTAAACCAATTAAGATATTAGACTTCGTTTAAAAATAATGGAAATGGAAGCCGTTTAGAGTTGTTAACTTATTCTAAAATAGTATTTTAATGTAAAATATAGCAACTTACTTTTTAATTTAATTTATATTATCCTTGAAGATAATTACTTTTTGGTATATTATTAAATATACTTCGCCAATTAACAAAAACTTATTAAATGTTTATTAACAGTTGACTTTTAACACAACACTGTCATATTGTTTTTTATTACTTAAGATTCACATTATATCAATTACACTATTTTTGTATGAACTTTAAATTCAATAACTCATTTAAGTTTAACAATGAATAATTAAAACTAACATGACTGAACAAAACACAAAACATCACTGAACTTAGCAAAATTTCTACATTATTTATTTTTATTTTTTTCGCGTTCACGCTAAAAAATGGAGTATTTATATTTTTTTTTCTTCTCTTCTTATTTTCTTCCGGAAGTAACCTAAAACTATACTTTCAGACGGCGAAAACTAGAAATCAATGTATTTTTTTTTGTAAAATGTGTGCTCTCGTCTGACAATCGTCCAGAAGTGACTAAAATCCACACTTCCAGATGAATAAAATACAACATTAATGTGAACACTCTTCAAACTGTCTTCCAGAAGTGACATAAACATACAAATCAAGAAGATACAAATTAGGAAACAATGTATTTTGTTATTGTAAAATGTGTGTTCTCACCCAACTCTTATACAGAAGTCACTAAAACGTATACTTCCAGATGAAAAAAGTTCAACAGTCATGTTTTTTTGTTTAAGCAAAATGGATGCACTCTTCTAACTATCATCCGGAAGTAACTTAAAAGTGTATTTCTAGAAGACGAAAAATTCGAAATCAATGTATTTTGTTTTGTAAAATGTGCGTTCTCGTCTGACAATCGTCCAGAAGTGTTTCTGACGTGGCGTCTGGGGTGATGCGCAATAGTTTTGTCTTCTAAATTTTTGAAGGGTAAGAATGAATTGCTGAGAGATGAGAATAATACATTCTCTGAGTATAATAAGTTCTCTGAGTACAATAAGTGGCAGTAGCCGTACTGCCATCGACAAATTTGGCACTGGCAGTACAATGTATGGCAGTAGAACATCTTTATATATCTATAGCATTGGCGGCCAGAAAGATAATTTTTAAACCCATATTTTGTAGTGCAAAATATAAAAGAGAACATAAATGAAAATATGTGTGCTTTGTACTGAAAAAAAATTTTATGTTTGTACATATTTGTGTTATTCATATTATTAGTATTATAAATGAATAACGGAAGAAATGCGTGTATTGTTGTATGTACCCGTTGATGAAAGTATGTATTCATGAACATTTTGATGTAAAAATGTGTTGATGTATGTACATATGATTGTATATAGTTTGATGTATTGATATATGTATATAGTTTGTTTATGTATTATATATATCTAATAGGTACTCAAATAATTAACAGTCGATCGTTTAATCGTTACAATTTAAGCGATTAATTGCTTGAACAAATAAAAATAAATAAGTAATAATACATATGTATGTCTAATAGATCTTTCTATAAAAAGTATTCATACATTTATTTGTAATGGCTTTTGAAAATATTCTCTGTGTATCATTTCATAAAGAGAGTCACCAAATTAAATTGTTTTTGTTTTATGTATAGTTTGTTTTGTTGCTGAGAATATTTGTATTGCGTGTGTATATGTGAGAATAACACATTGGCCGCAAGGGCATGTTTGGCCGCCAATGATGTATTATTTGGTAATTAATATTGTGAATTTGGACCTAGTAAACAATTTTATAGAGAATTTATGTATTAATAAATAACATTAATGTGTACAAAAATAGTATTTATATACAAATATTTTATGGGTATCACTGTTTGATAATGAATTATGTGCCTTTAAGTGTTTTTCTAAAAGGGACCTTGTATGGGAGCTATGATCAATTATGAACCGATTGGTGATATGAGCAATACTTGTACAAAATTTTATATGGATATCATAAATTGTTATGAGTTATGCGCGTTTAAGTGATTTTCGGGACGGGACGTTGTATGGGAGCTATGACCAATTGGACCGTTCAGAAAAATCTTTCACAATAATATTTGTATGCATATGAGCAATACGTATACCAAATTTTATATCGATACCTTATTAAGTAATGAGTTATGTGCGTTTAAGTGATTTTCGGGAAGGGAACTTGTATGGGAGCTATGGACCGATCCAAAGAAACTTTCAAATAATATTTGTATGCATATGAGCAATAGTTGTACCAAATTTTATATCAATATCTTAATTTAGTAATGAGTTATGCACGTTTAAGTGATTTTCGGGACGGGACGTTGTATGGGAGCTATGACCAATTATGCTTATTTTTTTCGATGTTGTTTCAAATTTTGATTCATAACTTTTTCCGATGTGAACCGATTTTGCTCATTTTCAATACGAAACTGCTTAGGATAACAATAAATATTTTCGGTGAATTTGGTTGATGTCCTTGGCTTTGTTTTAACGTGAGCGTGTTTTAGGCAGACAGTCGGACATAGCTAAATCGACTCAAAATTTCATAAGGACCAAGATTATATATACTTTATTGGGTCTCAGATGAATATTTCATGGTGTTACACACGAAATGACAAAGTTATATATACCCTCTAGACCACTGATGGTAGTGGAGGGTATAAAAATTAATGTGTGTTTGTTTGTATGTTTGAAATTTTCACAGCGAATTCCTATATGTCCTATAAGGAACAGGTAATAGGCTACTTTTTGTTTTGAAATTTCAAGTGGGCGATGAGTCACGCCCACATTAAGGAAATATAAAATTCGTATATTGGAGATGATATAACAGTTAGAGTCCTCAATTTTTGTCGGAGGCAAGTTAGTGTCAATATGATTATTAAGGATAAAACGTGGGCGAACTAGCGTTAGGGGGCGTGGCACCTCCCATATAATTTATATACAAAAATTCGCTTATCTTAGAAACTATTACAGTTAGAATCTTAAAATTTGCACGAATAACTTTAACATCCATGTTAACATTTAGATAATAAATTAGCAGACTACCCATGAGGGGAGCGATACCTCCCCTATTAATTAAATGCAAAAATTACTTTATCTTGAGATAATATAACAGTTAGAGTCCTCAATTTTGTCGGTGCCACTTTAGTGTCAATACGATTATTTAGGCTTAGGATTATTTAGACTAGAGTTAGGGTCGTCCCTCCCATAAAAATTAAATACAAAAATTCGTTTATTTTATAGGAGCCACTTGAGTGTCAATATGATTATTTATGATAAAAAGTGGGCGGACTTGCGTTAGGGGGCATGGCACCGCCCATATAAATTAAATACAAAAATTCGTTTATCTTAGAAACTATTACAGATAGAATCATACAATTTTGCATGAATAACTTTAACATCTATATAAACATATTGGGTAATAAATTGGCGCACTACCCATGAGGGGAGCCGAACCTCCCATATTAATTAAATAAACAAATTTGTTTATATGGGAATAATATAACAGATACAGTCCTCAGATTTTGTCGGAGGCAAGTTAGTGTCAATATGATTGTTTAGGATAAAAAGTGGGCGGACTAGCGTTAGGGGGCGTGGTACCTCCCATATAATTTATATACAAAAATTAGTTTATATTAGAAACTGTTACAGTTAGAATCATAAAATTTTTCAGGAATAACTTTAACACCCATGCTAACATTTGGGTAATAATTTGGCGGACTACCCATGAGGGGAGCGATACCTCCCATATTAATTAAATACAAAAATTCGTTTATCTTGAGATAATATAACTGTTAGAGTCCTCCAATTTTGTCGGGGCCACTTTAGTGTCGATACGATTATATAGGATAAAATGTGGGAGGACTAGCGTTAGGGAGCGTGGTACCTCCCATATAAATTAAATACAGAAATTCGTTTATTTTGGAAAATAATACAGGTAGAATCTTAAACTTTTGCGCCAATAACTTTAACGTCCATGTTAACATTTAGATAATAAATTGGCGGACTACCCATTAGGGCAGCGATACCTCCCATATTAATTAAATACAAAAAATTGTTTATCTTGATATAATATAACAGAGTCCTTAAATTTTGTAGGAGCCACTTTAGTGCTAATATGATTATTTATAATAAAGAGAGGGCTGACTAGCGTTAGGCAGCGTGGCGCCTCCATATAAATTAAATACAAAAATCTGTTATCTTGGAAACTGTTACAGTTAGAATATTAAAATTTTGCACAAATTATTTTAACATTTTGGGTATTAAATTGGCGGACTAGTATGAGGGCTTGGAGCCGCCATATATATAAAATAGAAAAATTCGTTTATCTGAGAATCTATAAGAGCTAGAATCTTCAATCTTAAATCCCTAATCGAAATTAATATACTGTAGAAATAAAAGGGGTGACAAAAATCGCCTTGCCTATTAATTATATAGATGATGATGATAAATTTTAAATATTTTAAGTCGAGGCTTCTTGATTATGTTTGAAAAAATAAAAAAGTTCCTACCATTTAGGAACTTTTACATCAAATCCGAAGAAATTCATCTAGGCCACTATAGGGCCTGTTGTGCGCTCCAAAATGGGGCAGAATGGAAATTTTTTGGAAATAAATCTGCCATTTCTAAACGGCTGATCCGATCGGGATAAAATTTGGCGTGAGCGTAGCCAAGGAGTATTCGAGTTTAAATTTTGAAGATGAACCCCCCAGGGACGGAGCTGTGGCGGCTCAAGTAGGGTACCTACGACATGTAAAATTTTAAACTCGTGCCATTTTTTTGTTTTTCACCCAAATACAAAGACTTTTATATTTTCTGAAAGCGCTCGACGAGATCTTGAAATAACATGCTTGGACATACTACTTATCTCTTATAATATCCGAGTTATAGGCATTTAAAAATTTAGTGATACAAAATTTACCATACCTTGGTCCGCCTTTTTTTTGAATACCGGTCGTAATTTTTGACCAAATGGACTCAATTTTTTCTTGTTAGTTAGACAACAAAATTATAGGCATTTAAAATTTAGTGATACAAAATTTACCATACCTTGGTCCGCCTTTTTTTGAATACCGGTCGTAATTTTTTGACCAAATGGACTCAATTTTTTCTTGTTAGTTAGACAACAAAATTTCCAATAATATACAAAAAATTTCAGATCAATATCATTTACAGATCCAAAAATATACGTTTTTTAATTTAAAAATTTTAGATTTTTGCCGTTTTTTTGCCCAAAATGTGTCTTAACTCTTTTATTATTAAAATAAAAATTTCTTTAAGAACATATAACAATTTTATAATTTTCTAAAAGGTATCTTTACGTAGAACGCTTTGGCCACTGCGTCCTTCCGAATATGACCTATTTTTTATCAAAACTTCAACTTTGGGCGACATGTTCTAAAATCCCAAAGCTGGATCAGAAAACTGAAAGCAGTTTTGGAAACCTCAATATGTTTTCTATTTACTCCAAAAGTATTTTCCCAGCCCTGAAAGAAATGTGGACTCTATGGGCAAAAATGTAAAAAATCCCATTTTTGGGATTTTCATTCCTATTTTTGGGAATTGCGGGATGCATGTGTCGTATGTTTTTCTCTATGAATGTGTTGAATAAATGAGATGTGTGCTGGGTTGAATGATGATGGATGAAAGATATCATATACAAGAGATACCGATTAAGTTTCCTTCCTTGTCCATATATGTTCAGAGTTTACTCTGTTCACAACTCTTCGTACTTTAATGTAATCTTCATTGTAGATTTATTAAATATGGTACTTAAAATCTGAGAAGTTTACTTATATACCAATTCTTGTCATTTCTGATACAGGTATTCCAAAGTAAAGGTTGTAAGAATTAATTGTATTATGTTTAAGATAAACAGTTCAAATAAAAAAAAGCTATTATACTAACTGATGATATTGTATTAAATTGTGTTTTATATTTCGGTGGGAGGGAAAGGTGGTTTGTGTGAAGTGATTTAGGTGTTGTTGTGCGTGGCTCATAGTAAAATTATTTTTTTTTATTGTATATACAATGTTATAGTCCTTAATAAAATAATTAACTAAATAATTTTTAAAAATTGTCCAAATATTTTATTCAACATCAAATGTATGTTCTGTCATACTTAATACTAATGAATGAAAAAGATGAAATTAAAGGACACAGGTTTAAATGAACATATTTTTGAATGTAATTGAGATATTGGCTTGAAATTTTTTGTAAAGGGTCGAGAATTTCCATATCTAACTAAAAAAAGATATTAAGGGATAAATATGGACTAAATTGTTGTAGCTATCTGCGACCCTATTAAAATTTTGATATAAATCATAGTTTTAGAAATTTAACAAATATGTAATATATGACAAAATCTTTATTTATGAACAAAACCGAATGAAATTTACCCGAGTTATAGGCATTTAAAAATTTAGTGATACAAAATTTACCATACCTTGGTCCGCCTTTTTTTGAATACCGGGCGTAATTTTGGACCAAATGGATTCAATGTTAGACAACAAAATTTCCAATAATATACAAAAAATTTCTGATCAATATCATTTACAGATCCAAAAATATACGTTTTTTAATTTAAAAATTCAAAAAAATTTAGATTTTTTTCCGTTTTTTTGCCCAAAATGAGTCTTAACTCTTTTATTAATAATATAAAATTTTCTTTAAGAACATATAACAATTTTATATTTTTCTAAAAGGTATCTTTACGCAGTACGCTTTGGCGTAAAAAACTTGTCATATTTTTTGAAAATGTTGCCACTGCGTCCTTCCGAATATGACCTATTTTTTATCAAAACTTCAACTTTGGGCGACATGTTCTAAAATCCCAAAGCTGGGATCAAAAAACTGAAAGCAGTTTTGGAAACCTCAATATGTTTTCTATTTACTCCAAAAGTATTTTCCCAGCCCTGAAAGAAATGTGGACCCTATGGGCAAAAATGTAAAAAATCCCATTTTTGGGATTTTCATTCCTATTTTTGGGAATTGCGGGGTGCCCTTTGACCTTTTCAATTTTTTTTACATTTTCTTATTTGAAATGACAAATTTAACAAGCGTTGAAGATTTCATTGAGTTTTGTTCATAAATAAAGATTTTGTCGCAGATAGCTACAACAATTTAGTCCATATTTATCCCTTAATATCTTTTTTTAGTTAGATATGGAAATTCTCGACCCTTTACAAAAAAATTCAAGCCAATATCTCAATTACATTCAAAAATATGTTCATTTAAACCTGTATCCTTTAATTTCATATTTTAGTATTAAATATGACAGAACATATTTAAATCTTATATTTACCTATTTTCTATTTGTTTGCTTATCCTTATAATTGAAAGGTCCTATTATGCTTAAATTTTCAGAAATTTATAACTATTTTTTACCTATATTTTTTCGACAGATCATTTCGTTCTGTTTCGTTTATGATCATGTAGGTAAAAATATACAGGTAATGATAATTTGGATTCATTCATAATAAGAAATATCAATGACTGAATTACAGGTTATAGTAATATAATCCTAATATAGAGTTGTGTTCCGTTTTATGAAGTATATCTTCAAAAGGGCCAGAAAGAATTGAAGACATTTCAAATTATATAAAAACTACATATAGTAGAAAAGTAGACAAAACAGGCATATCAAAAAACTTTTTAAAACTTTTTGATGTAAAAAGTAAGTCTGTGGATGGAAATCAAAAGAAATTTCGATTAAAATTTTGTAGTTGGATGGAAACTACTACGGAAATCTCAACTTACAACACATCAACAGGAGCGCCTTGCAAGTCATACGAAGACTTATGTTCAAGGTCAAAAAAAAAGAGGGTCACACAAAAACTTTTTTCAATCTCAAATGAGGAAATTGCTGATACATTTAACGAAATGCTGAAAAAGGAAAACGAACTTATGGATGCCGTACATATTACAACTATTCTTCCTAATGCATCACCAAAACGACTTAAGCGAATTGTGGAAAGTATACCAACTCCAACATCACAATCAAATTTTACTGAAGAGGAAGCAATAGCGCTTATGTTGGAACTGGGTCTCAGTCGAAATAAGTACCAAATATTAAGGAAAGCTCTGCATGAAAAAGGACACAATATGTTACCATCATACATGGCGATCCAGGAAAAAAAAAAACAAACTATCCCACCATCACCTATTGCTGTTAATGATGTGGAAGCTTGTATTGATATATCATCTTTGCTCGAAAACACAGCATCAAGAATTGTGTCAGACTTTTCAGAAGACCAACTAAGGAAAATTCATAACTGTGATGTTGTCTTAATGTGTAAGTGGGGATGTGGCGGTTTATTAGCACTTCCAAAATTCAAACAAGCTTGTGGAAGTCGGACATTAGCAGTCTACAAAAGTGTATGTCATCATTAGTGCCATTACGAATTCGTTGATATTCCCTTAATCCATCATCGTCAAGCATCGGAAATTCATTTGAAGATATATGGATCAATACAACTCCGGGTTCAAAAAAATTTTGTAGACCCATTGGATTTGAATGCAAAAAGGAGTCAAAGAAAACAACAAAAGATTTAGTGGAATATTTAAAATATGAAATAAATGCACTGGAGCCCATTTGCATAAAAATAAAGGAATTCTCTATTAACGTATCATATCAGCTAAGCTTAACAATGATTGATGGAAAGGTCAGCAATGCCATAACAGAACTTCTTCCTTCTGGAGATGCTCAATATGTAATGAGAAAAAGTCGCAATTCTCAAATGTAAACAAAAGCGGAAGTATTAATGAAGAAGTCCTGTCTTTCGGAATTTCACCACTTCATGCCAGAATACGATTTTTGGATTACTTTTTACACATAGCATACGACCTCAAATATAGAAGTGTGCCAGAGAATCTTACTAAATCAACAAAAAATAATGAAGAATTGAAAGAACTGAGAGCTGCGGAAAAAAGCAGAATCCAAGAAGAATTTAAAGTTCAGATGGGATTAAACATCGACAAACCACTTCCAAGTTGCGGTAGTACAAATGACGGTAATACGGCGAGAAGGTTTTTTCGTGATTTTGAAATTACTTCAAAAATAACTGGAATCGACAAGGAGTTGCTTTGAAGAGTTAACACTATTTTAATGGCACTGAATAGTAAACATAAAATTAATGGAAATCGATTTGGGGAATATACATCTGAAATTTCTAAATTACTTGTGTCTCTGTAACCATGGAGGGAACTAACACCAACAGTACACAAAGTATTGTGTCATGGTCAAATAATAATTGAATCGAATATTCTTCCACTTGGAGAGTTAAAAGAAGAAGCCCAGGAAGCGAGGAATCGAGATTTTAAGCATGTTCAACTTTTCAGCTCAAGAAAATGCTCCAGGCAATCACAGAATGAACATATTTTTAATAGTTTACTTCTATCTTCTGATCCTGTTAGTTCAACTATGCGAAAAAGATGGATTTCTTATGAAACTTTATCATCTCAAAACGAGGAAGATTTAAAGGACTTATATTACCTTCTGGATATGTATACCGATATGACAGATTATTTTATAGAAAATAAGTAGTGTTAGGAATTAACTATATAAGTAGGTTGTAAGAATTAATTGTATTATGTTTAAGATAAACAGTTCAAATAAAAAAGCTATTATACTAACTGATGATATTGTATTAAATTGTGTTTTATATTTCGGTGGGCGGGAAAGGTGGTTTGTGTGGGGTGATTTAGGTGTTGTTGTGCGTGGCTCATAATAAAATTATATTTTTTATTGTATATACAATGTTAAAGTCTTTAATAAAATAATTAACTAAATAATTTTTAAAAATTGTCCAAATATTTTATTCAACACCAAATGTATGTTCTGTCATACTTAATACTAAAATATGAAAAAGATGAAATTAAAGGATACAGGTTTAAATGAACATATTTTTGAATGTAATTGAGATATTGGCTTGAAATTTTTTGTAAAGGGTCGAGAATTTCCATATCTAACTAAAAAAAGATATTAAGAGATAAATATGGACTAAATTGTTGTAGCTATCTGCGACCCTATTAAAATTTTGATATAAATCATAGTTTTAGAAATTTAACAAATATGTAATATATGACAAAATCTTTATTTATGAACAAAACTCAATGAAATCTTCAACGCTTGTTAAATTTGTCATTTCAAATAAGAAAATGCAAAAAAAATTGAAAAGGTCAAAGGGCATCCCGCAATTCCCAAAAATAGGAATGAAAATTCCAAAAATGGGATTTTTTACATTTTTGCCCATAGGGTCCACATTTCTTTCAGGGCTGGGAAAATACTTTTGGAGTAAATAGAAAACATATTGAGGTTTCCAAAACTGCTTTCAGTTTTTTGATCCCAGCTTTGGGATTTTAGAACATGTCGCCCAAAGTTGAAGTTTTGATAAAAAATAGGTCATATTTGGAAGGACGCAGTGGTAACATTTTCAAAAAATAGGACAAGTTTTTTACGCCAAAGCGTTCTGCGTAAAGATACCTTTTAGAAAACTATAAAATTGTTATATGTTCTTAAAGAAAATTTATTTTATTAATAAAAGAGTTAAGACACATTTTGGGCTAAAAACGGCAAAAATCTAAAATTTTTTGAATTTACAAATTAAAAAACGTGTATTTTTGGATCTGTAAATGATATTGATCTGAATTTTTTTTGAGTCCATTTTGTCCAAAATTACGCCCGGTATTCAAAAAAAGGCGGACCAAGGTATGGTAAATTTTGTATCACTAAATTTTTAAATGCCTATAACTCGGATATTATAAGAGATAATTAGTATGTCCAAGCATGTTTTTTCAAGATCTCGTCGAGCGCTTTCAGAAAATCTTTGTATTTGGGTGAAAAACAAAAAAATGGCACGAGTTTAAAAATTTTACATGTATCTACCGTAGATACCCTACTTTGAGCCGCCACAGCTCTTGGGGCATCTGCGGGTTTCATCTTCAAAACTTAAACTGGAATACTCCTTGGCTATGCTCACGCCAAATTTTATCCCGATCGGATCAGCCGTTTAGAAATGCCAGATTTATTTCAAAAAAATTTCCATTCTGCCCCACTGTGTAACGATGAAACAAACACCTTAACGACCCTAAACGGGATATTGCTTTTAACACTTACTGCAATACTATTTTTTGTTCGCTCTCTTCTAATTAAGGAGTTTTACACTTTCAAAAACTTAAGAATATTAATATCATATAAAGGTCATAGAAAGACCTGGTGTTAATATCTAAAAAAGTACATATAATTATAATAATTAATCTCCAAAGCTATATATATGAAAATTAATAAAATTTTATTTAAAAAGGATGTTTTAAAAATATTTGATTTTATTATTAAATATCTCATATGGGCAATTTCGTGTCAAGTGACCTAAGTCAAAAAATAATTTATGTATAAAACAGTAGTATTAATTTGAATATAATGATTCCAGCTAGCGTATTTTTGGTGTTACGATAATGAAATACAAATAAAATTTAAAATTATTTTTTTTAAATTTATGTAAAATTTTAATGTATTTTTTTTTTTTGATACGATAATGAAATGCAAATAAAATTTTAGCTCAAAGTGATCATATGTAATCTAGAAACAGGACCTAAACGCGCAAATACAGGCAAATTCAGGTATAACGAATGATATAATGTCAGGCCCTTTCGTTAAATCGAAAAATTCGTTATATCGGAATTATTTTTTCTAGTAAATTTCTTTATTTAATGGACAAAAAACCATTCAAATTAATGTATGAAATTATTACTTCAAATTTTATTTCAATGTAACCGGTTTAATATTTATTCAAGCTAAAGTTTTCATTACATTCACATCTAACGGATATAGGCTTTTTAAATTATAGTGTATTGCATTTTGTTCGATAGGTGTGATATACAGAATAACTAAATTTAGGAATATGAACGACTTCTTTCATTTTTACATTATATTCTAATTGCTCAATCAAGTTTTTGACATTAACAATATCAATATAAAGTCAAAAGCTAGATTTTTTTAGTTATTTTTCTCTTTATTCGTTATATCGAGCATAAAACTTCTTAAACGTTTGCTATATAAAATTTGGTCGTTCGTTTCCTCGGATTTTCGTTAAAGTGAGATTCGTTATACCGGGATTTGCCTGTAGTTTAAAAAATATTGAAAGCTAAGACTTAACTCAAATAAATCTAAGTAGATTAAAAATGCAATGTTCATCAAATGAAAGCTGAAACGTACAAAGTCATAACTCCTAAACCTATTAAAAGAAAGATGAAATTTAATATAAAAACATTTTTAATTAAACATATTAGATTTCGTTTAAAAATAGTGGAAATGGAAGCCGTTTAGAGTTGTTAACTTATTCCTAAAATAGTATTTAAATGTAAAATATGACAACTTACTTATTAATTTTATTTATATAATCCTTGAAGATAATTACTTTTTGGTATATATTTAATAAACTTCACCAATTAACAAAACCTTCTTGAATGTTTATTAACAGTGACTTTTAACACAACACTGCCATATTGTTTTTTATTACTTAAGACTCACAATATATTAATTACACAATTTTTCTATAAATATTAAATACAATAACTCATTTAAGTTTTACAATGAATAATTAAAACTGAACATGACTGGACAAAACACAAAACATCACACAAAAAACAAAAAGCAAAATTTCTGCATTATTTATTTTTATTTTTTTCGCGTTCGCGCTAAAAAATGGAGTATTTATATTTTTTGTTTTTGTACTCTTCTTACTATCATCCGGAAGTAACCTAAAAGTATACTTCCAGAAGGGGAAAACTATAAATCAATGTATTTTGTTTTTGTAAAATGTGTGCTCTCGCCTGAAAATCGTACAGAAGTGAATACAATCCACACTTCCAGATGAATAAAATACAACATTAATGTGAACACTCTTCAAACTGTCTTCCAGAAGTGACATTAACATACAAATCAAGAAGATACAAATTAGAAAACAGTGTATTTTGTTATTGTAAAATGGGTGTTCTCACCCAACTCTCATTCAGAAGTCACTAAAACGTATACTTCCAGATGAAAAAAATCAGCAGTCATGGTTTTCTGTTTAAGAAAAATGGATGCACTCTTCTAACTATCATCCGGAAGTAACCAAAAAGTATTTTTCTAGAAGACGAAAATTCGAAATCAATATGTTTTGTTTTTGTAAAATGTGCGTTCTCGTCTGACAATTGTCCAGAAGTGTTTATGACGTGGCTTCTGGGGTGATGCGCAATAGTTTTGTCTTCTAAATGTTTGGAGGGAACCCTACAAACATTTTCTATTGCGGAAGTTACCCGTGAAAAACTTCCAAACGTGCTAAAAGCTCGCCAGCGATGTTGCGGAAGTATAAGAATTCTTGTCACCAGTCGGGAAGAACTGATGCCGAGCTGGGGAACGTCTTAGAGTAACGTGGAAGATACTTCTGGAAGACCCGCAGAAGAAACTTCTAGATGACTCTTGGAAGTAAGGTATTGCCAAAGACTCTTCTAGATGTAACTAGGAAGTCACTTTTTGAAGTGACTACTTAGTATCATCTAGAAGTGTTCTTATCTTATCTTCTAGAAGATGAATTATTCTCGTCTTCTAGAAGATGAGTTTTCTCTTCTTCTAGAAGATGAGTATTCTCGTCTTCCAGAAGACGATTTTTCTCTTCTTCTATTTGTATACTTACCAAAATAAAATCTATAAAAATAAATCTAAATAAAATGAAATTGTATAGTTTTTATTGAAATAATTAAAATTAAAATAGTAGAAAAAATAATTGATTTAACAAAAAAAGTAATATATGTACATTAGACCGACTCACAAAAAAAATGGTGCTTGAGTTACCCCCTCATAATATTCGCTCTTATGTAATATGATGTTACCCAAAATATTTTCGGTTAAGTGTGGTCCATTGGTGAGCTGGACAGTTTTAAAGAAAATATCGTATGGGAACACGATTCTTCATGTTAAATTAAATATTTTAACCCAGCTTCAAAAAATCTTTGTTATGTTTTATAATGGTTCCTAAAATATTTCTAGTCTCTCGATGGCCGTTCGTGAGCTGAACCGGTTGCAAAAAAGTCCTTTTTTAGTTATTTTGTTTTAAATTATACAGTATTTCTTAAACAATATATATAGTATGTGGTATCAGTTCAAAGTTTTTTTGAAGCCAAGTCTAGTGGTGCGCAAAATTAGCAAAATTGTGCATACATTTTATTTTTCTTAGTGAAAAACCTAACAATTTTAAATATTTTGGAATATGACAATTATAAGCAAACGGTATTTATGATTAATACATCATTGGACGTGACATTAAAATACCTTTTTAACGACACCCCGTATTGGATATTTTGTTTCAAAACAAACAAAAATTAAAAAAAATAATTCCAAAATACCTTTTTTAATTTGGTTCAGCTCACGAACGGTCATCCCTAGATTTAAAATATTTTGGGAATCATCTAAAACAAAGCAAGGAACATTTTGAGAGGGGTAACAAAAACACGTTTTTGCTTTCCATACAGAGTGAGTCGGTCTAATGTACATATGTATCAAAAATTTATAATAAGATAATTTTCAGGAAATCTGTATTAATATTCCAACTGCTGACTGGTATACTTCCAAAAATTGTAAAACGTTGGACTCTAAAATATTTTTGTAATTCTTCATAAATTTTATGATCAATCCATCAAATTGTAAGAGTTATATTTTGGAACGCATTAATCCTTCACCAAAATAAATAAAAATAATGTTATAATTAATATTGAATATACATACTTTTGTATTTATTGAAATTACCTCTTATACTTTAGGAAGCAATAAAATAGGATTCTCTTATGTCCAATACATTTACCACCAAAGTTTAAACTGTCAGATCCATTTTTTAAATTTTCTGCAAATAAGATCCCTTTTTTATATTTTAATTCGGTTAGAAGTATTTTAATAGGGGGTACAATATAAGCTACTACATTCTAAAAAAATAAAATAATTAAAATTTAATTAATTAATTTATTGTTTTTAATCAATAAAAACATTGCTTTCCATGAACATTTTTTAAATAACTTGGAATTAAACCATCTATAAAGATTGGAAATTACGAGCCATGGATTATTTTTAAAATTATTTACAGTCAATAACACTAATGCTGCAATACTATTTTGCTCTCTTCTAATTAAGGAGTTATACACGTTCAAAAACTATCTACTTAGGTTTAATATCTTGGGAACGGCATGCTCAATATTAAGAGTATTAGTATCAGACCTGAAAGACCTGGTGTTAATAACTAAAAAAATACCTATAATTAGAATAATTAAATCCAAAGCTATATGAAAATTAATAAAATTGTATTTATTTAAAGAAGGTGGGTTTAAAAATATCTGATTTCAATTTTAAATAAAATTTATTAAAAATTTATTAAAAAATAATTTATGTATAAAACAGTAGTATTAATTTCAATATAATGATTCCAGAAAACGTTTGAATACTTTAAGTAAAAATTTTAATGTATTTTGTTTTTGTTACGATAATGAAATACAAATAAAATTTTAACTCAAAGTGATCATACGTAATCTAGAAACAGGACCTAAACGCGATAATAGTTTAAAAAATATTTAAAGATAAGATTTAACTCAAATAAATCTAAATAGGTTAAAAATGCAATGTTCATCAAACGAAGGACAACTTGAAAAAGTCGTTAAATGTTCAAAGCGTTTAAAAATAATGGAAATGAAAGCCGTTTAGAGTTGTTAACTTATTCGTAAAATAGAATTTTAATGTAAAATATGACAACTTACTTTTCAATTTAATTTATATAATCCTTGAAGATAATTACTTTTTGGTATATATTTAATAAACTTCGCCAATTAACAAAACCATATTAAATGTTTATTAACAGTTGACTTTTAACACAACACTGTCATATTGTTTTTTATTACTTAAGATTCACATTATGTTAATTACACTATTTTTCTATGAACATTAAATTCAATAACTCATTTAAGTTTAACAATGAATAATTAAAACTAATCATGACTGGACAAAACACAAAACATCACTGAACTTAGCAAAATTTCTGCATTTTTTATTTTTTTCGCGTTCACGCTAAAAAATGGCGTATTTATATTTTTTTGTTTTCGTACTCTTCTTACTTTCATCCGGAAGTAACCTAAAACTATACTTTCAGACGGCGAAAACTAGAAATCAATGTATTTTGTTTTTATAAAATGTGTGCTCTAATCTGACAATCGTCCAGAAGTGACTAAAATCCACACCTTCAGATGAATAAAATACAACATTAATGTGGACACTCTTCAAACTGTCTTCCAGAAGTGACATAAACATACAAATCAAGAAGATACAAATTAGGAAACAATGTATTTTGTTATTGTAAAATGTGTGTTCTCACCCAACTCTCATAAGTCACTAAAACGTATACTTCCAGATGAAAAAAGTTCAACAGTCACGTTTTTTTGTTTAAGCAAAATGGATGCACTCTTCTAACTATCATCCGGAAGTAACTTAAAAGTGTATTTCTAGAAGACGAAAATTCGAAATCAATGTATTTTGTTTTTGTAAAATGTGCGTTCTCGTCTAACAATCATCCAGAAGTGTTTCTGACGTGGCGTCTGGGGTGATGCGCAATAGTTTTGTCTTCTAAATGTTTGAAGGGTATTTTTTTCATGTTTGCCCAGACGTCTGTTTTCATGCTTGTCGATGATTGGTGGTGAGCGGGGTAGAGAAGAATGGGGGGTAAGAAAACAAACATGATTTGGGATTTTCATGATATTTTTTTTTTGATATTCCTCTTTAAACTCATTCGTACTGTTGATATTATGCTCATGTTAAAAAATAATTATGTCTTTTTTTACATGAAAACATTAAAATTTGCATTAAAAAATACTATAGCGTGTAATTTATATCAAATTAAATGGTTTTTATGTTAAAAATTTCATTTTATTTTTATTACGAATAAGTAATTAAAAAGGATTATACAATTAAACATAAAAAAACATGCATAGTTGCATGTAAAAAATCACCGTATAAATGTTCATGATTTTTTGGAAGATTCTCAAAAGAGAATTGGAAAAAACAGACGTCTGAAAAGTCTTCATGTAAATTGCGCCAAAATCATTGTAATTTTACATGCTTACTTAAAAAGCCCTGTATATGGTTTTCGTTGAATGCTTAGAACTCACAAAAAATGTATAAAGCAAATTTTCATACAAAATTTGTTGAAAAATATAATATCATTTGTTGCTACTGCAAGAAAATATTTACTGCTACTATTTGAAGTATTCAACTGCTACTACAGCTATAATTTGTTTATTTCTTGCTACATTTATAACTACTATCATTATGAATACGGGGGTAAGTGTTCAATTGCCCAGAAATCGTCTGTGCGAAGAGAATTATAATTTTTGTTTGACATATGTATCTTAATTTATGGTATACATTTTGATAACAGAAAAGAAGAGTTTAAATGTAATGTGATTTTGATGAATTTTCTCTTTATTATACAAATATTTATAATAATTTTGTTTAAAATTTAACTTTATATATTTAATTTTATTTCGACCGTCCACGCTTAATTAATTATATTTAAAGGAAACTGCGTTAATATACAAATGTATATATGTATATTAGACCTGGTCCACACTAGGAAACTTTCGTTGAGAATCTTTTTCTTAATTCTCATTTAAAGTTTCCTTAATGTCCACACATAGAAACTTTTGTTTCAGAAACTACGTGTAAATTGCATTGATTTGTTGTTGTACCAATGAGAAGAATAACAAAACAAAACAAGTTTCCGAGAATGGGAAACTCCTTACCGCGAGAGAATTGAATGATATTCTCTCTCTTTCTCTCTCACGCAAAATCAAAAGTTTCCCAAAAAAAGTTTCTTAATGTGGACCGGCAATTAGACCAACTCACTCTGTATAAGAAATAAAAACGCGATCAAATTTAAAAAAAAAAAGATTTTTCGAATTATTTTTTTCAATTATAGTTTTGGTTTGAAACAATATATTTAATACGGGCCCTTTTTGTAATCGATCCAGTTCACGAACGGCTATCAATACATTAGAAATATATATTTAGGAATAATTAAAAACAATACAAAGGTTTTTTGAGGCTAGGTAAAATTATGATATTTTCATGAGTGGACAACACTAAACCCATAATATTTTTGGTAACATCATATGACATAACAACGAACAAAAACCATTTTTTTTGTGAGTGGGTCTAATGTATATAATTTAAAAATTATAAAATATACGAATCTAAATTGAATTTAATTCTATTTTTTCAATAGTATGCGACCCCCTGTCGTTCCACCATCGAAAAATTATTGTACGTCTTCTTCGTATAACTAAGAAAATAAGCAACACAAATACTCCTTGAAGACCATTTATCATATCCATTAATATAAGGTAAATCTGTGGTCCTGGCGAGTAGAATGTAACTATTTCCAACAGCCATGTGGATATAAGTATTAATCCTAGTAAGCTAATACACTTTGCGCTGAAAAGGAAGAAGAAAAAAAATTATTTGTAATTCTAATTAGAAATATTTTATATATTTAACTCTTTTTTAACTTCTTGAAAAATGTTTTCATCGTATAATGGATTGTTGAGATCCTCGTCATTTGAATTTACAATAACACCTTGAGATTTTAGTTTTTGAAATCCAAAGAAAGCAGATGCCATCACTATAAAGCTAAATAGAAGCAAGGTAGATACTGGAGGTATGAAATATCGTTGTGATTCCCGGATTGCTAAAAAATGGCGAACAAATCAATATTATTGTAACGAATGAAATTGTGTAATGTTTTTCCGATGAAAAGGCGCCTAATACCCTGTTTCCACTCAGCAAATCTAGTTGATTGTGATAACTTAACTTATAAATGAAATATGTGCGCTTAAGTAATTTTCGGAAGTGGACCTTATATGAGAACCTTGACCTATTGTGGACATATGTATATACTTTGTTGGGTCTAAGATGAATATCCCAACAAAAATAAATCAAAGTGCTTTCCAAATAATAATATCTATTACCACTTCAAAAGTAGCAAAAAAAGTGACAAACTTATAAACATATAACCTCTATTAACACTTATGGTGGTGGAGGATATAAAAACTTAAATAAAGCGTAAATGGAAACGCGAACTTTAGAGGATTAAAATTGGTATGTGGTGTTTATTGAAACGACAATATGCAGAATACGAGCACATAGGTAAAGACGATTATTTTTATACCCTTCACCTTCGTGAGAAGGGTATATATAAGTTTGTCATTCCGTTTGTAATTTTTATAATATAATTTTCCTACCCTATAAAGTATATATATATTCTGGATCCTTATAGATAGCAGAGTCGATTAAGCAATCTTGAAATCAGTTTTTAGAGGACCCCAGATATCGGAAAGATCCGAATCTTCAATAATTCTGTTAGAATTTCTTTCGAGAATATCGCTATTTAAAATCAGCAAGATCGGCCGGTAAATAACGGAGATATGAGCAAAAATCCGAGACAACCTCTGAAAATTTCATTAAAAAATGTCATTTTTTCATGCTTTGTTAAATTAGCAACAACAACACTGTATATTGGAAAAATATGTACACGTTTGTGTATTTGGTATTATTCAGTTGTGTATTTTGTTTTGTACTGTTGACTTCATTGAGTTGTGTATTTTGTTTTTGTTTTCTTTTTGTGAATTCTGTTCGTATATTTGGATATATGTTGGTTTTATTGCCTTGTTTATTCTGTTTTTCTGAGTTTTTCGTTATGTATGTTTAGATGTCTGTTGGTTTAATCGTCTTGTGGATATTGTTTTTTATTTCGTTTAGTGTTGTTGTTGTTCATTTTGTTTTACTTTTGGTGTAATAATAATAATATAGTCGGGAAAAATTTATAAAACTAATATGTGTAATATACACTATGGTGAAGGGTATATAAAATTCGGCACAGCCGAATATAGCACTCTTACTTGTTTTTATTGAGTTTTGACAATTTAAATCGTAGGAGATATTAGCACCAAGTTACAATTTATTTAAATTTACAAAATTTAGGCATATACTATTTTTTCTCTTTTGCATTTATGGCAAGTTATTCAGATGAAGATAATCTACATTATTTATATAAACCTTGTGCAATCTTTGTTTTGTCTTTTTGAGTAAGGAAACTTATTATCTAAGTTTATTTAAGAAAATAATGAATTCGGAAGAACTTAATATTTTATTTAAATTATTATTTTAAACGTTTAATTTCATTTTTTTATACCCTTCACCTTCGTGAGAAGGGTATATATAAGTTTGTCATTCCGTTTGTAATTTCTATAATATAATTTTCCGACCCCATAAAGTATATATATTTTGGATCCTTATAGGTAGCGAAGTTGATTATGCTATTTCCGTCTGTGTGTTTGTTGAAATCAGTTTTTAGAGCACCCCAGATATCGGTGTAATCCGAATCTTCAATAATTCAGTTAGACATGCTTTCGAGAAGATCGCTTTTTAAAATCAACAAAATCGGTCGGTAAATAACGGAGATATGAGCAAAAATCCGAGACAACCTCTGAAAATTTCATCAAAAATGTCATATTTATTCATTCTTTCTTAAATAAGCAACAATAACACTGTATATTAGAAAAAGATGAACGTGTGTGTAGATGTATTTCGTTTTTCAGCTTGTATTCCGTTTTGTATGTTTCGATGCTGTTGGCGTCATTGAGTTGTGTATTTTGTTTTGGTTTTTGGGAATTCTGTTCGTATATTTGGATGTAGGTTGGTTTTATAGCACTCTTACTTTTTTAATTAGTGTTTTTTTTTTTCAATGGAATAGTATTTACAAAAATGTATATTTCGCCTCACCGCCTAATATGGCTAATGGCAACTACTTTATTATATAGCTTAAATTATACATCTGCATTATTTTCCATAAACAAATTCAAAGTATAACAAAATGACATTCAATTTAGAGAAGTGTTTCAATGTTTTCGCATTTCATGTGAACATGAATGGTATGAACAGAAAAAATGGGCTATCTTTCAATGGGTCCTTGCTGTCTCCCATATGTATTAAATACAAAATTTCGTATATCTGGGAAAATATTAAAATTTTTCATAGGTTACACAAAAATCTTAATTAACGTTTAGAAAAATTGGCGAACTTGCGTGGCATCCCCAATATGTAAAAAAAATATATATCTGGAAAAGTATTATAGTTAGAATCTTCAAAATCGTATAGTGTTTTTTATTTACATTGCATTTAGGATAGTAAAAGACACTGGATATCGCTAGTATTTTATATAAAAGGGATATTTTTAATATATATATATATACATACATACGTACATTCAGTATAACCCTGTATAAAGTACGAGGGCATTCCAGGAAGACCCTTTTGAATAGTTAAAATAACCAGAATAACAGCTCCAATCAATGACATTATACAATAAAAACCAAAATATAGACTTGTTATTAATTTCGATTTCTTCTTATTTAATGGAATATGAATCCTGGAAAAAAGGAAATTTAAATATAAATATTTTTCAGAGACCGTATGTTTAATAACTTTTATTTTATTAAAATTGAATGGTTTAAATCTAGTTTATCCAAGCTTAAATTAATGTGCCTACTTAACATCTGAGGTTTAAAACAATCATAGCGCGCAATTACAGAGTTGTAAAAATAATAAAAAATAAGCTTTTCTTCTTTCACCACTTTTCCTCTTTATTATATTCCCTTTGCAAAAAACGTAACACTGTTTATATTTATAGGCATCAATTGCCTGAGTATTACTTCTCTTTAAAAAAATAAAAATGTTCAAAATATATGTTGTCGAAAATTTTTAGAACTCTTTTGTAAACAAACTCAGATTTTATTGACATGAATTTCAAAAGGGTGCAACAACAAATTAGTCATTTCCACATGTCAGAAATTCCTAAAAAGAAACATTATAAACACTATCTGGCGGTACAGTCTTATTCAAACGTGTTTATTAATGTTGGAATATAAATTTTGTAAAAGAATTACGTTTGTTTTTAGAGGAGCATGTGTTGAAAATGCACCAGAGTAATGATGATATTAGTAAGCTCTTATGTAAATTCTATATAAAAATATTGAGATATTTGTTGGCATTTTTATTCAATTTATGTAACTTTGTTTAATCATGCTATGGTCATATATTTTACAAGAAAAATCAAGAACTGTGAGCTTAATATAAAAAAATATATAATTAATATAAAAATAAAAAAGTTTATTATTGCTAGAGAAGATTGGTTTTAGGGAACATAGCCGATACGATTACGGCTTAATTATAAATGCACCCAAAATTAAATTAATGCATATCAAACCCCGACATTATCTGTATACCTACATTCAAATCAGATTCCACAGTATCGAATGCCTTCACAAAGCTAAGATCAAAAAGTTAGACTATGACTACTGCTCAACTACAGTCGAAATTGTTGATACATACAAATACGTTGGAGTTATAGTTGACTAGAACTTCAAATGGAAATTTCACATAGATAAAAATTCGCAAAAAACTACGTAAAGTGGCACATTTTTACATAGGCTAAGCTATACTCAAACAAACTTGTATTGAGACAAGTCTACTTTTCTCTCGCCGAGTCCCAAATTCGTCATGGAATTGCTTAAAACTTCAAAATATGCAAAACCAACTATAAAAAATACTGCGTTCAAATAATAACCAACAAAATCGCATCACATCGAATATATCTAACAATAAAATTGCTAACAGGGTGCACTTTTAAGGTGAAGTCAATTCAACAGGTGATCGTTATTTTTTTAATGAATTTTATATACAACTATCAATTGGTACAATTTCGAGTTGCCACAGGCAAAAACATCATTAATTTGCATAAGTATTAATTTTATTTTCAGGGTACTAAAAAAATTTAAATTTATAATTTAAGGAGTAATTGTTTATTTATTTAGAATTTACGTATGTATATTATATGTATGTATATTATAAATATTTTTCTTGAAAACTGTTTAAATTGTAGCAACAAAAAACTAAGTTTCCGCGCAATGTAACTAGTGATTTTTTTTAAATTATTTTTGTAGTAAAATCTTTATAAAAATATAAAACTACATAAAATAATGTGTATTTCCTACACGTTATAAAATAGTTTTCTTCCTATTGTATTTTTTTTTGCAGCCAATCAAAAGGTACAAGTAAAAATTTTTGAAACATCAATGATATTTATTTTCAGTAATGCAAAAAACAGAAACTTTTAATACAGCCTTAAAAACTAAGTGTTCTCAAATTGGCACAGCGACCGTAAATGGTTTAATTGATTACATACACAGTATAATTAAATCACATTTAAAACAACATTTTCTACTATATTATAAGTTAAAATTATATTATAATGCCTTCTTCAATGTAACATATTTTAAATTTGTTAAATTTGTACACATATTTTAAATTTGTTTGCTGTAGTATATATTTGTTTTATGTGGAGAAATTTTGGGCATGTGGGATTTTTGTTAATTACGGTATATATTCAAAGGCCACTCTGGCAACATATACACTTTTTGACATAAGTATACAATTTTGTTGTTTTTGTGGAATTGACTTCACCTTATTATTCCATCACGATTGCTAACGACACAGATATCCTCAATGTTAAAACAATATTGGCAAATGAATTCTTCAACTCTTCAATATTTCTTCAACAATCAACCACAGAAGAATCGTAGAAGGAAGATATATTAAACCACAATATAGTAATGAATACGGAAAAAGTACCCATACAGTCCTTATACCAACATGAAGAAAACTCAATCAGTCAACAATGACTCCACACATAGAGGAATAATAAAGAAGAAATATGTCATTATTTTTTTGAAAACATAAAGTAGGCTCTTCACACATATGGGTAATGTGCATTCAACATACCAACTGTTAGAGTTTCCCATAGTCATTTGTCAAAAAATATAAATAATAAATATTTTTAAATTTAAATAAAAACATGTCAAAATTTAAATATGTACTTCCCCTTACTCGTCTGTATTGTCATTTTTGTCTCATCCTGGTTATTGGAGAGGTCCCTTCGGACCCACGCGATGGCTGTGAAATATATATTTCTTGATAAGTTCTCTGCTGTTGCCGGAAAGACTAGAGATACGTAACTCGAAGTGCTTTACGAGAACACCTGCGAGTTGGCCTTATTTCACGGTGATTCTTTTACAACCACAGGGTGAGTTTATTCGAAAACTTGCCACCACCCCTTCATGCTTCTTACACGTCGGTGGAAATTTTTGTACATGGTGCTGCAGATCCATGTTCAAGCACTTTGCTCAAGTACTCGATCTATATAATCTCTGGCCATTGCTAACTTCCATTTACACTTCTGTTGTTTCTTCAACGGCACCGAACTTATAACGTGTTATAGCTATTACCGTGTTTCAGTCTTTTAACTAACATTCTCTTCCCGCAGCATTAGGTTTAAACCACAGAAAACACGTGTACCCCAAGAGACCTCTCCAATAATCGGGACAAGTAAAGTCTAGTATGCCAGGACTATAAACACCACCATTTTATAGTCCTGGCATACTAAAAGTCCCGGGGGAGAAAAATTATTGTGGGGCTGAAAGTTGGGAATGTGTTAAATGAATAAGATGCAGAATGAATTAGGTGCACATGGTCTCCCATCCATATACTCGCAGTAATGTGTCTTGTTTTTTCTTGAAGGTGTTGTAAGAATGAGAAGTATGCTGTATGTGTGAATGTACGGTATCTTATTCGGTCGACTCTATAAATATTCCATTCCTTGTCCAGGTATGTTCAGAGTGGGCTCGATAGATTTAAATAAGAATAGAAAAATGTCCAGTGGATGACACAAATCAGTTTACTTAGTATTTTTAGTTTTGAGAACATAAAAATAAATAATAAATAATTGTGTTGAACATGTCAGAATAATAAACTGAATTGTTGTTACCCAACAAACAACACAGAAGGTTCACGAAAAATCGAGAAAGACTGCAAATCAAACTATTTTTTATTTTAAAACTTGAAATATAATGCAAACATTAAATTCATTTATTTCTTTAAGTAAACGGTAATTATTATTACTTAATAAATAACATTTTTCAAACGTTTGATTTTGGGTTTGTTGGGTTATTTTATCTATGGGAAATATACTAATACTACCATAAGTTCTTCTACTAATACATTAAGACGACTTAGGTTTTTGACAACAGACTTAGGTCCTTGACAGCAGAGTTTCTGCTCTATAAGGGAAACATGAAATGTAGCATGTCTTGATTAGGTAAAAACGTATAAAAGGGGACTTTTTGGTACTTTTTCCTTCTACAAAAGGTACTTTTTGAATTTCTATAATAATGAACCTGGAAAAATGAAATTAAGTATGTAGGTCCCGGATTAGGCGGGAACAGATAAAAGGGACTTTTTGTTGCTTTTTCGCTCTACAAAAGGTACTTTTTGAATTTTCTATAATATTGAACCTAGAAACATGAAATCAAGTATGTAGAATCCGGATTAGGCGAGAACACATAAAAAGGGATTTTTTCGTTCTACAAAAGGTACTTTTTGAATTTTCTATAATATTGAACCCAGAAACATGAAATTATGTATGTAGAGCCCGGGTTAGACGAGAACACATAAAAGGCTAGTTTTTGGTCCTTTTTCTTTCTTCAAAAGGTACTTTTTGAAATTTTTAAAATATTGAACCCAGAAACATGAAATTAATTATGTTGAGCCTGGATTAAGTGGGAATCAAAAAAGGGGTCTTTCGGCGAGAACACATAATAAACTTTTTCGTTCATCAAAAGGTACTTTTTGAAATTTCTATAACATTGAACTTGGAAATATTAAATTATGCATGTAGAGCCCGGATTAAGTGAGAACCCATAAAAGGGGACTTCGTGGTACCTAGTACTGACTAAAAGCACATCATGGGGAAGGGTATATAAGATTCGGCACAGCCGAATATAGAACACTTACTTGTTAGTATTAAAAATACGTTTAAATCAAATAAATTGTCATTTTTGTTAATGCAATTGTTAACAATAAAAATTGTAGCAAAACAAAAAGTAAAAAAATATTTACAACAAAAAAATTCATACTTTCTAACTATTTAAGTGTAAGAAAACGAGAGATCTCCTCACTCAAGTGCGCCAAAATTGTGTAGATAATAGCGCAAAAGAAAAAATAAATAACCAAACAACAGATTTAAAAACAACAACAAACGAGAGATCTCCTTTTTCAAGTGCGACAAAATAGAAAATTGTGTAGAAGACAACGCAAAAGAAAAAATAAAAAAACAACAACTGATGCAATGGTTGATGAAAATAGTAATGCTAATGTGAATAATATCACAAATGGTATCAATAACAATATTAACACTATAAAAACCATTAATGAAGGTCACTCAAGCCTAATGTCAAAGACAACTGGTGCCATACCAAAAAAATCCAAATACATTGAGCTCGCATAAAATATAAAAGATCCAAAAGGGAATGAACCGTTATGTCATTTATACAAAACGCAAGTCCAGCCCTAGGACTTCCAAATTGGAATCAAATCCAAAACAGGCGAAAACAAATTCATAAGTCAAAATCGTTTTACACTCCTTGACAACCAAGAAAATTAAAAAGTACCATCCATGCCTTTAAAAGACCACAACCTACCACAAATCTATTGGGTAATAAGTTGTCCCAACTTGTAGGAAAATAAAATTTCCACGAGTCTCTCTACGCAAAGGAAACATTTAGGAAACAAAAATATAGACTTATTCAGAAAAGTTTTTTAGATATTTTTGATTCTGAGAAAAGAAATTATTCACATATCAACTAAAAAGTGCAAAGGTACTAACTGATGACGTTAAAAAGGCGGTGGAGACTGAAGGTTATGAAGTGAAGTCTATCCAAAATATATTTAAAAAGGACAAAATTCCTCAATCAATGTTTTGAGTTGAAATTACTTTTAACTCTTCACAATTTGGAAAAAAGGGTGATACTCATCCCATATATAGTTTAAGATATAATCGCAAAATAACTGTAGAGGAACCCATTAAGCGCAGAGGTCCTCTTCAATGCATAAATTTCCAAGAGTTCGGTCACACCAGAACTTTCTGCAAATTATCATCTGTTTGTGTGAGATGCAGAGACATTTATAAAAGCCATGATTGCCCCACCCAAAAACAGAGAACAATAAAAGCAAATGCACACCGCTAGATATCGCAGATATCCAGTATACCTGCACATGCAACAATCAAATAAGACCAGAAGACTTTATATTTTCAATATAAAGCTTCTAATACTTCTAGTGCTCAATATAGAAGTATCATAAATAAAAGCAATCAAAATAAATCGTATGCCCATTCGACAAGAGAAAGTTCCGTTGCAAACAAATAATGAAATAATGCCACATTATTTCCATATGTACATACATGCATTAAAAAGGGTGTACCCACACCCGAAACAAATTCTCAAAGCTCTATTGAGAATCTAATTCAAACCATAAAGAGTTTCATGGTAAATATGAAAAATATGTTTCAACAATTAATTAATTAAAAATGAATTCCCTAAGAATTTGTTTTTGGGATGCTAACAGCCTTAGCCAGCACAAGAATGAAGTAGAACAATTCCTGCTACTTCACGAAATTGACGTACTACTCGTCTCTGAAACACACTTTACCCTAAAGAACTGTTTTAGAATTAACGGATACTACACTTACGATACAAAACATACAGCCGTTTTAGTGAGAAAAAATATTAGACATTTCCCAATGCCAGAATACAAATAGAGATAGCAGAGTTACAATATCTTCAATATATAAAGTTATTAGAAACCCCAAATAAAATTGTTTCCCTAATAAGAAGACGAACTGGTTGAAGTATAAAATGTATGTTAGCTCACATTTACCACAAAACATTTCATTGAAAAATGACCATGAAATACAATCCGCTGTCTATATATTTACGGATATCTTACAAGATGCTGTCAAAGTGTCTACATCCCCAGTCACCTTGGAATACAACAAAACTTCGAATGTTATAGGGACATTGAGTCTCTATAATATACTGCTCCAAATAGCCAAGAAATATGTAAGAAAAACTTGAAGCATTCGCCAATCACTTGGAGAATGTGTTTACTGAAAATGATACAGATTCTTCTATTAGTGCTAACATTATAAATAATGTGGTTCCACGCCCAATAAAATATCGAAAAAAATCACCTGATATAGATAAAATTACCACCACGATGATAAGTAACCTCAAGCTTTCGATAAAGTCTGGCACGATGGACTAATAAACAAAATGATCATATTACTACCTGCGAATGATCACAAACTGCTTAAAAATTACATATATGAAAGATCTTTTTAAATCAGATCTAAAGATGTGATCTCTTCACGTGGAAAAATATTTACCGGAGTACCTCAGGTGAGTATTCTAGACCCGTTCCTATATATTTTATACACTGCAAATATGCCAGCGAGCGCATTGACTCACACATCTACATTTACAGATGATACCGCTTTTGTAAGCATATATGATAACTCTTCAATAGCTTTTGAACAACTCCAGTCTCACATCGGCGAATTGGAAAAGTGGCTGGACAAAAGGAAAATAAAAGACAATGCAACAAAATGTACTAATGTTACATTTATTTTAAGACGAGAAAATTTTCCTCCCGTACAGTGAAACAATATAAAAATTCCTGAACAAAGATATGTGAGATATCTTGATATCCACCTCGATTACCGCTTAACATGGAATCACCACATAGATACCAAGGGTTCACAAATAAAATTAAAGTCAGCTCAAATGTACTGCTAATTGGACCACGGTCACGAGGAGTTGCTGTCATTTGAGGGTCAAACATTGGATTTTGCAAGATAATTAAATTATCGAGAACGTTGGTTAAATTGCATCGGCAATGACAACGTTAGTTATAATTTAGGTTAAGATTTTAATACTTATTGTAAATTTCTATATAAGAAAGATTCAATAAAGAATAAATGAAATGGTAAACAAAATCGACTTTAGCCATATTCCAAATATCACCCTGATGTTTATAGGGGAGCATTCCTTTTACGGTATATGGTAGACGTTTTGAAGGTAGGTATATGAGATTCGGCACAGCCGAATATAACACTCTCATTTGTTTTGATTGCCTTTAATAAATCTTGATGTCGGAAATTAGACTTGTTGATTTATCAATTTCAAAAATTAATTCAACTAATTCTTCATCCAGGTCATTGCATGAAAATAAACGATTATATTTTTTTTGGTGGAGTATTTCAAAATGTGGTCATTAGTTGGGTGCTTTCATGAACTAAAGTAAACTATAAGGGTGTTTACTACTTGTATTCTGCGTTCATTAAGTCTTATCATAAGCCGGTTACACAATTCTTGTGCATATTGTGTGTTAATTTTGCTTAAGTTGTTGAATAAGAATTTTTAAATTGCTTCGCCCTCTAGAATCCGTAGATAACTCTTTTATAGATATTTCCAATGATTGCAAAGTTTTCCATAGATTTTCAAGAGCTTCAATTTCTATAGATGAGAAAGGTATTAAAGAACAGTTAGCTCTTAAAATTAAAAAAAAATCAATCATTTTTGATAATGATTTCCATTTGTGTTTAACATCGAAAATTAAATTTAACTTCTTACCGTGATAACAGAAAAAAAGAAATATTGCAGCCTTTTTTAGTTTTTCGTTCGATTTATTGAAAATCTTTACACATTTGCGTAATTTCCCCGGCTTTTTATATGCAATTATAAAAGCAGCCGAAAATTTATATTTTTATATATATATATAAATTATATATATATATATATATATATATATATATATATATATATATATATTATATATATATATATATATAATATATATATATATATATATATACATGCACAGTATTATATATGTACAGTATTGTTCGAAACCTAAGCAACTTTTTTTGGCATTGTATACAAAATGCTATAATTTATATTTTAATTGATTTATTCAAAATTATATAATTAATAATAATAACATTATGTGTCTACATTATAATAACAACAACAAAAGTTTAATTCCATTTCGCTGTGAGTTACAAGAAAATAATAACTGAATAAACTCCATAAATAGCTGTTCGAAACTTAAGCAACTTTTTGATCTTCTTATGAAAATCTTTGGTCCTTTTGAGTTCCAATGTGAGGCTCAAAGGCTGAAGGAAATATAATACACATCTTTTTAGTGAAGTAATTTTATCTATACCAGGTGATTTTGCAGCCCTTAGACCTTTGTTTGTCGTCTTCACGGTAGTGAACCGGAATTTTATTGGGCGTGGAACCACATTATTTATAATATTAGCACTAATAAAAGAACCTGTATTATTTTCAGTAAACACATTCTCCAAGTGATTGGCGAATGCTTCAAGTTTTTCTGACGTATTTTTTGCCCATTGACCATTCTGGAGGCGTATGGGTGACTCATATGCAATAGGGCATTGTATATATTTAACAGCTTTCCAGAGACTATATTATGTTTTCTAAGTTATTGAGATAATTTCTCAGATTAGATTCCTTACTAACAACGCAATGACGCCAACAGCATCCAAACCAAGGGTGCCCAAGCCCTATGCGCTTAGTACTCTTTTGTTTTTGTAAATGCGCTTAGCTATAGACAGTGTGTTTTCTATACACTTATATGCGCTTAACACTAGCAATACGTTGTTGTTGTTCTTAACAGTATACAAGCAAGAGTAAAACAACAACACTTTCGTATACATTGCTGGTAAACATTGACGAGACGTAGATTTTGTTTTTGTTTATCGTAAAAAATTTTTTTTAAAAAGCGCTTGGAAAAAATTTGTGTTAGTTTTAAATTTCAAACTTACATTATTCGCATAAAAATTATTGTACAATAACTCACAATCTATTCTCATATAATTGAAAACGTTTTAAATACTTTTTTCTATTCATTAAAAAATATATTTGCAAAACAAAAGGGAAAATTATTTTATTTTAACAAAAAATGCAAATCATATTTTTTTGCTGTGTATTTTTTTGTATGTTTGGATTCCAAATGAAATTTTCAGAGTTGTCTCGGATTTTTGCTCATATCTCCGTTATTTACCGACCGATTTTGCTGATTTTAAATAGCGATCTTCTCGAAAGCATGTCTAATAGAATTATTGAAGATTCAGATCTCGCCGATATCTGGGGTCCTCTAAAAACTGATTTCAACAGACAGATGGACAGACGGACATGGCTTAATCGACTCCGCTATCTATAAGGATCCAGAATATATATACTTTATAGGGTTGAAAAATTATATTATAGAAATTACAAATGGAATGACAAACTTATATATACCCTTCTCACGAAGGTGAAGGGTATAATCATATAGTAGTACATCTAGGCGCAACTAAAGGGGTTTTCAAAGAAAAATTTTTATTCTCTTCACACAGACGAGCTCTGAGAGAATAAAACAAACTTGTGAGAACTAAACGCACTCACTAAACATCAAATTTTCTTCGCAAAATTGCGAGGATATTACCACTTATTAGTTTTTCTTATCACTTAAACTTAATGTTTATTATTTTTTTCAACACTTTTCATTTATTTAAAATCCCGAAAATAATTTATGTTTTACAAACGAAAAAAAATATTTTTTATTCTTTGACATTTTATTTTAATTAAAATTGAAAAATGAAAAGCTGTACATTTTAGTATTGAAAATTAAAAAAGTATTTTACATACTTTTTTTTATTCAACAAAAAATAACAAAAAGACGTGTTTATAATATGTTTTGATATAAAATATCTTTTAAAAAAAAATAACTAATATTTTCATTCACTGCCATATAAAATTTCATTAATAACACACAAAGAATAACGTCCAAAAAATACATTTTTTATTTAGTACCTTTTGAACAACTGTGTTTATTTTTGTGCTTCTACTAATACATTCTCACCAGTTAGGTCTTTGACAGGGGACTTAGGTCCTTGACAATTACTTTCGCCTATATACTACTATTGGGTATAATAACCAATTTTGGTTAATAATAACTAAAGTGGCAACGCTGCTTATGAGCGTAAAAATTACAAAGTTGTTTGACAGCATTCAACAAAGTAGGTTGATGTCGTTTTGTTTCAGTAATTGCAAACAAAATTTGTAAAAACGACAACATAATTTGCAAACAAGAGAATAACTTGCAAAAGCTCGTACACTCCAAAAATTTTTCAGAAATGCATAATAATAAAAAACAACATAAACATAATACTTTTTTTAAATATTTTATATTAAAAATGTAATCTTTGTCAAGAAATAAACATTTTTTCTTCTTTGAATATGTTTTATCTGTAAAATTTAAAATTTTACTTGTTAAAAAAATTAGGAAATATTTTTTCTATGTGTTTTTTAGTATTTTTTCAACACTACTATAACATTTTCTCTTTCTGCTCGGCTGAATTTTACGAAGTTCCCAATATATGTATACTTTATGTATACCCCCTATATTTTTTGATGGTGTGTATACAAATATAAAGAAGAGTTTTAGTATTTTAAAAAACGTTTTTAATGTTTAAAACTATAAAATTTAATACAATTTAGAATCTTTTTCTTAAATATTATTAACTTTAGTCAATGAGCAGTTCATAATATTTATGTATAATTTATAACACTTTTAAACTACTTAAAACCAATTTTAATAGTTTAAGTAGTTTAAAAGTGTTATAAATTACACATAAATATTATGAACTGCTCATTGACTAAAGTTAATAATATTTAAGAATAAGTTTCTAAATTGTATTAATTTTTAAATTTTATAGTTTTAAACATTAAAAACGTTTTTTAAAATACTAAAAATCTTCTTTATATTTGTATACACACCATCAAAAAATATAGGGGTATACATAAAGTATACATATATTGGGAACTTCGTAAAATTCAGCCGAGCAGAAAGAGAAAATGTTATAGTAGTGTTGAAAAAATACTAAAAAACACATAGAAAAAATATTTCCTAATTTTTTTAACAAGTAAAATTTTAAATTTTACAGATAAAACATATTCAAAGAAGAAAAAATGTTTATTTCTTGACAAAGATTACATTTTTAATATAAAATATTTAAAAAAAGTATTATGTTTATGTTGTTTTTTATTATTATGCATTTCTGAAAAATTTTTGGAGTGTACGAGTTTTTGCAAGTTATTCTCTTGTTTGCAAATTATGTTGTCGTTTTTACAAATTTTGTTTGCAATTACTGAAACAAAACGACATCAACCTACTTTGTTGAATGCTGTCAAACAACTTTGTAATTTTTACGCTCATAAGCAGCGTTGCCACTTTAGTTATTATTAACCAAAATTGGTTATTATACCCATATAGTAGTATATAGGCGAAAGTAATTGTCAAGGACCTAAGTCCCCTGTCAAAGACCTAACTGGTGAGAATGTATTAGTAGAAGCACAAAAATAAACACAGTTGTTCAAAAGGTACTAAATAAAAAATGTATTTTTTGGACGTTATTCTTTGTGTGTTATTAATGAAATTTTATATGGCAGTGAATGAAAATATTAGTTATTTTTTTTTAAAAGATATTTTATATCAAAACATATTATAAACACGTCTTTTTGTTATTTTTTGTTGAATAAAAAAAAGTATGTAAAATACTTTTTTAATTTTCAATACTAAAATGTACAGCTTTTCATTTTTCAATTTTAATTAAAATAAAATGTCAAAGAATAAAAAATATTTTTTTTCGTTTGTAAAACATAAATTATTTTCGGGATTTTAAATAAATGAAAAGTGTTGAAAAAAATAATAAACATTAAGTTTAAGTGATAAGAAAAACTAATAAGTGGTAATATCCTCGCAATTTTGCGAAGAAAATTTGATGTTTAGTGAGTGCGTTTAGTTCTCACAAGTTTGTTTTATTCTCTCAGAGCTCGTCTGTGTGAAGAGAATAAAAATTTTTCTTTGAAAACCCCTTTAGTTGCGCCTAGATGTACTACTATATGATTATACCCTTCACCTTCGTGAGAAGGGTATATATAAGTTTGTCATTCCATTTGTAATTTCTATAATATAATTTTTCAACCCTATAAAGTATATATATTCTGGATCCTTATAGATAGCGGAGTCGATTAAGCCATGTCCGTCTGTCCATCTGTCTGTTGAAATCAGTTTTTAGAGGACCCCAGATATCGGCGAGATCCGAATCTTCAATAATTCTATTAGACATGCTTTCGAGAAGATCGCTATTTAAAATCAGCAAAATCGGTCGGTAAATAACGGAGATATGAGCAAAAATCCGAGACAACTCTGAAAATTTCATTTGGAATCCAAACATACAAAAAAATACACAGCAAAAAAATATGATTTGCATTTTTTGTTAAAATAAAATAATTTTCCCTTTTGTTTTGCAAATATATTTTTTAATGAATAGAAAAAAGTATTTAAACGTTTTCAATTATATGAGAATAGATTGTGAGTTATTGTACAATAATTTTTATGCGAATAATGTAAGTTTGAAATTTAAAACTAACACAAATTTTTTCCAAGCGCTTTTTAAAAAAATTTTTTTACGATAAACAAAAACAAAATCTACGTCTCGTCAATGTTTACCAGCAATGTATACGAAAGTGTTGTTGTTTTACTCTTGCTTGTATACTGTTAAGAACAACAACAACGTATTGCTAGTGTTAAGCGCATATAAGTGTATAGAAAACACACTGTCTATAGCTAAGCGCATTTACAAAAACAAAAGAGTACCAAGCGCATAGGGCTTGGGCACCCTTGGTTTGGATGCTGTTGGCGTCATTGCGTTGTTAGTAAGGAATCTAATCTGAGAAATTATCTCAATAACTTAGAAAACATAATATAGTCTCTGGAAAGCTGTTAAATATATACAATGCCCTATTGCATATGAGTCACCCATACGCCTCCAGAATGGTCAATGGGCAAAAAATACGTCAGAAAAACTTGAAGCATTCGCCAATCACTTGGAGAATGTGTTTACTGAAAATAATACAGGTTCTTTTATTAGTGCTAATATTATAAATAATGTGGTTCCACGCCCAATAAAATTCCGGTTCACTACCGTGAAGACGACAATCAAAGGTCTAAGGGCTGCAAAATCACCTGGTATAGATAAAATTACTACCACGATGATAAGTAACCTGCCCAATTCAGCACTGAGAATTATTTTCTTCATCTTTAACTCGATGATACGTATTTGAAAGTATCCGAAATTGTTATGATACAAAAACCGGCAAATGATGTCACTCATGTGATATCATTCCGTCCCATTAGCCTGTTGTCTATATTCTCAAAACTTTTTGAAAAGTTATTGCTTGAAAGCCTTATAGAACACCTTAACGATAATTGCATTAATCCTGACCATCAGTTTGGTTTCAGAAGAAAGCACAGCACTATCGAACAGGTACATCGAATAACTAATCTTATTCGGAAGGCCTTCGAGAGAAAGTAATATTGCTCAGTATTATTCATAGATATTTCTCAAGCTTTCGATAAAGTCTGGCACGATGGACTAATACACAAAATTATCACATTACTACCTGCGAATGTTCACAAACTGCTTAAAAATTACATATATGAAATATCTTTTGAAATCAGAGCTAAAAATGTGATCTCTTCACGTCGAAAAATATCTGCTGGAGTACCCCTAGGAAGTATTCTAGGTCCGTTTCTATGTATTTTATATACTGCAGATATGCCAACGAGCGCACTGACTCACACATCTACATTTGGGGATGAAACCGCTTTTGTAAGCATACATGATAACCCTTCAATAGCTTCTGAACAACTCCATCTTCACATCGGCGAATTAGAAAAATGGATGGACAAATGGAAAACAAAGATCAATGCAACAAAATGTACTAATGTTACATTTATTTTAAGACGAGAATATTGTTCTCCCGTACAGATAAACAATATAAAAATTCCTGAGATATCTTGGTATACACCTCGCCGCCTAACATGGACTCACCACATTGAAGCCAAGGTTACACAAATAAAATTAAAGTCAGCTCAAATGTACTGGCTAATTAGACAACGGTCAACGGACTTGGAGTACAAAGTCCGTTGAATAGTTTGACATTGATATGGCTCCAAATTAACGCGCATTTGGATTCTGCATCGCGTCTTAGAAAATGGTTCTTACAAAACTACTTTGTTAATCGCCCAATCGAAGGTGGCTCCAATAAAAGCCCAGTATTTACCTCATCTCGAACTATGCGCGTCCGTTTTACTTATGAGAAATTGGTCAAAAATATAATTGATGAATCCTTAGAAATTTTGGAAAGAAGAAAACGGGTCTAAAACGCACTACAAATAACATCACTGTCTTACATAAAATTACAGATAAGTATTCGTCATACTATAAAATTCTTCGAATACTTACATACATTTTACGAATTTGTAATAGGTATAAGGTAGACCCTTTGTTAAAAGAAAATGACATCGTTCCAGGAGTTCCACACCAGAAGTTGGAGAACATATTTTGGAAACTAGTAGTACATATACAAAGTAAAAACTTCGTTTTAGTGTTTAACGCCATTTTAAACAATAGTTTGTACCAGAAATTAACAATGAGTATGTATGAAACAAGTAATGCAACTATTTACTCATAATTTTTAATACAATGTACGTCCACACAAGTTTCATTTTGAATGACAAATATAATACAAAAAGTAACAGGTAAAGAACTTTTCATTCAGTTTGATGTAAAATTAAAAAAGTAGTGTTAAAAAATTAAAGAATCAATAAAATGTTCATAAATTTTTACAATTTAATAAAAATATGGAAATAGGTAGGTAATATGTTATGCACTTAAATAGAAAGGCATATGTTTGGATATAAAAATACCAATACCTGTAACCAGTGCACCATCTTCATATCGTGTTTTTCTTTAGCTGAAAATATTATAACGGAGAAAAGAAACTGGTTGGAGCCTAAAACTGTATTATTTTTAAATTCTTTATATAAAAAATGTTTGGTAATTTATTTCTTTATTTATTTATATTTTTAGTTATAATTTTATTAATATTTTCCAAAAATTTTTTGTTACTTATAATTTTTATACAATAAAATTTATATTCATAAAATCAACAACTTTAATTTTTTACACATCATTTCATTAACTTTTGCTTTGTTATTTGCTGTTGCATTGGTGAAATACTACGTATACGTACACTCAAATCATACTTATATTTATGTATATTCATTTTGCAAAGAAGATATAAGTATGGTAATTGAACATTATCGCTTTCCCGCTTTATTGCCGAAAAATCACCGCTATACATTGAGCATTTAGATCGTCTTCACTTGCATGCTGGTCCTAAAGTATTGTTTGGAATATTTCGTCAAAAAATATGGTTCGCCATTGTGTTCATTGCTTCCACTACAAACCAAAGTTGATTGGACAAATAATGGGCAACTGATCGCCCAAGAGCTCATTTTTGGTCAGTGGAGTCGATTTCTGTGGCCCATTTCTAGCTTTAAATTGCTTTGTTAGTCGACGTGTCCTACCGCTACCCATTTTTTGCGATAATGCGACAAATTTTACGTGTGCCCACAATAAACTTAAAGAGTTTAGAGATAAATTGCTCTCTAATAAGATTGTATCAGAAATCAAGACGCATTGTACTCAAAAGAGCTTAAAATTTTGTTGCATCCCCCCTCGTGCCCCCATCTTGGTGGATGCCGCTGTTAAATCTGCAAAAACCTATTAATAAAAAATGTTGCTCATCGTTCATAGTTGGTGTCCATACCTCAGGAAACTTTTGATTCCTCAAAGTTATCTGCATTAAATCGATGGCAACAAAATTCGTATTTGAGATTATCTTTTATCGCTACAACAACGTTCGAAATGATCTAAAGCACAACCAAATATCAAGATTGGACAACTAGTCATTATTCATGATGACAATATTCCACCACAGAATTGGGTCCTTGCAAGAGTCACAAAAACAATTTTTGGTACAGATAGACAAGTACGAGTACCTAATTTATAGGATCTTTGAAACGAAGACCTTTCAATGGAGGGAGAATATTGGAGGAGATCATATTTTTTGTCACCGACTGTTTAATTACTTGTTTGTTTTTTCGTTCGTACTTTCCAATACCCTTAATGTCGTTGTTAATATTGCGTTTGTTAATGCGTGTATTATTGTTAGTGTAATTTTTTGTCATTCTTCTTTCTGTCGTGTGGTCCACAAACATTTTTTTTAATTGTAAAGTCAGTAGCAATCGAAACTGCATATGAGCAATATCAGATGTACGGCAAATCTCTCGCGCATTATTAAAATAAGTATTTATATTTGTAATAAGTGTTTTGTTTTATTGCGACAGTCCCCGTCAAAAATTATTTAAAGGTAAAAACGAGTAAAGCGATGAAATTCGATATAAACATGACTTGTATGAACAAAGTCATTGACCCCCATTTAGAAAATGACTTTAAACTCAGTACTGGCTTAAAAATACTAGTAGATCTATGAAATTCGACATAAACAAGTTTTGTATGAGGATCAGTCCATAATAACCCCACCCCAAATAAATTCATTCTCAGAAAATGACTACAACATGAAAACTACGAATACCGCAATGCAATCCGACATAAGCTAATTTTGAGCTAAAACCTCTCTTCTATATTTTATGAGGAAATAAATAAGGAACTAAATTTTCCTACCGACTTTTATGAGAATTGGTCCATATATATATAAATAACCATACTCATTATAAAAATTTGTATTTTTAATTCGATTAATGTACCCCTTTCAAATATTACCCTGATGTTCTCATTAATATCTATATATAATAATAGAACATTCAAAATATCAGAGTCTATATTCGGCATAGACGAATATAACACTCTTCTTGATCTATTTGTAAAAAATGTTGGAAATTTTCTTTGGAAAACTTTTTATTTTTTTATGATTTTTAGATTGAAAACAATGAGATATGCGCGTATCTTGCAAAATTTTCTGAAGAATGGATTTGCTAATGTTTTTTTTTTTCATTATTTTTATTTATTTATCATAAAAATTCGCTAATATGTGATATTCTTAAATAAATGGATATTAATAGTTAACGAATATTAATTGCAATTTTTCTATGAAAATCAAAGAAAATGAGCAAAAACCAGAAAAAAATTTTATGTACAAATTTATATATTTTATGAAGTTTAATATTCTCAATGAAAATGGTTTGGAAAAAAATCATGTTCGATTAATCTGAATTATTAATTAAATTAATAATTCAGATTCATTAAAAAATTTATTCCAGATAAGAATTAATATTTTCTGTGTACAATGTACATAATATAAAATAATATAATTTAGTCCTTATTCATAGAGTCCCTGCCAGCAAATTTGAGTTTAATTTTGGATACATGAACTAAATAGTCACTATAAAGGCTCAATATTATGTTTCTCATTGCTGAGTTAAAAAATTTACAAAAACAATATATATTACTTTCTAATTTTGATCATAATTTTGTTAAATTTAACTGCGTTTTTATATTCTAAAAGGAAAATTAAATGATAATAAGTGGGGTCACTTTTCATTCACTCAGATTTTATCAAATTAGATTGTTTTTAACTTTAAGCTGTAACGTTATGGTTACAATTTGGATATAAATTGTTGGCAGGAGTAGTACATATAGGCAAAACTGAAGCGGTTGTAAAACAAAAAAATTTATTCTCCTCACACAGAGAGAATAAAACACGCACTCACAAAACTTCAAATTTTCTTCGCGAAATTCCAAGGATATTAGCGCTTATTAGTTTTTCTTTTCACTTAAACTTAATGTTTATTATTTTTTGCGACACTTTTAAATTATTTAAAACCCCGAAAATAATTTATATTTTAACAAGTAAGAGTGCTATATTCGGCTGTGCCGAATCTTATATACCCTTCACCATAGTGTATTTTGAGCGGCGGCTCAAGTAACTAAATATAGTTCGGCGGCGGCTAAGCTCCGACTCGAAGCCGGTTAGTTTTAAATTTCAAACTTACATTATTCGCATAAAAATTATTGTACAATAACTCACAATCTACTCTCATATAATTGAAAACATTTTAAATACTTTTTTCTATTCATTAAAAAATATATTTGCAAAACAAAAGGAAAAATTATTTTATTTTAACAAAAAATGCAAATCATATTTTTTGCTGTGTATTTTTTGTATGTTTGGATTCCAAACATACAAAAAATACACAGCTGAATAAAACCAAATACATCTACACACACACGTGTACATATTTTTCTATATTCAGTGTTGTTGTTGCTTTTATAACAATTTTTTTATGAAATTTTCAGAGGTTGTCTCGGATTTTTGCTCATATCTCCGTTATTTACCGACCGATTTTGCTGATTTTAAATAGCGATCTTCTCGAAAGCACGTCTAATAGAATTATTGAAGATTCGGATCTCGCCGATATCTGGGGTCCTCTAAAAACTGATTTCAACAGACAGACAGACGGACATGGCTTAATCGACTCCGCTATCTATAAGGATCAAGAATATATATACTTTATAGGGTCGGAAAATTATATTATAGAAATTACAAACGGAATGACAAACTTATATATACCCTTCTCACGAAGGTGAAGGGTATAAAAACGGAAAAACAATATTTTTTATTCTTTGACATTTTATTTTAATTAAAATTTTAATTTAATTAATTAAGAGAAGTTGTACATTTTCGTGTTGAAAATTAAAAAAGTATTCTGCACACTTTTTTCATTTTGCATTAGTGCAGAAAAAATAACAAAATGTCGTTTTCTAATATGTTTTAAGATAAAACTAGCGTACACAATCGAAATTAAATTAATAATTCAGATTATAAAAATATGTATGTAAAACTATTACTATAAAATACAGAAACAAAACACTATCAGATATGTTATGCACTCTCCTCTCTTTATCAAAAAGCTCATTTGTTAAATTTTTTTGTTTTTTTTCCTTGCTTTGTTTGTTTATTAGTTCAAGCATATTCACAGCGTATTTTATTTTGAAATTTCAAGTTTATTTAGGATAAAAAGTAGGAGGGCTAGCGTTAGGGGGAGTGGCACTTTTCATATGAATTGGCGGAATACCCATGATGGGAGTGGTACCTCCCATATTAATTAAATACAAAAATTCGTTTATCAGGGAAACTAATACAACTAAATTCTTACAATTTTGTAGGAAGAACTTTAATATTCATCTGAACATTTTTAAGAAAAAAGAGCGGACTTTCATCTGGGGTCTTTGAGCCCCCATATAAATAAAATAGAAAAAATCGTATATCTAGAAATATATTAAAGCGAGAATCTCTAAATTTTACTTGAAGAATATTGACATTCATCTGAACATTTAGAGTATAACGAGCGAACTTTCAATGGGGACTTGACATCTCCCATATGAATTAAATAAAAAATATTGTTTATCTAGGAAAATATAGAATTATCTAAGAAACTATTAGAGCTAGAATCTTCAAATTTTATATGAATAACTTTGACATTCATGTGTGTTAATGCTAAAAGCCTTAACTAACTTTTTGGGTTCTCCCTAATAGTTTTATTACATATAAAAGCTAATTGTTTTATGATAGATAGTTATTGCAATAACTATCTATCTCTTTTCATTTTTTTCGCCTAAACCCAAATGTCAAATTGGTGAAGGGTCTAAGCTGCTGTTTCGGTTTTACAAAACTAAATGTATCACTAGCAGCCAACTGAAAAGGTATTCCTTATAATCATTTATCCCAATAAAGAATTTCATATTATTATCCAAAATCCTAATACTTGGTTTTGTTTATTTTTTTCTGCATTTGTCATTGGGTTGTTTATATTGAGTTAACAAATTATATTAATAATTTGTTTATTTGGCTCTGAGAGTAACTCAATACACTTTCCAACCAGATTCCCACTCCTTGCTTCCCCACGTCAACTTTTGGTCCCCACGAACCGGATTGCAAAACTGAAGTTCTCAGAGATTAGATTGGATACATACATACATACATACATACATACATACATACATACATACATACATACATACATACATACATACATACATACATACATACATACATACATACATACATATAAATAAACAATTCTTCTCTTCAATAAATTAACAAGGTACGTTTGATATTTTGCTTTTATTTATTGATAAGTGCATTTCATCGGTGGTTAAGTGTATACGAAAAGAGAAAAATTATTAATTAAAATTTGAGTATTAAATTAAAAAAATCTGAGAAAAATTAAATATAAAAAAATTGGAAAGAATTTAATTTGAAAGAAAGTTAATTGAAAAAAAGATTAATTTAAAGAAAAAAAAATACAACAAAAAGAGAAATGAAATACCCGAAAAGAATTGTCCACATCTTTGTCCAAAGAGGTTTCTCATCATCACGGTCCGCAAAATCGTAAGTAAAACCATTCAATTTGTGGTTTAAATTTTTAGCTATCAAAATTTACACAAGACCCAGTGAAATCATTTTGTCCAAATCTAAAGTTCGTCGGTACGTGCAGTCCCAGTGTAGGTGTTCTTCGATAAATTTGATTTTTTTCCCGCGTGTTTTTCATTTTCTCTTTTTCAGTTCTTCCTCTTAAATATATATTTGTTAAAATATATTTCCCTATAAGTACTTTCCTTGTAGTTACTCTTTGTTTGAAATTTTGATCTTTTCTACACTCTCTTTGTTTGCACCAAAAATATAAAATTCCTCTTCTCTTAATATTTGCAAAAAACCACCCTATTTGTATAAGGATACTCTTATCAAAGTATTTCCCCTTACGCACAAAATACTCTTTGACCATTTCTCCTTCTTGTGTCGCACTCTGTATTTACATCAGATCTTTACTATGTATTTGCAACGTTTGGTGTATTAGTGCTGATCTCTTGCATACATGCTAAAGTATGAGAATAACATTTTTATTTTTCCATTTTTTCCAAATTTTTAATTGGTAGGAGAGACGCATTGTTGTAATACTGTAATACTGTAATAATAAAATTTGTTTTAAAGGTCAAAATTTGTTTTTTTTAAGAAATTATGATTTATACTTTTAGGGCGAGTTTTTCCTAATACACAAATAACTACAAATTTTTGATATCGAAGATTTTACATTTCAAATATTGTGAAGAATATTTGGTAATACTTACCCTTTGGTACCCAACTATTATTTCTTTCCCAACTTTTCATTCCTATTCAAGAATCTACCTATTGTATATTTTTGTTTGCGGTTTGT
>NC_060953.1:29460311-29467391 GCF_022045245.1 Lucilia cuprina
AAAAAGTATTCTGCACACTTTTTTCATTTTGCATTAGTGCAGAAAAAATAACAAAATGTCGTTTTCTAATATGTTTTAAGATAAAACTAGCGTACACAATCGAAATTAAATTAATAATTCAGATTATAAAAATATGTATGTAAAACTATTACTATAAAATACAGAAACAAAACACTATCAGATATGTTATGCACTCTCCTCTCTTTATCAAAAAGCTCATTTGTTAAATTTTTTTGTTTTTTTTCCTTGCTTTGTTTGTTTATTAGTTCAAGCATATTCACAGCGTATTTTATTTTGAAATTTCAAGTTTATTTAGGATAAAAAGTAGGAGGGCTAGCGTTAGGGGGAGTGGCACTTTTCATATGAATTGGCGGAATACCCATGATGGGAGTGGTACCTCCCATATTAATTAAATACAAAAATTCGTTTATCAGGGAAACTAATACAACTAAATTCTTACAATTTTGTAGGAAGAACTTTAATATTCATCTGAACATTTTTAAGAAAAAAGAGCGGACTTTCATCTGGGGTCTTTGAGCCCCCATATAAATAAAATAGAAAAAATCGTATATCTAGAAATATATTAAAGCGAGAATCTCTAAATTTTACTTGAAGAATATTGACATTCATCTGAACATTTAGAGTATAACGAGCGAACTTTCAATGGGGACTTGACATCTCCCATATGAATTAAATAAAAAATATTGTTTATCTAGGAAAATATAGAATTATCTAAGAAACTATTAGAGCTAGAATCTTCAAATTTTATATGAATAACTTTGACATTCATGTGTGTTAATGCTAAAAGCCTTAACTAACTTTTTGGGTTCTCCCTAATAGTTTTATTACATATAAAAGCTAATTGTTTTATGATAGATAGTTATTGCAATAACTATCTATCTCTTTTCATTTTTTTCGCCTAAACCCAAATGTCAAATTGGTGAAGGGTCTAAGCTGCTGTTTCGGTTTTACAAAACTAAATGTATCACTAGCAGCCAACTGAAAAGGTATTCCTTATAATCATTTATCCCAATAAAGAATTTCATATTATTATCCAAAATCCTAATACTTGGTTTTGTTTATTTTTTTCTGCATTTGTCATTGGGTTGTTTATATTGAGTTAACAAATTATATTAATAATTTGTTTATTTGGCTCTGAGAGTAACTCAATACACTTTCCAACCAGATTCCCACTCCTTGCTTCCCCACGTCAACTTTTGGTCCCCACGAACCGGATTGCAAAACTGAAGTTCTCAGAGATTAGCGGCGAGGTGTATACCAAGATATCTCAGGAATTTTTATATTGTTTATCTGTATGGGAGGACAATATTCTCGTCTTAAAGTAAATGTAACATTAGTACATTTTGTTGCATTGATCTTTGTTTTCCATTTGTCCATCCATTTTTCTAATTCGCCGATGTGAAGCTGGAGTTGTTCAGAAGCTATTGAAGGGTTATCATGTATGCTTACAAAAGCGGTTTCATCCCCAAATGTAGATGTGTGAGTCAGTGCGCTCGTTGGCATATCTGCAGTATATAAAATACATAGGAACGGACCTAGAATACTTCCTAGGGGTACTCCAGCAGATATTTTTCGACGTGAAGAGATCACATTTTTAGCTCTGATTTTAAAAGATATTTCATATATGTAATTTTTAAGCAGTTTGTGAACATTCACAGGTAGTAATGTGATAATTTTGTGTATTAGTCCATCGTGCCAGACTTTATCGAAAGCTTGAGAAATATCTATGAATAATACTGAGCAATATTACTTTCTCTCGAAGGCCTTCCGAATAAGAGTAGTTATTCGATGTACCTGTTCGATAGTGCTGTGCTTTCTTCTGAAACCAAACTGATGGTCAGGATTAATGCAATTATCGTTAAGGTGTTCTATAAAGCTTTCAAGCAATAACTTTTCAAAAAGTTTTGAGAATATAGACAACAGGCTAATGGGACGGAATGATATAATAAATATCTAATAAAAGAACCTGTATTATTTTCAGTAAACACATTCTCCAAGTGATTGGCGAATGCTTCAAGTTTTTCTGACGTATTTTTTGCCCATTGACCATTCTGGAGGCGTATGGGTGACTCATATGCAATAGGGCATTGTATATATTTAACAGCTTTCCAGAGACTATATTATGTTTTCTAAGTTATTGAGATAATTTCTCAGATTAGATTCCTTACTATTTTTAATGTTGAATCTCTTTCCAAATTACGTTCGAGCGACAAAAATCTTCGTTTACTAATTTCGAAAGTCTCACTTAAACAATTAGGATTTCGTTTAAATGATAACCGAACTTGAATTCTTCGGTCCGAGTTAATTTGGACATTTTCGGTGAAATGTTTCTCACACGCTTGTTCCTCATTAGCAAATGTTTCTCAATGTGTTATCAAGAATTGAAGTTGAAGAATCTAGGGCCAAATACATATAAGAGTCAAGGGATTTTGTTAAGCATTGAATTTGCCACCGTCAATCCATCCAAATACTGTATTAACAAGGCAATGCATGCCATATCCTAACGAAATGCGTCCTTCGAGCAACAAATCTAATTAACAAATCAATGTGTTGGGGCTTATAGAAAAGCGGGTCTGCAAATTGTATGGTTTCTGAGATTGTGAACCTTGTTGACATCGGAATGGCTTATTTTTTCAATTTGCCTTTGAATATGGGAAATCTGATTGAAGTAGGACTCTAACATTTTGAGCCGACACACTATGAAAGAAATATACAATTAAGTAGCACGGAAATAAAAATAAACTTTCAGATTTTTAAAAATTTGTAATGCTTTTTAAGTCTCCAGTTGTCAATGTGTTTAAATATATACAACATAGTTAAATAGTATCCCCCATAACGGGTTGAATGTGAACATTTCAGTATTTCAGAGTAGTTTTAATATCATTAAATATTTCTGTCATTTGTTAGTATACAATGGATGATTTATTGTTTTCATATAATTTGGGTTCCATTCGAGGCAAATTGATAAATTTTATGTTGTATTTGCTGTTCTTAGCAGTACAGCCGAGCAAAATATTTGGTAATTACTTTTTTCAATATAGTTATACTTTTGTAAAGAAAATGTAGACAAATATGTATAAGTTAAAAGAGTAACTTAAAGATGAATTATTAGTTTTATATGTAATATTTATGTAGTTTTGTCAGTAATAGATACTCTAGCAATTATTATTATTACTAAATTGGTATAAATTATTACCATAATTTAGATTAAATATAAAATATTTTATGATGATTATAGTAATTATTTTAATCTTTTTTTCTTATCATTACAAATATATATAAATATTTAAAAATATTTTGGGTCTATGCTGACTGTAGGGTGTACGACCAAAATACATAAATATATCACACATAGTTCGAAATATACTGTAGTTTTCAAAAAAGTTATCAATACTAATTATAATATAATTACAAATGCGGTTGTCCAATATAACACGTTATAGCACACCCTGTATTAAAACAGGATATCCTATAGTGCACTTATGAGAAGTGTTAGTCATGAGTATGAAATCTTTGCATATATCGCAATTATTGTTCGTCGTACGAGATTAGATGTTATTACAACTTTTGTAGACAATACAATTTAATTTTCCTTAGGTGTGTTACTTAAAATATCAGTTGATTAATACTTTAAAGATATTGTGATACTATTCCTACATCAATTGGCAGAAAATACTTTATTAATTCTTATTAAATCATTTATCTTAGAATTTCGTCAAATTAGCACAGTATCTGTTTATACAAAATTTCAAATAGGTACAGAAGTTGCAATTATACTTTAAATTAAATTTACAGGACATAATCTACTAAGCACGTAGACTATTCCCACCAAATTCTATTAAAATCGAAATGCGAAATACAGCCTACTTCGCTTATTCATATAAGTACCTCGAGTTCTTTGCATAAAAAGTTCCAATAGAAATATTAACGGAAGGACGGATGAGTTTGAATGGACCCAAAAAGCAATTTTAAGTTTATGGATGCACCAAAAGGATAGAGAGGATCAATTATTCACGGTGTTAGATTGGCTAGTGTAAATAAAATAACATTAATGTGTTGTTATGATTTAAATCAACTCATTTAATGTGTGGAAAATGTATAGGTACTTTTGCTAAATCCTAAACCAATTAAGATATCGAAAAATACCTTTGTGCACATAAGTATAACCAGTACATGTACAAATTGCAGTAATAAAAAAATTTCGAATAGTAAAAAAAATCCACATATTACCAAAATTCAAAACAGAGACGATATGTATATTTACATAGTTGATTTAAAACTAGAGATAAAAGAGGTTTTTTTTAAATTTTATTTTTAGAATTAAAGCAAACATCATTTAGTTCAATTGTTTGCAAAAAATAACCAAAACGAAAAAATAATTCACATGTACACATGCAAAATAAAAACAAGTAAGAGTGCTATATTCGGCTGTGCCGAATCTTATATAACCTTCTCCATAGTGTATTTTAAACATCTTTTATAAATTTTAAATTTTTTCCAGACTACATTATTATTACATCAAAAGATAAACAAAAAGAACAACAACGCTAAACGAAATAAAACACAAAATGCACAAGGCATCTAAGACATCTAAACATACATAACGAAAAACACAGAAAAACAAAAACAAAAATAACAACGCAATGACGCCAACAGCATCCAAACCAAGGGTGCCCAAGCCCTATGCTCTTGGTACTCTTTTATTTTTGTAAATGCGCTTAGCTATAGACAGTGTGTTTTCTATACACTTATATGCGCTTAACACTAGCAATACGTTGTTGTTGTTCTTAACAGTATACAAGCAAGAGTAAAACAACAACACTTTCGTATACATTGCTGGTAAACATTGACGAGACGTAGATTTTGTTTTTGTTTATCGTAAAAAAATGTTTTAAAAAGCACTTGGAAAAAATTTGTGTTAGTTTTAAATTTCAAACTTACATTATTCGCATAAAAATTATTGTACAATAACTCACAATCTATTCTCATATAATTGAAAACGTTTTAAATACTTTTTTCTATTCATTAAAAAATATATTTGCAAAACAAGCAAGTAGCGAAATTTCGCTACGTTCTGTAGGTAGGGAGGCCATAATCTGTTTCTGACATTTTTTCTTGTAAAGTAAACATGGCTTGCAGTCGTCTTGATGAGATTTTTGGCTTTTGGGATCCAGTATTGCATACGTAGGAGACGTAGAACTAGTTAATTTCAACCATGCATGCTGATATCATGGATAAATCGGACTAAGAGTCTTGCGTATTGGGAGTTATACGGAATAATAATCGGATACTTTTCGTTATAGGATAGGTCTGGGGATAACTCAAGTCTGCCACAGGATTGTATCAAGCTTTCTGGATCGAGAAAAGGATTATGGTTCAGAAGCTTGCTGGATTTAGAAAAACTTTGTACTCACTAGAATATGCGAATTTTTGACAAACGGAAATGAGTCGATCGCGAACGGAAACTATTTCGGAGCTAGAAAGTAATATTGTTTGTCGATAGAAGTTGTAACGGAATCTCGGATGAGTTCAACAGAAGAATCTGTATACATATGCCATTACACGCATTGCCTTGGAAAAGGAGAAAAATATTTCTAGCAAATCTTCGAAGTTGGAGAAATAGGAGAAATGAACACGAATAGGTTTGACCTCAAGATCGGTAGCTGGAAGACATTTTGAAGTTTGGCTATTTAGATGTAGGCTCTTTAAGTCAAGATGGGGCAAACCACCAAAGATCATTTTGATTTACCTCTTGTGGACAAAGACCTCTACTTGCTAAATCCGCCGGATTTGCTTCAAGAACCACAGGACCCAATTTGGAAAAGGGAACAATTTGTGTTATCTTGGAAACTCTGTTCGCGATAAAGGTAAGCCAGTTACATGATCCGTCCAATCGAATATATCGTATCTATCCACATAAAAACTGCAAAACAGACTATCTATCATTTCACCAAGCAAAAGGGCTCCGCAAAGTTCAAGTCTCGGAATAGACAGAGTTTTAATGGCTACTTTTGTTTTGGACGATATTAGGAATCGACACCCGAACATATAATGCAGCAGCGTATGCCTTTTCCTAGGCATCGCAAAATCCATGAAACTGGACTGCAGCTTTCGGAACATAATCAATCCATCGAGGAATCCGTATGGCATTGATTGTGGGATAATTGTCTTCGAATTTTTCTATCTATTATTTTCAAATCTTCTAAATGTTCACATATGCAGCATACGCTGCTGCATTATATGTTCGAGTGTCGATTCCTAATATCGTCCAAAACAAAAGTAGCCATTAAAACTCTGTCTATTCCGAGACTTGAACTTTGCGGAGCCCTTTTGCTTGGTGAAATGATGGATAGTCTGTTTTGCAGTTTTTATGTGGATAGATACGATATATTCGATTGGACGGATCATGTAACTGGCTTACCTTTATCGCGAACAGAGTTTCCAAGATAACACAAATTGTTCCCTTTTCCAAATTGGGTCCTGTGGTTCTTGAAGCAAATCCGACGGATTTAGCAAGTAGAGGTCTTTGTCCACAAGAGGTAAATCAAAATGATCTTTGGTGGTTTGGCCCATCTTGACTTAAAGAGCCTACATCTAAATAGCCAAACTTCAAAATGTCTTCCAGCTACCGATCTTGAGGTCAAACCTGTTCGTGTTCATTTCTCCTATTTCTTCAACTTCGAAGATTTGCTAGAAATATTTTTCTCCTTTTCCAAGGCAATGCGTGTAATGGCATATGTATACAGATTCTTCTGTTGAACTCATCCGAGATTCCGTTACAACTTCTATCGACAAACAATATTACTTTCTAGCTCCGAAATAGTTTCCGTTCGCGATCGACTCATTTCCGTTTGTCAAAAATTCGCATATTCTAGTGAGTACAAAGTTTTTCTAAATCCAGCAAGCTTCTGAACCATAATCCTTTTCTCGATCCAGAAGGCTTGATACAATCCTGTGGCAGACTTGAGTTATCCCCAGACCTATCCTATAACGAAAAGTATCCGATTATTATTCCGTATAACTCCCAATACGCAAGACTCTTAGTCCGATTTATCCATG
>NC_060953.1:29467491-29472118 GCF_022045245.1 Lucilia cuprina
AGAATATTTGGTAATACTTACCCTTTGGTACCCAACTATTATTTCTTTCCCAACTTTTCATTCCTATTCAAGAATCTACCTATTGTATATTTTTGTTTGCGGTTTGTTTATCGTAAAGATTTATTTGCAATAAATATCATATATTATTTGTTAACCTGTTTTACTTCTTTCATAAGTTACCAACTTTTTGTTATTTTCCTATTTTGGCCCTTCTGTTTCATATTTTCTTTTGAAATTCATTCCTTTGCCCAATAGTTGCTTACTAAGTTTGAGCAATTAAAATTTAATAATTTTTTAATTGGTGGAATTTCAGAAATAATAGTTCAAATATTTTTTCATGTTTAATGAGGAAACAGACCTATTATTATATACAACTTCCAGTGTAATTCGTACCTTTCCCATTAATAAAAGGGTCAATAAACTTTGGAATTCGTTACAGCATTTTAGGTTATTTGAGGAACGATTTTATATAATTACCTGCTACTTATTATTAAAATTTATTTAATTTGAATTCTACAGTCAAATTCGATTCAATTTAGACGATTTCATTTTTCCCTCTGAAAGTCAACATGATATTCGAATCCGTTGTTCTAAAGTTTACAACTTTTTTCCTTTTTTCTTAGTTTCAACATTTCGAAAAAAGCAAGTAAAATCAGAATGTCGTTAGATAATTTCATCCGTTTGGCAGACAGTATTGTCGAGTTTGAGGCTGACCTGAACGATAATCGATATCCAGTGAATTCCCTTCACGTACTTGAAGTCCATAAATGTGAACTCAAGCCCAGTTGGATACACGTGAAGGCAGCCTATGACAAGTTCGTTGCAGAAGTAGTCGTCACCTCCAGTCGTCGTTCCTTTGGTGTCCGACCCTATCGCTTCTTCAGGCTATTTCAATGCCGAAAAATGGTCATCTTCGGCCCATTGAAATTGAAACCTTCGGTGGCGATTACGCTTTGTGACCTACGTTTTGCGATCTGTTTTCCGCTGTCATTTCAAACTCCCGCGCTAGTAATGTGGAAAAGCTGTTCTACCTTACACAGAAAACTAAAGGGGAGGCTCGGGAAATCGTTAAAAAAGCCCACTAACCCACCAAGGTTTCGATTTAGCATAGGGAGATTTATGCTTACGGTATGAGAATTGTAGGATCCTTGGAAATGGTCAGTTAAGGGTTCTTTTCAATTTACAGATCATTTCTTACGAGTGAGCTAAAGCCTTAAAATAGATTCAGCTGATATCAACTCCGGCATTTCTGCTCTGAAACTCTATGATATCGACGTAAAAGGATGGTATCGGATCCCATCCTTTTACGTTTTTTGTTTTCCTTTGTACAAATCGCCTTCCTGAACTTTAGAATCCGTGTCCGAAATACGCGATTTCGACAGTTTCAAGGGAAATGATTCTACGGGGAAAAAGTCGAATAGTTTCCAAACTAAAGTTTCTGCACCAAAATGTCAACTATGTCCCAAGGACTTTCATTCTATACATAAATACCCAAATTCCCAGCTATGAATCACAATAAAAGATTTAGCGAGATCAAAAAGGAAAGTCTTTGCTTCAATTGCTTTTCCAAGACACATAGCGTCCGAAACACAAATGTTTTACATGTAACAAAAAAAAAAAACACAATTCTCTACTTCATAAAGATTCAGAAAGTATTCCTATTCCTAGTTCGAGCTCTAATAATACATCTAATTTGAATCCCAATTCTATTCCTTTTGTTCAAACAAGCTCTAGTAATATACAGTCCACAATGCAACAAATACCGATGTAATTCTTGCTTGTTTTGCTACTAACTGCAAGGGTGTTTTGTTAGGTACAGCTATGGTGCGTATTTGTCTTTTGGGTCAGAGATTTACCGCTCGTGCGTTGATAGATTCGGGGCCGAAGGAACTTTTATCTCCGAACGGTTATGTAACCAATTTTAGCTTGCTTTTGAGTGTACCAAAGCGCATATCTCGGGTTTGAATTACTCGATTTCCGCGAATGTTCAACTCCAATGCCACCTCGTCCTCGGTACTAATCTGGATAGGAACATCGATATCTTCAAGATATTCGACTTGCCGATCCGAAATTTAATTCTAGCTCCAAGATACACATCCAATTTGGTGGTAATACTTTCCCGTTAATTATTGGTTCGGGTATTCCGCATAAAGTTTGTGATTCTCTAATTGCTCAAGAAACAGTTTTCGGTTTGATCCTCACCGGCCCTGTGTCCCAAAACCTTCGTCCAAAATTCAATATCGTTAATCATTTCTGTGAAATTTCACTAGATAAGGAAATTTCACGTTTTTGGGAGGTGGAGAATCTTCCAAAGAAGAACTTTATATCTCCATCAGACCGTGCGTTTGAGGATCTATTTGTTCGTACTACTACAAGAAACTCTGAAGGTAGTAGCGTAGTATCGTTACCTTTCAAAGACAGTGTTTCAAATTGTCCAAATATAGGTAATTCTAGGTCTAGTTCCATGGCACAATTTCTCCGAAACGAGGCTAAGTTGAATCGAACTCCGGACCTAAATGTAAAATATGATAATGTTGTTCGAAAGTACGAAATACAGGGTCACATGACTAAAATTTGCTCTCCAATTGCTCCAGAATGTACTCCCAATCCAAAATTTTACTATCTACCACATCATGCTGTAATTAAGCCTGAAAGTGTAACTACGAAGGTCCGAGTTGTTTTCAATGCCTCATCTCCTTCATCCAATGGACTTAACTAAAATTCCTTTTTACATGTTGGTTCAATTTTGTAAAATGACCTAACTGTTCTAATCCTTAAATGGCAGTTCTTCAAATATGTCTTTAATTCCGATATCCAGAAGATGTATACATAGAAAAAAACAGTCACGTTCGGCGTTAATTGTGCGCCATATTTGGCCATTAGTACTCTCCTGCAATTACCTGACGACGTACAAGGACTTTATTCGATAGCTAGTTCTATTCTGAGAAACTCAATGTATGTCGATGAAGTTTTGGCCGGTGCTCATTCTGAGAACGATTCCATAAGAGCAAGATATGAACTCATTTAAGCACTTAAACCAGCATGTTTAGATCCAAATGGACGTCCAATTCTCAGAGCATATTAGCAGACATTCCTTCTGACTTTCTTCTCCACGAAAACTTCTTAAAATTTGAAGACTAAGCTCTGCAAAAACTTTAGGCATTCGGTGGAATGCTTTCCTAGATGAGTTTTTCTTTATTGCGAGCCAATTCCAGGATTCATCAAATTTTACGAAGAGAGAAATCGAAAATTGCGAAACTTTTCGATCCCGCTGGCTGGCTAGCTCCGTGTATTGTCCAAGCGAAGATCATCATGCAAAAAATTTGGATTGATGGCACTGGTTAGGATAAAACCCTAGCTCCAGATACCCTTAATCAGTGGAAAGCATTCGAAGACAATTATCCCACAATCAATGCCATACGGATTCCTCGATGGATTGATTATGTTCCAGTTTCATGGATTTTGCGATGCCTAGGAAAAGGCATACGCTGCTGCATTATATGTTCGAGTGTCGACTCCTGATATCGTCCAAAACAAAAGTAGCCATTAAAACTCTGTCTATTCCGAGACTTGAACTTTGCGGAGCCCTTTTGCTTGGTGAAATGATAGATAGTCTGTTTTGCAGTTTGGATGTGGATAGATACGATATATTCGATTGGACGGATCGTGTAACTGGCTTACCTTTGTCGCGAACAGAGTTTCCAAGATAACACAAATTGTTCCCTTTTCCAAATTGGGTCCTGTGGTTTCTAAAGCAAATCCGGCGGATTTAGCAAGTAGAGGTCTTTGTCCACAAGAGGTAAATCAAAATGATTTTTGGTGGTTTGGCCATTCTTGGCTTAAAGAGCCTACATCTAAATAGTCAAACTTCAAAATGTCTTCCAGCTACCGATCTTGAGGTCAAACCTATTCGTGTTCATTTCTCCGATTTCTCCAACTTCGAAGATTTGCTAGAAATATTTTTCTCCTTTTCCAAGGCAATGCGTGTAATGGCATATGTATACAGATTCTTCTGTTGAACTCATCCGAGATTCCGTTACAACTTCTATCGACAAACAATATTACTTTCTAGCTCCGAAATAGTTTCCGTTCGCGATCGACTCATTTCCATTTGTCAAAAATTCGCATATTCTAGTGAGTACAAAGTTCTCTCATCAAGAAAAGAGTTTTCTAAATCCAGTAAGCTTCTGAACCATAATCCTTTTCTCGATCCAGAAGGCTTGATACGATCCTGTGGCAGACTTAAGTTATCCCCAGACCTATCCTATAACGAAAAGTATCCGATTATTATTTCGTATAACTCCCAATACGCAAGACTCTTAGTCCGATTTATCCACGATATCAGCATGCATGGTTGAAATTAACTAGTTCTACGTCTCCTACGTATGCAATACTGGATCCCAAAAGCCAAAATCTCATCAAGACGACTGCAAGCCATGTTTACTTTACAAGAAAAAATTTCAGAAACAGATTATGGCCTCCTTACCTACAGAACGTAGCGAAATTTCGCGGCCATTTGCCCGTACTGGCTTGGACTTTGCCGGTCTTTTTGATGTGAAAAGTTATTCCGGTCGTGGTTGCAGAATGTCTAACGTGTGTGTATTTGTGTGCTTCGCTACTAAGGCGA
>NC_060953.1:29472218-29473787 GCF_022045245.1 Lucilia cuprina
ACTCCTTGCTTCCCCACGTCAACTTTTGGTCCCCACGAACCGGATTGCAAAACTGAAGTTCTCAGAGATTAGATTGGATCATCCATAAAGAGGATACATACATACATAAATACATACATACATACATACATACATACATACATACATACATACATACATACATACATACATACATATAAATAAACAATTCTTCTTTTTTGATATTTTGCTTTTATTTATTGATAAGTGCATTTCATCGGTGGTTAAGTGTATACGAAAAGAGAAAAATTATTAATTAAAAATTGGAAAGAATTTAATTTGAAAGAAAGTTAATTGAAAAAAAGATTAATTTAAAGAAAAAAAATACAACAAAAAGAGAAATGAAATACCCGAAAAGAATTGTGCTAAACAGAAAGAGGTTGAGCAACTCCCTACGAATATCCACATCTTAGTCCAAAGAGGTTTCTCATCATCACGGTCCGCAAAATCGTAAGTAAAACCATTCAATTTGTGGTTTTAATTTTTAGCTATCAAAATTTACACAAGACCCAGTGAAATCATTTTGTCCAAATCTAAAGTTCGTCGGTACGTGCAGTCCCAGTGTAGGTGTTCTTCGATAAATTTGATTTTTTTCCCGCGTGTTTTTCATTTTCTCTTTTTCAGTCTCTTATGCATGATTTCTTTATGTACATATGTATGCTTTAATTTACTTTCTCCTTTTAAGCTCTTCCTCTTAAATATATATTTGTTAAAATATATTTCCCTATAAGTACTTTCCTTGTAGTTACTCTTTGTTTGAAATTTTGATCTTTTCTACACTCTCTTTGCTTGCACCAAAAATATAAAATTCCTCTTCTCTAAATATTTGCAAAAAACCACCCTATTTGTATAAGGATACTCTTATCAAAGTATTTCCCCTTACGCACAAAATACTCTTTGACCATTTCTCCTTCTTGTGTCGCACTCTGTATTTACCAAGGACCCGAAAACTTTTTAATTTTTATTTTTTTATCATATAAATATCATTTTTGTTGAAAAAAAATTTTCATATGATGAAAAAAATGAGCAAACAATTTTTATTTTCAAACATAAAAATCTTTCACAATTGAAATTAAAAAATATCTTTTTCAATCAATATAAAAATTGTTTTTTTTTCAAATGATCGTTTTTTTTTTCAAACTCAAATACTACATACATATTTAAAATTTGAGAATATTTCATAATAAGAACGAGATTTAATTTCCTGTAAAGAAAATAAGGTAAGACTTAAAATTTTCGTTTGTAACTGTTAAGTGATTTAGTGATTATATACATATTACATAGATAAAAAAAATATAAAATGGGTCGTGCAAAAAAAAAAAACAATCGCTGAAGATCTCGTCAATGTCGATGAGGATAAGGAACACGCCAAATGCCTTGTATGTGATAAGGTCTTAAAATTTCACATAGGAAATATTAAAAGACATTATCAACAACTACATAATAAGGATTTTGTTATGCTAGATTCGGATGTCCTTCCATCATCGTCAAAGAAAAGAAAAATGGTATCGGTACCATTACAAATGGATAAGGAGGAATACCTTAAAATTA
>NC_060953.1:29473887-29475824 GCF_022045245.1 Lucilia cuprina
ACAAACCGCAAACAAAAATATACAATAGGTAGATTCTTGAATAGGAATGAAAAGTTGGGAAAGAAATAATAGTTGGGTACCAAAGGGTAAGTATTACCAAATATTCTTAAAACCCCCTTCACAATATTAGAAATTTAAAATCTTCGATATCAAAAATTTAGGAAAAACTCGCCCTAAAAGTATAAATCATAATTTCTTAAAAAAACAAATTTTGACCTTTAAAACAAATTTTATTATTACAGTATTACAGTATTACAACAATGCGTCTCTCCTTCCAATTAAAAATTTGGAAAAAATGGAAAAATAAAAATACCAATATGTTTTATTCTCATGCTTTAGCATGTATGCAAGAGATCAGCACTAATACACCATACGTTGCAAATACATAGTAAAGACCTGATGTAAATACCAGAGACCCGATTTTAATACTTTTAAAACCAACTTTTTGATTTTTTTTCAATCAAAAAACAAACATTTAATGATGAAAAAAATGTATTTATTCATGAAATATTTTTTATTTCAATCCATAAAAAATTTTTTCTTTTTATTTCAAAACAAAGTTTTAAATAATCGTTTCTGATATTTATCAGTAGAGTTGAAAATTATTTTCAACTTTTTTCATCAGATGAAAAAATATAAAAATGTAAAATTAAAAATTGATACAAAAAAGAAATAACTTAAACATTAACAAATACAGAATTTTAATCTAGTGATATTTTATCTAAAAGGCTTGGATTAAGTTTAAGTAATAAAACGTTTTCTAAGTTTTCAGGACTTAAATTTCTTCTGAACTTCGTCATTACAATAGGCAAGGCACTGAAAGCTCGTTCAACAGAAACTTGGGTTGCCGGAGCTGCTAGTGCTACCTCAGCAATTTTAGCAATAGCATAATTTTTATAACTCTTTTGTTTCCAATAATTTAGTATGTTGGAATTAAATGGAAGTTTTTCTCCATATTGAAGCTGCTCTAAACTTTCCAAAACAGAGCTGCAGTCATCTTGCCGCAAAGAAACAGCAGCAGACTTCTTTTCCAATTTCTCATATCTTTCATCAATTGGATATACAAAAGAGTCTTCTTTGGCTGTGGGAACATATGTATGTAGTTCTCCAAATGACTTTAGTTTGTTAAAAATCATTAAAAGGTGAGACTGTGAAACAAGTGAATATTAATAAAAAATAGTAGATAATATAAATCCAGCTTACTATAGCTAGTTTTCTTTGATCATCTGTTAGAAAGGTTGAACCCCTATAACAAAACCTAGGATCTTAATACAATGCAGCAATAAAGGCTTTATTTTCAACTAAATTTTTTTTCCTCTTCTGCAGTGCTTCGAATAAGTATGTTGCTATGTAGTTGTTGCTAGTCATTTCATCTAACTCTGTTTCACAAAATAAACCACTCGGTATAAAAATCACCCATTATTAATTGTTTTGATTGTAAAATTGTTGTTGTTTCTGCAAGCGGTTTGAAGCATTTTTCAAAATTCTTTGCAAATTCCCAATCTACATTTACTTTAAAAAGAGAGTTAGATTTAACAATATCTTCTACTTTTACTAATGATTTGACCATTTCGTAGGTGGAGCTCCATCTCGTGTTGTTGTCTAATGTTGGAATAGGACTTATTTGCAACTCCCTCATTTTTTTTTTCGTATGGCCTTTACACCCTCCCTTAACAAACTCAATGGTTCATTTATCTTTTTAATGGCATCCCATGATGCTAACTGAAGTGTATGTGCAGCACAATGTACAACCGATAAACTTTGGGATATGGTCGTATAAAAAGAGGGAAATATATCTACATCTAAATTCTCATCAGCATTTATATCATTTTTGATGACATTGGCACCATTATCAGTAGTAATAGAATACACTCGGCTAATATCTATGTTGTATTGCTGAAGTGCATCTAAAACTTTTTGTTTTAAATATAAAGCAG
>NC_060953.1:29475924-29490924 GCF_022045245.1 Lucilia cuprina
TATATTTAATGAAACATTACAGCACAACGAGAAAAACCAAAAGTAATACGATAATAAAAAAAATTGGACGACATATCCCACATTACGTTCATCCAAATTAAATATATGTACTAGAAAGTATAGAAAGAAACCTGTTGCTAATGAAGATGACATACAGCTCAGAATTGTTCCATGTAAAGATCGTAGTTCCTTTATTCGCAAATGTAGGTAAGCGACTAATATAAGACAGGGTATAGATAATAGCATTAGAATGGCAACGACGACAATCTGACTGCGACTAATATGCTCTGCCACCGATGTAATACAAACAATGGCGAATGTAATGCCGGATATATTACTTATATCAATGCAATAATTATTATACAATTCATACGAATCGTTTGCATATAAATCCATTACAAGTAACGAGCCATCTTGAACGACAAAAAACAAATCATCTACATCGTTATATAAGATTGATCTGTAAAAAAGATTAAATGAAAGGAAATACAGCGTCTTGATCGGAAAACTGGACATATTTCACATTAATTATAAATTAAATAAAAATTATTAACTCAATATTCCCAGCAAAGAATATAAAGAAATTGGGGCTTGTCAGTTGGTACGTAAAGGAGTTGTCATTCAGTACCTAACTCTAAGTATGTATTGGTAGAATTTTTGTATTAGAATTGGAGCTCCAACCACTTAACCACACTTTCCAAACATACATACATGGATAAAATCGTACATACAAATTTTAGGAAAAATAAACAACATTTAAATTTCTACATTCGCAGATTTTTTAATTTGTTTTGCCCACATCTAATCAGTAAACATTTATAAATATATTTTTCGGACTTAAAATCTCTTTTTTTGCAAAAAAAAAGTTTATTTTAAATAATTTTTTCATTTTCAATACAAATATACAACTTTGTTTTGTCAATTTTAATTTCAACACATAAAAATTAATTGTCAAAAAAATTAAAAAAAAATTTTTTTAGTTTGTGAAAAATAAAAATATTTCGGATTGTTAAATGCGATAAAATTGTGTAAAAAATTAATAAATAGTTATGTTTTTGTGAAAAAACGTCGTTCAAGTCCTATTATCCCGGTATTTTCGCGAAAAAGTTTTGAAGTATTATGAAGGAATTGAGTTCTCACAAGTGTGTTGAATTTACACAGAACTCGTCTGTGAAGAGAAGGAAATGTTATTGTTGTAAAACAATGTCATAGTCCAAATTCTTATTATTCTTTGATTCCCCGTCTCAAGTTCAAGTCTTACTTGGGAATTATTATTTTATTCCAAGTTGTAATGATATTTTTAATTATAAGAATACTAAAAAAATAGTTTTATTGCTACGCATTTTCGTGTCCGCATGCTATGTCACTTTAAGAGACCGCATTTTACATCTTAAAATTTTAACAAGTATGAATGAATAGTCGGGCATTTCATGTAGATTGTTTTTAAAATGATAAGTGCAAACATGGGCCTATCCTTATAAATTTTGGCAGAGGATTTAACGTCTTCATGAAAATTTTCAACCGATTTCAACCCTTTCAATAGCGTTCGCCCTTGGACATAAGAAGAGTATGAAGACAGATAGACAGACGAACAGTAAAGCCATATGACCTTATTTCTCCATAAAACGAGAAATATAACCATATGACTTTATATCCATATAAGAAATTAAATAAAACCAGTATGGTTTATTGCTCATTTCATTTTTTTCATAATTTAAATTTATTCGACAACTTTTATTAAAAAATGTAGATAAGTTCACAAATAAATATAATAAAGTTCAGTTCACAAATGAAAATTCATTTGTATACTAAGGTTGCGTATACTTTCGAGTGGCACTTCAGTTAAATCACCTTATAAAAGTAGTTCTAAATAGACCGCCTACGGCCGGACGCAAGGACTTTCTTTTCTATGGTATGTCCAACAACGGCTTCGCTTAATAAATACTTCCGAAATAGCCGGTCTAGGATTTACAACTTTATTATATGTCAATACCGGTTTTGGAGTTAAAATATTTTGATATATACATATATGTATACATATATCCCGCTCGCATCACACTAAATTATCACACAGGGAATAGTATAAGCTTTTATTTCGCAAAAAATGAAACAAAAACGTCCTTTTTGAAAAAATTGGGAAAAACTTTATAGTATTTTCTAAGGTCAATAGGTGAAAAGTTACACTATTTGAATAAAACCCTGTATGACTACAATCTCCAATTGACAGCCTCTAAGACCGACCGATAGAGCTGAAACTAGAACTAACCTTAAGCTGGAGGTCCACACCACGCGTTCTACGCTTTCTCTCATTCTATGCGTCTGTCAAAAAAGTAGAATCAATGTATTTGTATGCTGAAAGTTACAAGCACAAAAGCGTAGAATGCCTTGACGCGTAGAATGCTTAAAGTTGATCTACTTTCTACTTTTATAAGCGTCACAAGCGGCGCACGAACATGTCAGCTGATTTTGACATTTTATATTCATTATTTAAAGCGTAAACCGTTGCATGTAACTTGAAGCGTAGAATACGAAGAAGGTATGAAAAGCGCGTAATGCTTTAACACGAAGACGCATAGTGTGGACTTCCGACTTTGGTGCAAATTTCGTCAAAATCGGTTTTTTAAGTTGAGTTCTTCGACATGAAATTCCCAATAAAATATTTTTATACCCTTCACCTTCGAGAGAAGGGTATATATAAGTTTGACATTCCGTTTGTAATTTCTATAATATAATTTTCCGACCCCATAAAGTATATATATTCTGGATCCTTATAGGTAGCGGAGTTGATTAAGCTATGTCCGTCTGTCTGTCCGTCCGTCTGTGTGTTTGTTGAAATCAGTTTTTAGAGGACCCCAGATATCGGCGAGATCCGAATCTTCAATAATTCTGTTAGTCATGCTTTCAAGAAGATCGCTATTTAAATCGGTCGGTAAATAACGAAGATATGGGCAAAAATCCGAGACAAACTCTGAAAATTTGAAAATGGCCATAAAAAAATTTACCCAAATTCAAAAACGAAACATTGCACCAAATAATACACAAGTTGCAAAAACACATAATTTTTTTATACCCTTCGTGAGAAATACCCTTCTATGTGCTTTACGTGAGTACCTAAAGCGTTGCATTATCTCACGGTGGTACTTTTTCAACCACTGGGTGTGTAAAAAGTAAACAACTAACGGTATGACGGATTGAGCTGGTCCATGTACAAGTACTTTGCTATCTAATCATTGACAATTGCTGCCCCGTTGCTTAAATTCCGAGATTCTTAATTCAAATCCATGCCTAATATATACGAAAACATACATACATGTATAATACATATTATTTAAGAAAATGTTATAAATTTTAGTTAAAAACGCAAAAGAAATATAAAATTTAAGTTTTCTAAATTATTTATGCAACACGTGTTTCAAAATTACTTCTTTCGATTTATTATCCCCTACAAAAATGTTCATTAAATCTATGTAAAATTTACAGTATGATATTTTCATCCCTGAAAGTAGAATTAGTAAAGTTTTTTAATACCGTTTGATTTCTTCAACTTTTAATTTTTGCTCACTCTCCTCCAAGTTTTTTTTTAAATGTCTCCCAGATTTAAAATAAGCCCTATGTTTTTATCTCTGTTTTTTGTTTGTTTTTAAATAAAGTAGTTAGTTAGTTTGTTTTGCTTGTTTTTAAATAAAGTAGTTAGTTAGTTTGAAAGGAGGGTGCATATACATCAAATCCGAAGAAATACATCTAGGCCTCTATCGGGCCTGTTGTACGCTCCTTAACCAGTGCCACAGGTGGGAATCGAACCCACAACCTCTGTCTACCAGACTAGAACACTAACCTACCGGAGGCCACTTAAATAAAGAAAAAGTAACCTTTTTGGATTGATGGGATGTTTTAGAATATTGTTTTATAGTTTCAATAAATATATTCACTAAAATAATTCCATTTTAGATCGGTATAGAATTTTGGAACAGGGGTATGTAATATATCTTTATAAGCAAGAAATAAATTTTATTTGGCTGTCTTTTGTTTAAAAAGTCTATCCTTCAGGTTAATGTTATAGAGATTTTCCCTTATAACACCTGACAAAGACCTCTTTCACCCGACTTACTATAACCGAATTTTTCCTTATTGATTAGAATAACCCAAGAAAAGAATATCATCAAATACATACATCTGAGGGCTTTTGAGCTCGTAATTATAATTGCAGCTCCAAAAAATATTAAATAAAAAAATATTTTATTGGGAATTTCATGTCGAAGAATTCAACTCAAAAAACTGATTTTGTCGAAATTTGCACCAAAGTCGAAAGTCCACACTACGCGTCTTCGCACTAAAGCATTACGCGCTTTTCATGCGACGAAATTTATTCCAAATTCTTTCCAAGCATTGTGTACTGACTAGGGATGCCAAACGGAAATTCCCGAAAATCCTGGGATTTTCGGGATTTGAAAGTACCGAAAACCGGGATTTTTACAAAAGAGATCCCGGGGATTTTAAAATCCCGAAGTTTATATATTTTTCCGCTAGATTTATATATTATAAAATATTAAATAAGAGAATTTTAATAGTTTTTGATTAAAAAATAAGCAGGATCATAAGATTTTAAATATTTCTGCCTATTTTTAAATCGAATTAATTAATTCATTGAGTAATTTTTTAGGCTTAAAATGACTCTACTAACTTACAAAGTGAAATATGCTTTCCCCAAGCCCCCAGTTTGAGGCATAAAATTTGGAAGATGAATTTACGGTTACATAAAATGTATTTATCCTGAATTTCACTATGGCACTGGGCCCGAAATTCAACAGGGACTTCAAGGCTAGTATAAAACTTAGTTGTGCCGCTTTTTGTGGATATACGAGTATATTAAACACAATAATGAGCTTCTCGGGGCAAACCCAATATACCCTACCCAGGGTATAAAAAAAGACAACATATAGGCGTTGATACTATCGGATATGGATATATCAGAATCTATACTAGCAGTCAACCTGCTAATAAGATGGCGAGATGATAATTCTCTAATTTGGGTAAGAGGACACGATATATAACTAGAAATAATATTGCTGATAACTTGGCAAAAGCAGGAACTACGATGGCTATATTTGATATAGACCAGCTTTGTAGTGTTTCCCTAGCGGCCATTAGAAACCATATATCCGATATTCAGCTAAAGACGGTTGGTCACATGAGTGGTGTATCTAGAAAGCACTGTATTTAAATAACTATTTTATTATTTTTAGTACTTTAAATTAATTAATTTTACAAAAATTTCACAAAATACTTATGGATAAGCTTTTTGTATTAATAAACACATACTTAATGTATTCATATTGTAATATGAAATAGAAAATTTTATTTTGTCGGTAAATTATTAAGGTTTTTCGGAAATTTATTTATATTTTTCTGGGTTTAGAAATCCCGGGACTTTTAAAAATCAGTCCCGATTGGCATCCCTAGCACTGCCCAGCAGTTCGACGGGACAGCCCAGAACTGACCACTTAACCTACCACTTGTGGTGGCCCCTAGCCACCTGACTACCCAGGTGACCGACCATTTTAACATGGGCTTGTCCTACGAGGAAGTCAATCGTCACCCTACACCCTACAAAGAGACAGTAAAGAGACGATTCCCTCCGCTCTCGCTTACAAAGGGGGCACTAAAGTGACGACTGTTTTCATTCTAGATTACAAAGGGTTTATTAGGCACTATCGAATATAGAACTCTTAAGGTACTATTAGACGATATGTATTTTACATATGTACTATCAAAATTTCCACCTGTAAAAGTTGTACATATCGTCTGATACATATGAAACATTTCATATGTAAACTACCTTTACTTGTTTTAATTTTATTTAAAATTATTACAAGCCACGTCAGATTTTTGTTTCGAGTTTTTACTTAAATGGTTTAGTACAAGGGTGCCTAAACCCTAAGCACTTGGTACTCTTTTTTTGTAAATGCGCGTAGCTATAGGCAGTGTGTTTTCTATACACTTGTATGCGCTAAGCACTAGCAATACGTTGTTGTTGTTCTTTACTGCATTCAAGCAAGAGTAACACAACAACACTTTCATATTCTTTGCTGTTTTTGCTTTTGTTTATCGTAAAAAATTTGTTTAAAAAAACACTTCGAAAAAATTGGTGTTAGTTTTAAATTTCAAAATTCCATTATTCGCATACAAATTATTGTACTATCACTCACAACCTAATCTCATTTAATTGATAACTATTGTGTATGACTTTTTTGGAATATAAAACAAGGAATAATATAATTTTACATGAAAAATTTAAATATCTAAATGACAAATAAGTAAAATGAAATCTGATTGAAATATTCTTTTTCCCTTTACAAATCGATAATTGGAATAGAATGTAAATGTCATCATTTGGGACTAAACAATACTCGAGGTTTTGGAGGCCGAGTTGATCTTCGAGGAGCAATCGGAGTTGTGGGCATTGTTCGTTCTTGAATAGGATCTGTTGTTTTAAATTGTGGAGTCTGTGGTGTTACCTTTGGTGTTGTCTAATTTGGATTCTCTGTTCCTTGGGTCTGTTCCCTTGGCGTTAACTGGCTATTCGGTGTTAATCTAATATTATGACTTAATTGTATGTTCGGCGTTAATTGCACATTAGGCGTTAATTGCTGATAAGGTGTTGAATGACCATTAGGTACTCCTGTAGAGCTTCTATCGTGGTGACTTGGTGTGGGAAGATACAATTCACTTCTTTCTGGCACTTTTCCATTTGAATAAACCTGACCATTCTCAGTATTTCCTTTACAAGATGTCAAACCTCTTATTTGATCTACGTGTCGTTTAAACATTTTACCTTGGTAAGCGATAATGTAGGCTTTTTACAATAGAACCCATTTATCCATATTTTTAAACGGTCTTCTGATGGTTTAAAAGTTCAGAATGTAGGTTGAAAATGCTCTTCTTGCTTTTTGATAACTTTTGTGTACAAATCTTCCGGTTTAATTAGATCAAGAGGAGTTCGTAAAACTCGTCCTAAAAACAGTTGAGATGGTGGTTACCTGTGGTAGAATATGGTGCTTTCCAATACTTACGTAAAAATATGTTTCAATTTTGCCGAAGATTATTCCGGGAAGTTTGCATCGCTCTTAAATCATCTTTTACCGTTTGGACATTTATCTCGGCTTGTTCATTAGAAGACGGATGATATGGGGCTACAAATTTGTGATATTTTACACCTACTGATTTCAGAAAAACTTTAAACTTTTTGACACAAAGCGAAAATATCGTCTAAAATAGCTATGGTTGCACTTGATGTTATTGATTGTGTTACTTTTATTTCTAGCCATTTACTATAAGCATCTGAGATCCCAAGTAACATCATATCCGCAAAAGGACCGGCATAATCGATGTGTATCCTCTCCCAAGGACCTTTCGGGTATTCCCAATTGTGTTCTCTGAATTTTGGTGAAGCATGGGCATGTTTGGCACAGTCTAAACATTCTTTAACGGCATTTTCTATATCTCTATCTAATCCTGGCCAATATATATACGATCTAGCCATTCCTTTCATCTTCACCATTCCCAAGTGTGCTGTAAGTAAGTCTTTCAATACTAACTTCCTGAGTGATACTGGAATCACAATTCGATGCTCAAACACCAAAAAATTTGCTGCTAGTTTGTAGTTAGATTTTGGAGATTTATATCCAGCACGAGTTGGGCACTGCCCTGATTCGAGTAAATGTACAATTTTCCCTAAATGTTCATCTTTTGAGTTTCAGCAGCTACACTTTCAGCATTTATTGGCAACTGGTTTATTTGACGAATTCGTCATATTCTTCTTCATTATTATTTTCACATGAGAATTTCGCAGAAGAGTGACTATAAATGAAATTTACTGATTTTAATGGAAGTCTTGAGCAGTAATCTGCATTCGAATTTTCCTTGGTAGACTTAAAAATGGCATCATAGTTAAAATTAGCTAGAAAAAATGGAAGTCTTGAGCAGTAATCTGCAATCGAATTTTCCTTGGTAGACTTAAAAATTACATCATAGTTAAAATTAGCTAGAAAGTCAACATAATTAGCCATACGGCTAATACACAAGTTTGGAAGAGACTTCTCGGGATGAAGAATTTGTGTGAGAGGCTTATGGTTTGTTATTAACGAAAAGTGACAAGCATAAAGATATAGGAAAAATTTCTTAACAGCTAAAACTTCCTTGTCAATTTGAGCATATCGTTGCTCTGTAAACGTCATTGTGCGACTCGCATATGCTATTGGACGTTCTTGACCGTTGCTAAGACGATGGGAAAGAACGGCACCTAATCCAGTCTTACTAGCATCAGGTGCTAATAGAAGTGGCAAAGATGTATCGTAGGGCTTTAAAATCTGAGGTGATACCAATATGTTTTTTATATCTTCATTGGATTTATTTGCTTCTTCGGATCATTTAAATTCTTCACCTTTTAACATGTCTCGTAGCGGTCTTTCTCTCGTAGCCAGATCTGGTATAAAGGAAGTATAGTAAGTTGCCTTACCAAAAAATAACTGATTTCAGATTTGTGAATTTCATTGGAATCAATTTTGTGACCCAAAAATTCGACTCCTGGAGTGGCGAAGACACATTATGACCGGTTTAGTCGCAAACCATGTTGTCTCATTCTTTCTAAGATCATATCCAGTTTGTTCAGCATTATTATTCTGTACAACATGAGTGGTTGAGGCCCATTCTGAAAATTCGACTCGTTTGTAGTAATCCAAAGCATATGCATCTCTCAGAGCTAGTGGTATTTCTCGAGCTTTTGCGAAGATTGGACTTGCATCAGCTTTAAGGTGAACTGATATTGGTGGTCCTGACAACAAACCAGCAACTTCACCAAACACATCTCCATATCTTGCCAATAGTTGATTTAGAGTTTTCTGTTGATGTTGAGTTAAATTTGGGGTATCGTTTGTAATGGCGTTAATAGTACTTGTACATTCAGATGAGGAAAACAGATCGGAAAATTTAATTTCGCGAATAAACTGCGCTATATTCATACAATTTTAGTTTTCATGAAGTATTACCAACTTACGTTGGTAACCGCCCAACACATGAGATTCTATGGCGACTGTAACTAGTGAATTGTCTATCTGTTCTTTGTAAGGAAAAATGGTTTTTAATACTTCGAAGAGTTTTTAAACTTATGATACCATAAGGTGCTCCTATGTCTAACTCCATGTTAATAGGTCGTCCGTTTTGTTTTTAAACTTCGGCGGCGAAAACCCTAGTTTGTTTGTCATTTCATTTAAAGGTATTGCGTCTGAACTATTGACTTGCACTGATGTATTTTGAGTGACTTCCAGAGATTGACCGATTTCGTATGCCGCAGCAAATGTACCAGGTTTCTTTCCAATAATTGAATTACATATTTCTCGAGATTCCAAACCATACAGAAGCTGCTCAGCATTCTATCAAGGAAAGTTTCATATTCGCAATTAACTGCAGCTTGCTTGAGTCGCAGAACAAAACTAGCTATTGTTTTATCATTTGATTGAGTAATTTTCCGAAATTTAATGCTTTCAGCAAACTTATTTTTTGCAGCATCGTTATGATTAATTAAAGGCTTTTTTAATTCTTCATATGGTTAATCTTCTGGTTGTAATGATTAATTAAAACCTTATTAATTCTTCATATGGTAAATCTTCTTGTTATAATGGACTCACTAAAAGTCGAAGAGCTGAGTTTAATTCTGTACCCATACTGACTCTTGCATATTAAACATGTATCTCTACTGGAAAAAAGCTAAGCTGTAATGCCCAACCAAATCGTGTGAAATAATATTTCACTGTTGTTGATTGTGATGAGCTATATTCTGACATTGTGAATACTGAATACTTCTGAACTACGGACGTCGATGCTTTAGAAGACGCATCCGCGAATGCTTTCTGAATTGCGTTCGCGAACTTTGCCGTAAGGGACTTTATATTGTTTGGTGGAATAAACATCGTGCTATTCCACTTCTGACACCAATGATTTCTGAAGATAGTTTGTGTGTATGTGTGTATTGTGTATTTAAAATTGCGATTTATTGTTTTGCTTATAAAAATAAAAATCATAAGCAGACTTTTTCATAAATGTTTACAAAATAAATCTCAATTGTAGCGAGTTATTTTGTTTTTCTTTTCGGTTACTCTGCCTAAAATTTTGTACGTAAATAACAGACTTTTAAAGACTAAGTTTAAGCTAACTAATTATATTTTAATGCTTAACTTAGGTTCCTAACGCAGAAATGTCCCAACATTTCATATTTTGCAATATATAAACCGACTTTTAAGGACTACCTACAAGTTAGATATCATATCATACAGAAGTGCCAAAAATTCTCTGGATAGCAGTTTGAAATTGAAGTCTATTAATTTTAAAGTACTAATGTCATGACTTCTAATGCCAATACACCCTTATGTTCAAATAGTCAGTTTGGCCCATTAAAAATGTAATCCACAACTAACTGAGAAAAAGTTATGTAACTTATAATACATTAAAAGTTAGTTGAATTGTTGTTGGCAGGGTTACTGCAGTGGATTTTAAACACATACAATATGTACATACGTATTACAGGGATTTCCAATTTCTAAAGGCAGTGTATACTCAGTCTCCATATCTTCAATGCAATTGTCAAACAGTGTTACATTAATGAGGTTTGGTGTAAATTGCAGGTTCGCGGATCCACACATCGCCCCGCTTTGATTCTCTTCACTCATGCTTAGGCTTTCGCCAATGGGGCAACATTTCTTTAGGCGCGAATTTTTATGTCGATAAAGGTTTTTGCGTTTTTGTCTTTGAGAACAGTCTTTTGGGAAATTATCCAACTCTGAAGCTGGTGTTGTCGTCTCAGTGTATCTGAAATAAAAGAATAGATAGAAAATATAATTAAGCATATACATTAAAATAAATCCTGAAACCAACAAAAATTATATGAGGATATCTATATATATAAAAACTAGCTAATACCCGGTGTGCTCCGCTACCCCAATCGAAATTAAATACATAATAACCAAAAAAATTATTTATTTACTTACTAAATTATAAAATTTGTCTTAAAGATTTATTATAATTTCTCTTGATGACAATATATTTAATTTAAATTCTAAAATAATACATTAATGATCTATTTATTTCTTATACTTGCTTAAACTTAATATATACTTTTATTCTTAAAAAATAATTCATATTCTTATGCCTCGGGATATGCAATATTTTTTATTTTACCCTCTAGTATAAATAAAAAACTCACTTAAAGATTTTGAAAATTCTAATCTATCTATCTATCTATCTATCTATCTATCTATCTATCTATCTATCTATCTATCTATCTATCTATCTATCTATCTATCTATCTATCTATCTATCTATCTATCTATCTATCTATCTATCTATCTATCTATTATCTATCTATCTATCTATCTATCTATCTATCTATCTATCTATCTATCTATCTATCTATCTATCTATCTATCTATCTATCTATCTATCTATCTATCTATCTATCTATCTATCTATCTATCTATCTATCTATCTATCTATCTATCTATCTATCTATCTATCTATCTATCTATCTATCTATCTATCTATCTATCTATCTATCTATCTATCTATCTATCTATCTATCTATCTATCTATCTATCTATCTATCTATCTATCTATCTATCTATCTATCTATCTATCTATCTATCTATCTATCTATCTATCTATCTATCTATCTATCTATCTATCTATCTATCTATCTATCTATCTATCTATCTTTCTATCTATCTATCTATCTATCTATCTATCTATCTATCTATGAAAAGTTGGAATTTTCAAGATATATGAAATTTTTATTTAATTTATATATGTGGTGCCAATGTTCGCATGAATGTTTAAGTTATTCATATAAAATTTTAAGACCCTAGTTTCTTAGATATACGATTTTTTCTATTTAATTTATGTGAGGGCTTCAAGCTCACCAGATAAAAGTCCGCCCTTTTTCCTCCAAAATTTCCCGATGAATATTGAAGTAATATATGCAACATTTGATGAATCTAGTTCTATATTTTCCTCGAAAAACAATATTTTGTATTTTATTCATATGGGAGATGTCAAGTCCTTATTAATAGTTCTCTCGTTATACTCTAACCCCCTTATTCACAAACAAATTTTATTTATAAAAGGTCTATAAAACAAAATTTCCATACAAAATCTAATTTATAAACCATTTATAAAATAAAAATATTGTTTGTAAATAAGGGGGAAAATGTTCAGATGATTGTCAAAATTCTCCAAGTATTATTTAATGATTTTAGCTCTAATATATTCTCATAAATACGAATTTTTCTATTTGATTTATATAGGGTGGTCCGCCAATTTATTACCCAAAATGTTTATATGGATGTTAATGTTATTAAACGAATTTTTGTATTTAATTTATATGGGAGGTACCACGCCCCCAACGCTATCCCTCTCACATTTTATCCTAAATAATCATATTGAAACTAAAGTGGCCCGACAAAATTTGAAGACTTTAACATTTATATTATCTTAAGATAAACGAATTTTTTGTATTTAATTTATATGTGGGGTGCCACGCTCCCTAACGCTAGTCAGCCGACTTTTTATCCCATATAATCATATTGACACTAAAGTTCCTCCGGCGTGTCTCCTCGCCCACTTCAAAATAAAAAGTAGCCTATTACCTATTCCAGACATACAGGAATACGAACAAAATCGGTTCAGCCGTTTAGTAGTCTATAACGTTCAAACATATAAACATACAAACAAACACACATTCGTTTTTATACCCTACACCACTTTAGTGGGGATGGTATATTGGGTTTGTGTTGATGTTTGTAACATAGAAAAATATTCGTCCTATACCCACCTTAAAGTATACCAATCGGCTTAGAATCATTTTCTGAGTCGATTAAGCTATGTCCGTCCGTCTGGCTGGCTGGCTGTCCATGTAAACCTTGTGCGCAAGGTACAGGTTGCAATTTTGAAGATAATTAGATGAAATTTGGCACACACGCTTCTTTTGGCCCAAGGACGAAGCCTATTGAAAATGGTTAAAATCGGTCCATTATTTCGACTAGCCCCCATACAACCGTACCCCCCAAATAGGGCCTTTTGGCTTATAATTAATTTAAATGATCTATTATGTTAACAAAAGTCGACAAAACTTAGTTTTATAGAACTTTAAATGACACTACCGATTTTTGTAATTATCGGGCTTCATTTGACCCTATCCCCCATACAAACTCCCCTTCAGAAAATGACTTAAAGGTCAAAATTCAATTACAAACACTAATAACACTTTTAAATTCTACATAAATAATATTGAAGAAGACTTAACTCCCCCTACCAACATTTTTAAGGATAGGGCCCTCTTGTAAAAAAATTTTTTTTGCCAAAATAAAAGTAAAAATACTCCGGAATGAAGTTAAAAAGCAAACCAAATGTTTAATTTTTTTAAATAATCCCCATTTTTAACATACATACTGACAGGTGTAGGGTATCATATGGTATTTTTCCCTACTCCCCTTTGAGCCCTCTTGTAAAAAAATTTTTTTTGCCAAAATAAAAGTAAAAATACTCCGGAATGAAGTTAAAAAGCAAATCAAATGTTTAATTTTTTTAAATAATCCCCATTTTTAACATACATACTGACAGGTGTAGGGTATCATATGGTCGGCTACGCCCGACTATACATTCGTACTTGTTATATATATATAGAAGATAGAAATAAGAAGAACAGAGAAGATAGATGAATGTGTGTTTATTTGTCTGAGGGTTTGCTTGAAGTCTATAAACTGCTAAACGGCTGGACCGATTTTCTTGAAATTTTCACAGTGTCTTTCTGCATGTCTGGAAGGAACTATAGGCTACCTTTTATTTCAAAATGTCAGGTGGGCTAGGTGCCACGGCTACATATAAAATCTGTTTTAAGAGTCGCATATCTCAGAAACTGCAACAACTAGCTACAGTGGGCGTGGCACCTTCCATATAAACAAATCTTATCAAAATCAAAAAGGCTGACTTTCATTAGGGGGAATAGAATCCCCATATTAATAAAATAGAAAAATTTTATGTCTGGGAAACTATTCTAGCAAAAATTCTCAAATTTTGCACGAAAATTTATTTTAATATGAACATTTGGTACAATGCACATTGGATATATCTAGTTTATTATATTATACTACGCAGTGTTTGACATTTAAAAGTGTTAAATACAGCGATGGTGAATCGTATATACCCATTATCAACGTACGTTAAAGATAATTTGTGTAGGATACCTAATAAATCGATCATCTAAATAAATCGATCATTTTGTTGTTTGTTACCAAGATTTACTTATATATGTATTTGATTTATACTGAATTCACTGTTGTCAAATTTTATTATAAATAATAATAATTAAAATTAATGATTTTCTATTACTATACATATGTAAGGCCAATTATATACGATCCGCATTGTTATAGGATTTTGACTTCTATAAAACTATGTCGACTTTCACCGCTATACAGATTTCTTAATATTTATAATCATTAAAGGGGAATATGGACCAAAACCCTTTGAATTTAGAAGGGTGATTTTGGCCCTTTATAACTTTTGAACTAATTAACAAAATAAAATTTTTATAATTTTTTTTGTAACACCTCCCTGTTTTGTACTTTTTTTAAATTTTTTCCTTTTTGGGTGTAAAATGGGAGAAAACTGTATTTATGGTACTTTTTTAGCACATTAAGAAAACTTTTACGGTTTATTGAATTATTCCTATTATATTACGAACTAAGGCGCAATTTACATGAAGACTTTTCAGACGTCTGTTTTTTCCAATTCGCAATTTTTAATGTTTTCATGTAAAAAAAGACATAATTATTTATTTTACATGACCATAATATCAACAGTACGAATCAGTTTAAAGAGGAATGTCAAAAACAATCATGAAAATCCCAAATCATGTTTGTTTTCTTACCCCCCCATTCTCCTCTTCCCCGCTCA
>NC_060953.1:29493424-29697076 GCF_022045245.1 Lucilia cuprina
TAACACACAGACAGACATGTCTTTTTCATTTTATTTATTCCCTAGCAAAAAATGACATACTGTACAAACTACATCTTAATCACATCTAAAAAATGCGATTTCATATTATTCACTTCTATGAACGAAATATTTCCTTACAAATGGAAGAGAGATGTAGAAAAGTCATTACAGATAACATCAAGGTTAGGTGAAAAACCAGTGAAATTTTGATACGATTATGTGTCATTAGTGTGTTTGGCATCCAAATATTGAATTTTTACCGCTTCTAAAATTGAGAATAAATGAAGTTCAGAGTTGCCAAAAATGAACAACATCCCTCCAATGACACGCTAATGTAAAAGTCATTAGTTTTTCACCCGAATTTAAAGCACTTCGGGTTACTAGTTGTGATGAAAATACTACATCTTTTTCCACACTTTTTTGCTGGGTCTTTATTGAATCTTTCCTATATAGAAATTTACGATAAGTATTAAAATTTTAACCTAAATTATAACTAACGTTGTTATTACTGCTGCAACTTCAGCAAAAGATCTCGACAATTTGATTATTTAGCAAAATCCAATGTTTCCGTTCTTCTCAGTCGTTTATGACCCTCAAATGACTGCAACTCCCTGGCAAGATAATATGAGTGATCCATTAGTTTCGACAGGTAGGTTAAACAAGAGAGTTTGACCTCCTCTCGCATTTTGGGTACATTTAGATCCCTATGAATATTACTATTGCGAATGTATCACGGGGCAAATGTGTTAAAAATGAACTTGTTATTTTCTACTTTGTAAATTTTATATCAAATATGTTTTGAATGAAAAATTTATATGACTTTTGTTTAATAAAATTTTCCTTACTTCGGTTTATAATTTCATATCAAAAACAAGAATTGTTTGTGCGTATAAATAATTTTCAATAGGTTATGGGCCTTTTGTCTCGCATTAATTAATTCTTGTCTGAGTGAAAATTTCGATGTTTGACGGAGACATGCGAAATCATGTTTAGTGATAAAAAATTGTTGGAAAGTCGTACAAAACGGCGTATCAGGTGAGCAAGATCAAGATGCAAATAAACGCGCTCTTGCTGAAATAACCCTGATGATTGAACCAACGAATTTTGCACACATTGCAACAGCAACAACAGCTAAAGAAGCCTGGGATTCGGTTTAACAAGGAAAGTTGAGTTATTGAAGCAGCTTGTACAACTAAAACTTGGGGATTTTGATTCAATACAATATCATGTGAATGCAATGGTAATGACATCATTGAAAGTTAAAAATGCTGGTCTTAACATTGATGATGAGCTAACAGCATCTCTAACGCTTCCTGACGATTTCCGTGCTTTAATGATGGCAGTAGAAAATTCAAAAACTAATTTAACCGTAGATGCAATCAAGAACCTGTTACTTCAAGATGCAAAATTTGATAATAATTGTAGTGAAAATGCATTAATAACAAAAAGGAAAATTAAAAACAAAAAGTTTAAGTGCCACTCGTGTAATCAGGTGGGTCATTTTAGTAAAAATTGTCCCATTAAGAAGAATACAAAAGTCGCCAATGAAAAAACAAAAAACGGGTTGAAAAGTAATGGTTCAATATTATTTGCCGCGCTTTTTTCGAATAGTAAAAATACAGACGAATGGTATGTTGATTCGCATATGACAAATAATGAAAACTATTTATCTAATAAAAAAGATGTGCATAATAAAGAAATTATTTCAAATAAGTTAAAGAGTTTCTTATCGTGCTTTCAACCCCAATTTTTAAATAAATTCACTGTAATGTATTGATGGTGGGGAAGCTAGTTCCTATGCGCATTTCGCCGGTTGTTTAAGCCAGCTCATCAGGAAACCTTTCCCAATATTTTAGGAAAACTAGAAATGTCTTATGAAAGAATTATTTTAAACTCAATAAGAATTCAAAACGCATCTTTCACAAAACATTAAAGTTTTGACAAAACACCAACAATAACAGTGAGTTTATTTTTTCTTACATTCCTTTCTACACTTGGCTGGTTGTTTTCCAACTCTAAATGCAGTTGTAAGGGAAAAAATAAAAACAAAATAAACAACTTCTATTTTGTTGTTTTTTTAAAACAACAGAATAGGGTATTCAGTTTTAAATGCACGGGCACATGCAAATTTAATTTAAAAATTGATTTTGGGATTTTTATTATTTTTTCAAATAAGTTAAAGAGTTTCTTATCGTGCTTTCAACCCCAATTTTTAAATAAATTCACTGTAATGTATTGATGGTGGGGAAGCTAGTTCCTATGCGCATTTCGCCGGTTGCTTAAGCCAGCTCATCAGGAAACCTTTCCCAATATTTTAGGAAAACTAGAAATGTCTTATGAAAGAATTATTTTAAACTCAATAAGAATTCAAAACGCATCTTTCACAAAACATTAAAGTTTTGACAAAACACCAACAATAACAGTGAGTTTATTTTTTCTTACATTCCTTTCTACACTTGGCTGGTTGTTTTCCAACTCTAAATGCAGTTGTAAGGAAAAAATAAAAACAAAATAAACAACTTCTATTTTGTTGTTTTTATACCCTTCACATTCGTGAGAAGGGTATATATAAGTTTGTCATTCCGTTTGTAATTTCTATAATATAATTTTCCGACCCTATAAAATATATATATTCTGGATCCTTACAGATAGCGGAGTCGATTTAGCCATGTCCGTCTGTCTGTCTGTCTGTCTGTCTGTATGTTGAAATCAGTTTTCAGAAGACCCCAGATATCTGCGAGATCCGAATTTTCAATAATTCTATTGGAAATACGGTCGAATAGAACGCTATTTAAAATCAGTCCAATCGGTCCATAAATAACGAAGATATGAGTAAAAATCCGAGACCACCTCTGAAAATTTCATCAAAAATTTAGATTTTTCGTGCATGCTTATGCAGAAATAATAAAACAACAAAAACAAAATGGAGCATCAAACGGTAAATTGTTTTGTTATTGTAATTGCTTGTTAATAAACACAAAGCAAAGAAAGAACATCACGTAACGTTACGTTGTCATTGGCTAGAAATATGAAATTAAGTATGTAGAGCCTAGATTAAGTGAGAACCTATAAAAGGGGACTTTCTGGTACTTTTTCGTTCTTCAAAAGGTATTTTTTGAAATTTCTATAATATTGAACCTAGAAACATGAAATTATGTATGCATGGCCCGGATTAAGTGAGGACCCAAACAAGGGGAGTTTTTGGTACTTTTTCGTTTTTCAAAAGGTGCTTTTTGCAATTTCTACAATATTGAAGCTAGAAACATGTAATTAAGTATGTATGGCCCGGATTAAGTGAGGACCCATAAAAGGGGACTTTTTGGTATTTTTTCGTTGTTCAAAAGGTACTTTTTGCAATTTCTACAATATTGAACCTAGAAACATGTAATTAAGTATGTATGGCCCGGATTAAGTGAGGACCCATAAAAGGGGACTTTTTGGTACTTTTTCGTTCTTCAAAAGGTACTTTTTGCAATTTTTACAATATTGAACCTAGAAACATGTAATTAAGTATGTATGGCCCGGATTAAGTTAGGACCAATACAAGGGGACTTTTTGGTACTTTTTCGTTTTTCAAAAGGTACTTTTTGCAATTTCTACGATATTAAACCTAGAAACATGTAATTATGTATGTATGGCCCGATTAAGTAAGGACCCATAAAGGGGACTTTTTGGTACTTTTTCGTTCTTCAAAAGGTACAAAAGGCTTTAAACACATCATGGTGAAGGGTATATAAGATTCGGCACAGCCGAATATAAAACTCTTACTTGTTTTTTTAAAAACAACAGAATAGGGTATTCAGTTTTAAATGCACGGGCACTTGCAAATTTAATTTAAAAATTGATTTCGGGATTTTTATTATTTTTTCAAATAAGTTAAAGAGTTTCTTATCGTGCTTTCAACCCCAATTTTTAAATAAATTCACTGTAATGTATTGATGGTGGGGAAGCTAGTTCCTATGCGCATTTCGCCGGTTGCTTAAGCCAGCTCATCATGTTTTTAAAAAAACAACAAAATAGAAGTTGTTTATTTTGTTTTTATTTTTTCCCTTACAACTGCATTTAGAGTTGGAAAACAACCAGCCAAGTGTAGAAAGGAATGTAAGAAAAAATAAACTCACTGTTATTGTTGGTGTTTTGTCAAAACTTTAATGTTTTGTGAAAGATGCGTTTTGAATTCTTATTGAGTTTAAAATAATTCTTTCATAAGACATTTCTAGTTTTCCTAAAATATTGGGAAAGGTTTCCTGATGAGCTGGCTTAAGCAACCGGCGAAATGCGCATAGGAACTAGCTTCCCCACCATCAATACATTACAGTGAATTTATTTAAAAATTGGGGTTGAAAGCACGATAAGAAACTCTTTAACTTATTTGAAAAAATAATAAAAATCCCGAAATCAATTTTTAAAATAAAAAAAAAAAATTTTTGTTGCAAATAATAACAAAATGCCTACATCATGTGTTGGTGATATTAAAATGATGTTAAAAACTGAAAATGGAAAGTGTCAAAGCGTTGTTAATATTGTTGAATATATACCCAATTTGTGTAGCAGTTTACTTTCGGTTCGCCAAATGACTAAAAACGGAAACAAGGAGGTATTTGAATAAAACTTTTGTAAAATATTTGACAATAAAAACGAACTAATTGGAAAAGCGGTTGTTGAAAATGATCTGTATCGGTTAAATTCTGAAATCGAATGAAAAAGCATTAATTGTTAACGAAAATGCGGATTTGAGGCATCGTCGAATGGGACATATTTGTAACGAAAATTTGAAAAAAGTAAAACAGTCGTGTTACGGTATTAATTCAGATATAAGAACGAATGAAAAGTGTGTTACGTGTATTAATGGTAAACAGACAAGAAATGCATTCAAAGAATCCAATAATGGTGCTAAATGTTTACTCGAAGTAATTCATTCTGATGTTGTTGGTCCCTTTTAAACAAAAATCTTTTTCTAAAACCCTTGTTGAGAATCATTGTTCTAAAAAAATTAAAATTTTATGTACGGATAATGCTACAGAATACGTAAATAAGAATTTTTCAAAATATTTATAACAAAATTGTATAATCACAAAAAAACATGTCCTTACACTCCCGAGCAAAATGGAGTTGCGGAACGTATGAACCGAAATCTAATAGAAAGAATGAGGTGTATGTTATTTGATGCTGAATTGGATGAACAATTTTGGGCAGAAACATCAGTTACTGCTGCTTATTTAATTAATCGTGTTCCATTCGGAGGAAATGAAATAACACCAGAAGAAATGTGGTCAAATAAAAATCCGACATTTAAAACATTTAAAAGTGTTTAGCTGTAAAGCAATTGTTCACATTCCTCAAAGTAAACGAAAAAATCTGGACAAAAATCATTTACTTGTATTTTGGTGGGTTATAGCTCAGAATCAAAAGCCTATAGAATTTATATTCCAAACACCAAAGAAATAATAACTAGTAGAGATGTTATTTTCTTAGAGAATGAAAAATTGGAACAGTGTAACAAATATATTTATTATTTTGCAATTTTAATTAATGAAACAGAAGACATTCAGAACAATTCTGAAGAAAATGTTGTTACACCTAACAACACAGATGTTGAAACAAATTCTGAATCAAGTGATGAAGATTTCATGGGGTATTCCGAAGAAGATAACGTACAAAAAGAAGTTATTCTTGAAACTAAAAAACTAATCCAGCAGTAAGAAAAGAAAAAGAGAAGATGATGTAGTTGAACTTCCGAAAGAATTTGCAAGAAACCAAAACAAATGTATACTTTTTGTGCTACAGAATTTTTGGAAGAAGATCCTAATACAGTTAAGAAAGCTTTATCATCACCTTATTCAGCAGAATGGTCTCAAGGAATGAAAGAAGAGTACAATTCCTTAATTGATAATAACACTTGGATATTAACAGAATTACCTTCTAACAAAAAAGCGGTTTCTTGTAAATGGGTTTTTAAAACGAAAAACAAATGCAGCTGGAGAAGTGATTCGAAGAAAGGAAAGATTAGTAGCCAAAGGGTATAGTCAAGAAAAATGTATAGACTATAACGAAACATTCGCTCCTGTAGTAAGATATGAATCAATACGATATTTAATTGCATTAGCGGTTGGTCATGATTTTATTATTCATCAAATTGATGCAGTAATTTCTAAATGGTACATTAAAAGATATATATTTATATAAGCAACCAGAAGGTATGGATGATGGCTCAGGAAAAGTATGAAAACTTCAAAATCTATTTACGGACTTAAACAAGCAAGTCGTGTATGGAATTAGACGCTCAATAAAGTTTTATTAGATTTGGATGTCAAAAGAAGTGAAGTTGACCAGTTTATTTATTATCATGTAACAGCAAATAAGATATTATTTATTGCAATTTATGTGGGTGATGTAATCGAGGTTAGCGTGCAAACAATATTTTTTTTTGTTAATTGCTGACTAATCATATACATACAACGTATTTATGTACGTAAATGTACTTACGTACTCTTTCTCAAGATTTTCAGCAACGTTGATTGTTGTTGATTCCGGATTATTAACACTCGTAATATTATTTACTACAAATTGATCGCCATTGCAAAATAATATCAGTAATGACATAATTATTATTACAGAAAACATATTTGTTGATTCTTTATAAATAGTCATATTTAAGATTTCACAAAAGGTATAAAAATTGGCACTTAGAATTAATGTAAAATAAATGTTTTATTATTTTTTTGTTACTTTTTTATTTTATTTTCTGTTATTCACTTTTATATTCTGTTATTTATGCGAACTTTATTACAAACATTACGTTTTGTATTAGTAACAAAATAAATATTTTAGACCGATTCGATCAACACATTGTATGTTTATGACACAAATATGATATTACACTAAGGTGGAATTTGCTTATCTTACTGATGAATAATTGAACGGTATACATGGCTGATAAGATAAGATATCAAAATATATGTTTATGTACATACATATTTATGTATATACGTATAACACTGTTATTTTATCAGAAGCTATCATTTAACACGATTTAACATTTTTAGAGAAAATGTGTATTTAAAATTTTCAGGTAACAGACAAAATTTTTACTGTTTTATGATAACATATACTTAAATAGTTACGGTTTTTTTTTGTATGCCGGGGCCTCAGTATATTCAACGTTTTTAGGGATCCCTCTAAAAATATAAAATTTGATTTTTTATTATATATAAAAATAATAATGCAAAACAACTGTTCGTGCGTGAAAATAAAACGAAAAAGTGTTTTTTTTTAATTTTGTTTAAATAAAAATCTTTATTAAATATTACCTTGTGTTTGGGTTATACGAAACGTATACGACAGCGATTAGGAAGATAATGCCCTATTTTAATGGCAGAAAGTGGCGAACAATATTTAAGCCAATACCGTTAGCGGTTTTACTCCTTAGAATTTAGAAAAATATCCCCACCCAAGGGTGTAAAAAAGTATCAAATCAACAAAAACGTAAATACACGTACAAAAAAAAAAACAAACTTAAACATTGCCACCTTGCAACAAACATAGGGTGTTGCAACCATAATAAAAACTTAAGAGGTAAAATCTAATAAAGAATAAAGAGCTTAAAGTAATAGGTTTTTTTCATTTATTTAATTAATATTTAATTTTTTTCAAAAGATGTTGATAAAAGATGTTCCCATAGAACAAAGTCTATGGGATGTAGTTTTACGCAGACTACATACTGCTCTCATGGGAGAATGGTTTTAAATCAGACCATGAACTGGGCCTTTTAAAGAGAGGCTTGGCCAGAAATGACCCAACCAAAAATGGTGTATTGAGCCATTGGAAGTCCCGGGTTCGAATATAATTTTCCTTTTAAAACCTGTGGAGCAATTTCCGGACCAATGACAAGCGCGACTTTGCCAGAGACATTAAAACTAGGGTCTGCCAATTGCAGTCCCTCAAAATGGACCTTAACCGAGTCCGGTACAGTTTGCAACGGTGTTTTAATGCCCTGCATTTTTTTACTTTGACTGTAAACGTTATCTGTTGCGTCGTGTCATATTGTGAACAAATGTTCACTCGACATATTTTGTCTGCACCAACAGTGGTCATGGCAGTTTTAGATTTGCAACTAAGGAGAGCAAATATAGCTCATACTGCAGCAAAGGTCTAAAGCTGCCCGTACCCGAATGCTCATTTTGAGCCAAGCAACAAAACGGTTGCTGTTGGTGAGAATGTCACGACATGAAGCAACGGCAACGGCGAAGATATAACGGGGTCTGGTCGGGAAACTTGATTTCGTGCGCGTTCTTTAGGGCGACGTGATTTGTCGAGTGGAGCATAGAATGGTGCTTTCCTTTACATTTCCTACAGTGGCCTTCACTCGTACAATCACGGGAGTATGTTCTGCTGATAGGCACCGGGAGCAACAATGATGTAATAACACCATCCTAATTCTCTTCTCGAAAGACATGTTTTAAAATAATTCACAGGTCAAAACGACCAGTTTGGTAATTGGTCGCTTTATAACCCGTTTTCGGTACGTATATCCGCGACGCGTACGTGATTGTCACTTCCTGGATAAGTCCGAACTACTCTTCCCATTTTCCAAGAAGTGGGTGTCATTTGCTTATTTCGAATAACTACTAAATCTCCGGTTATTATATAGCGTTCCGGATACTTCCACTTGTAACGTTTGTGAAGCCTGACAAGTATTCTTCCTTCCATCGACGACAGAAGTGCTGAGTCAAGGCCTTTACTTTTCTATACCGATTTAGAAGACTAAGCGGAGATTGATAAATCGAAGGTTCAGGTGGAGCTAATATTGGAGACCCTATTAGGAAATGGCCGGGTGTAAGAGCACACTATGTCATTAGGATCGTCACTCATAGGACTGAGAGGTCTAGAGTTTAGACATGCCTCTATTCTAGCGAGGACCGTCGAAAGTTCTTCAAAAGTGTATTTGCCGGAATGGGCTTCTTTACGGAAGTGAAGTTTAAAACTTCGGACTCCCGCTTCCCATAAACCACCCATATGAGGTGCTCCAGCTGGAATAAAACGCCAAGAAAGGCCGTTGATGCCGTACGTCGTACACATCCTAGCTCTACATTCTGACAAAAATGTTTTAAACCCTCGTTCTAACTCTCAAAAAGCTCCTACAAAATTCGTCCCGTTATCCGAAAAGATGGTAAGTGGACAACCGCGTCTTGATATAAAGCGATTAAAAGCCGCTAAGAATTTATCCGTTAATAAATCCAAAGTTACTTCTAGATGTATGGCATTCGTGGAAAAGCATACAAAGATACATACATAGGCCTTTAAGATCTGACACGATCTACCATTTAAATTTCTCATATCAAATGGGCCAGCGAAATCCACTCCAGTTCTTGTAAACGGTCGATCTAAATCAGTTCGTTCTGAAGGTAAGGCAGCCATAATTTGAGTGCAAGCGCGTTTACGATCTAAGATACATCGTTTACACCTATTTACAACAGTCCGAACAAGGGTCTTTGCACGAGGAATCCAATATTCGATTCGTATTATCCGTAGCATAAGCTGATTTCCACCATGGATGGAAATCTTATGAATAAATTCCGCTAAAAGAAGAGTGAAACGACATGAATATGGCAATAAAATAGGATGCCTTTCAGTGTAAGCTAATGAAGGCGATCTAGCCAATCGACCGTTAAGTCTCATGACACCTTCATTGTCCAGAATAGGATTTAAGGGCAACAGGCTACTTTTAGAAGAAATTGGTCTTTTTTCCAGTAGACTCTTGTATTCTTCCGCAAATTTGACCTTTTGAGCCACAATGGCCAAACGTAGTTTCACATGTCTTATTTCATTATCAGATAGCGTAATTGTATCATACGAATAGCGATTCCTATAAGACGAATGGGTTCTATAGAAAAATCTAAAAACGTAAGATAGAACTCTGATAGCACGATCAAGTGACGAAAATCTATCCAACACATCCTCATAGTTTGTAAAAAAAGAGGCGTGAGATTTCACATTTCGAGCTTCAAGATCGGTATCAAGCATACCTAGGCTTTTCAAACTCCAAGTAGACTTTTTCTCTCTAAGCCAATGTGGACCATTCCACCAAAGAGAGCTCTGAGCTAAAATTAAAGGGGTAACTCCCCTACTTCCTAAATCTGCTGGTTTGTCCTCAGATCTGACGTGATGCCAGTTATGTTTGCCAAAAATTTCTTGTATTTTGCAAACTCTATTTGCCACAAATGTTGCCCAAGTACAGGGGTCTTTTACTACTTTATTTCCTAAACTAAGTCCATTTGATGTTTTATTTGACGCATTAAAAACTACTCTCAACTTAGTAGTTTTCCGATCCAATTTGATTACTGGATGGAGCGGCAAATAACAAGAGGAAGTAGAAGACGAAGTCTCCATTATTGGTCTCATGTGATCCAAAACTAAATATTCTCTTACTACATCGTCATACTTTTTCTTTATCTCTAGTTTTCTCAACAATGAAGCTTCTGTCCTCAAAAATTGCGCCCTAACATTTTGTTTTGAAGAACCTAACGACAGCTTTTCTGGAAAATCAGATTTAAAAACAAGTGTGACAATATATCGTCCATCAGGTCCTCTACGAGTTGTGGCCTTGTAATTTTCTTCACACATCGATGCGATGGCACTGGACCTGTTATAATCCATCCGAATATCGTGTTCTGAGCCAATAGCGATCCTAAAATATGCGTACGAATTTCTCCTAACATAATTTGGAGATATAAATCGGCACCTAAGAGCAAATCAACCGGTCTGGATTTGAAAAACTGAGAATCAGCTAGTTGAAGATTCGGTAAATCTCTACAAAGTTCATCTGATAAGACAAAAGATGGTAAGATACCTGAAATATTCGGTATAACAAGAGCATTAGTCCGCAAAATAATAAAAGTGTCCAAGGGAGAGGCTATTTCGATCGAGCAATGTTTGGTAGAAGTAGCAGTAACAGTCTGGTTAACACCAGAAACTTGGGCATTTGTCAAATGCGCCGTAATTTTTACCTGTAAGTACGTCGTCAACGTACATACCTTTACGTATGATTTGCGAGGCAAGTGGATATTGACTCTCACAATCATCTGCCAACTGTAACAAACTACGGATGGCCAGATAAGGCGCACAATTGACGCCAAAGGTCACAGTCTGTAATTCATACTGCTTTATTTCCTCCGTCGCACAGTGGTATAGGAAAAAAAAAAAGAGGGAAATAATTCGGTAACTTCTAAACGGTTAATCCGATTTTAATGAAATTTGGTATGCACAAAGAGGAGGTGTTGTCGAGTTTAGGTTTTGAATTTGGACCTTATAGGCCAACCAGGGGCCCGGCGGGGGGTCCTCAAATTAGGACACCTCGGCTATGTTAAATTTTTAAAACGATCCTATTTCTTCATTTGAGTTCCGATTTAAAAAAAATTTCGTATATAGAATCTCCTCATCGAGCACTATAAAAAATGTCGTCATAGCAGTAAATTATCTCTTATAGTTTAGGAGATATTCGCATTTGAAAATTAAAATTTTTACCGTTCTTACTTTAGTTTTTTGATAATAGCGGGTCCAAATATTCCCGATTTTCGCCATTTCTTTTTTTATTCGCTTAACAACAAGTTTATATATCAAGCAGTGAAAGAATTATGTAAAAATCATGACTGAGTCCAAAGTTATAGGCATTTTAATTTAAAAAATTAAAAAAAGGCGATTTTTTGCCATTTTTTTGGGAAAAAAGTATCTTTTTCTTTTTAAGTTATCTAAAAAGTTTCTAAGAAGATGTATATAGAATTTATACTTTTTGAAAAGCTGACTTTACATAAAATACGATAAATGAAACAAAACCTAAAAATTTTTGATACCGAGGGGACCAGGTCCATCCAAAAACCCTATTTTTTTTATAGAAAATTCAATTTTGAGCAAAAATTCTCAAATCGCATAGTCGATATCAAATTATAGTGACCTGTTTTATATGACCCAATATGTTCTTAATCATTTTGTAACGGGTTTCGATAAACCCGCCCCTGGTATGGATATAATAGGCAAAAAAATAACCAAAAAATCCCATTTTTGGGATTTTTTAAAACTTTTTTGGGAATTCCGGGATTTCTAATAAGAAAATTCGAACTTTTTTTTAATTTTAGATTTTGAGTAAAAAAATCTACCTAACTGTAAAATTTCATCAAAAAATATTCATAAATAAAATTTTTATTGCAATTTGAAAAAATTTGTATCTTCGCAAAAACTGAATAAAAAACATTTTTTTTTTTTTAAAAAAAGTATTCCGCGAATTTTTTAATTTTCAAAAATTATATACAGTTTTGAAAAATAGACAAAATTACCTTTCCATTGATATATAACATGCCTACCTAATGTTTTTTAAGTGACAAATTAATTAGGGAAAACTCAACATCTTTTAGAAAATTTACCTAGCACTATTATTTTCATCCATAACGTTAACTCTTAAATTTGTTACATATATTAAAAAATTTTCAGGTATTATTTTTTAAACTGTAATGATTTTTACCCCTATAGGTCACTTAGGTAGCTTATTAAAGTGACCTATTGAGGAAAAATTCATTACATAAGGATACGTTAGACATATTATGTAGAATATCAACCCTTTAAAAAATAATTTAATTTAAGTACCTGTAATTAATATATAAGACAGGTTTTATCTGTTTGTAATTATTTGTAATTTTCTAACCATGGCGATCGTACTAAAAAAAATGATTTGTGCTCCATTTTATTTGAACACTCTTCAGCTCCTTTTCAAGATAAAGTGAACTTCTTATTGAAATATATTGAAACTGCACATAAAAATAAAGTGGATAAAACTGATATATGTAAAATTGAAAATTTTATAAAATCAGTTGATATAAAACTGAAGAGTGTTCGGTATTCCATTGCTAAATTTCGATCGAAATTTTCTGATTGGCTGGATGAATGTGTAGAAGTTGCTATTTGCGTATCAACTGTTGGTGCTCCCTGTAAGCAGTATGAGGATTTGAGCTCAAAATCTAAGAGGAAAAGGTTATCAACTTCACTAGAAACCTTATCTAACGAAGAAGTTTCGGACACTTTTAAAGCAATGTTAAGAAAAGAAAAACAGCCTTTGGATGCCATAAAAATTGCAAATATTCTTCCAACTCATTTGTAAGTGGGGATGTGATGGATTATCTGCACTCTCGGAATATAAACAAATCAACACAAGTGAATCATCTTCCGAGTATAAAAGTGTATTTATGGCATCGCTAGTTCCATTAAGAATTCGAAAGTATGCTGACAGCGATTCTCCATCAACCAGTTTCGATGATATTTGGAAGAATTCGACTCCAGGATCCAAAGCTTTTTGTAGGCCAATAAGCTTTGAGTATATAAAGGAATCCAAAACAACAACGCAAGATTTGATAAATCGTATTGAAGCAGAAATTAAAAACTTGGAACCTATAACAATCGAAATAGAAAATTATTCGTTTAACATGTCCTATGATTTAAAACTTACAATGATTGATGGGAAAGTTGGAAATGCCATTACAGGAACATCATCTACTTGGTACTGCTACATATGTGGTGATAAAAAATCAGAATTTTCGAATATTTCCAATCAAAGATCAATAAATGAGGAAACATTACAATTTGGAATATCTCCCCTACATGCTCGCATACGATTTCTGGAACATTTTCTACATTTAGCATATGATTTAAAGTACAGAAGCATACCGGAAAATGCAAACAAAAGTGCAAATAACAATAAGGAGTTAATGGAAATGAGAGCCAGTGAGAAACGAAGAATTCAAGAGGAATTTAAAAAGCGGATGGGATTAAATATTGATAAACCACTCACAGGATATGGAAGCACAAACGATGGTAATACCGCTAGACGTTTTTTTAAACATTTTGAAACTACTTCCGAAATAACCGGAATTAGTATGGATTTACTGCAAAAGGTCAATATTATTCTAATGGCGATAAATAGCAAGCATAAAGTGAACGCAACAAAATTTGGAGAGTATTCTACAAAAGTTTCTAAATTACTTTTGGAATTATATCCCTGGAAAGAAATGACACCTACAGTTCACAAGATATTATGTCATGGAAAGGTCATCATAGAACATAATATTCTGCCTTTAGGAGAGCTTACAGAAGAACCCCAAGAATCGAGGAATAGAGACTTTAAGCATATTCATCAGTTTAGCTCAAGGAAGTGTTCTAGGCAGTCTCAAAATGAAGATATTTTTAATAATCTGATTCTATCTTCTGATCCTGTTTTATCTACTATAAGGAAACGTTGGATTTGCTACAAAACGTTAGCATTTGAAAATATTCATGAATTTAAAGATTTACTTTATCTTTTAGATATGGACTACTGTGATACCGATTATTTTACAAAATTATATTAATTTATAAAAAAAAATAAATAAAGACTATTTTTATATAAAATAAATACTTGTTAATTTTTTTAGGGATAAAGAATAAAGGGCTTATGCTTATGGCTTACTAGACACTTTTTCCATATAAAAACAGGTTTTATTAACCGTTGTTAACTTAATAATCGTTTTTGCATAAGGCGGTAAAAGATTAATCGTAAAAAGTGGCTGTAAAAATTCATAAAAATTTAGGTAGTAAAACATGCCTAACAAATGTATGGATGAAAATAATAGTACTAGGTAAATTCTCTAAAAGATGTTGAGTTTTCTCTAATTAATTTGTCACTTAAAAAACATTTGGTAGGCATGTTATATATCAATGGAAAGGTAATTTTGTCTATTTTTCAAAACTGTATATAATTTTTAAAAATAAAAAATTCGCGGAATACTTTTTTTAAAAAAATTAAAAAATGTTTTTTATTCAGTTTTTGCGAAGATACAAATTTTTCAAATTGCAATAAAAATTTTATTTATGAATATTTTTTGATGAAATTTTACAGTTAGGTAGATTTTTTTACTCAAAATCTAAAATTAAATAAAAAGTTCGAATTTTCTTATTAGAAATCCCGGAATTCCCAAAAAAGTTTTAAAAAATCCCAAAAATGGGATTTTTTGGTTATTTTTTGCCTATTATATCCATACCAGGGGCGGGGTTATCGAAACCGTTACAAAATGATTAAGAACATATTGGGTCATATAAAACAGGTCACTATAATTTGATATCGACTATGCGATTTGAGAATTTTTGCTCAAAATTGAGTTTTCTATAAAAAAATAGGGTTTTTTGGATGGACCTGGTCCCCTCGGTATCAAAAATTTTTAGGTTTTGTTTCATTTATCGTATTTTATGTAAAGTCAGCTTTTCAAAAAGTATAAATTCTATATACATCTTCTTAGAAACTTTTTAGATAACTTAAAAAGAAAATGATACTTTTTTCCCAAAAAAATGGCAAAAAATCGCCTTTTTTTAATTTTTTAAATTAAAATGCCTATAACTTTGGACTCAGTCATGATTTTTACATAATTCTTTCACTGCTTGATATATAAACTTGTTGTTAAGCGAATAAAAAAAGAAATGGCGAAAATCGGGAATATTTGGACCCGCTATTATCAAAAAACTAAAGTAAGAACGGTAAAAATTTTAAAATTTTAATTTTCAAATGCGAATATCTCCTAAACTATAAGAGATAATTTACTGCTATGACGACATTTTTTATAGTGCTCGATGAGGAGATTCTATATACGAATTTTTTTTTAAATCGGAACTCAAATGAAGAAATAGGATCGTTTTAAAAATTTAACATAGCCGAGGTGTCCTAATTTGAGGACCCCCGCCGGGCCCCTGGTTGGCCTATAAGGTCCAAATTCAAAACCTAAACTCGACAACACCTCCTCTTTGTGCATACCAAATTTCATTAAAATCGGATTAACCGTTTAGAAATTACCGAATTATTTCCCTCTTTTTTTTTCCTATACCACTGTGCGTCGGAGAATCGCGAAACAAAATACGCTGAAAAGGAGTATAAGACTGGTCAAGCCTTATCTGTCGATACATTTGAGTAATATCGCAATTAAACACGAATCTAAAAAATCGCCAACGCAAAATAAGTAGGACTAAATCAGCTTGAAGGGTAGGACCGACCAACAAACAATCATTTAAACTAAGTCCATTTGAGGTTTTATTTGACGCATTAAAAACTACCCTCAACTTAGTAGTTTTTCGATCCAATTTGATCACAGGATGGTGCGGCAAATAACAAGAGGAAATAGAAGACGAGGTCTCCGTTATTGGCCTCATGTGATCCAAAACTAAATATTCTCTTACTACATCGTCATACATTTTCTTTATTTCTGGTTTTCTCAACAAGGAAGCTTCTGTCCTCAAAAATTGCGCCCTAACATTCTGTTTTGAAGAACCTAACGACAGCTTTTCGGGAAAATCAGATTTAAAAGGAAGTGTGACAATATATAGTGAATTTATTTAAAAATTGGGGTTGAAAGCACGATAAGAAACTCTTTAACTTATTTGAAAAAATAATAAAAATCCCGAAATCAATTTTTAAAATAAAAAAAAAAAATTTTTGTTGCAAATAATAACAAAATGCCTACATCATGTGTTGGTGATATTAAAATGATGTTAAAAACTGAAAATGGAAAGTGTCAAAGCGTTGTTAATATTGTTGAATATATACCCAATTTGTGTAGCAGTTTACTTTCGGTTCGCCAAATGACTAAAAACGGAAACAAGGAGGTATTTGAATAAAACTTTTGTAAAATATTTGACAATAAAAACGAACTAATTGGAAAAGCGGTTGTTGAAAATGATCTGTATCGGTTAAATTCTGAAATCGAATGAAAAAGCATTAATTGTTAACGAAAATGCGGATTTGAGGCATCGTCGAATGGGACATATTTGTAACGAAAATTTGAAAAAAGTAAAACAGTCGTGTTACGGTATTAATTCAGATATAAGAACGAATGAAAAGTGTGTTACGTGTATTAATGGTAAACAGACAAGAAATGCATTCAAAGAATCCAATAATGGTGCTAAATGTTTACTCGAAGTAATTCATTCTGATGTTGTTGGTCCCTTTAAACAAAAATCTTTTTCTAAAACCCTTGTTGAGAATCATTGTTCTAAAAAAATTAAAATTTTATGTACGGATAATGCTACAGAATACGTAAATAAGAATTTTTCAAAATATTTATAACAAAATTGTATAATACATCAAAAAACATGTCCTTACACTCCCGAGCAAAATGGAGTTGCGGAACGTATGAACCGAAATCTAATAGAAAGAATGAGGTGTATGTTATTTGATGCTGAATTGGATGAACAATTTTGGGCAGAAACATCAGTTACTGCTGCTTATTTAATTAATCGTGTTCCATTCGGAGGAAATGAAATAACACCAGAAGAAATGTGGTCAAATAAAAATCCGACATTAAAACATTTAAAAGTGTTTAGCTGTAAAGCAATTGTTCACATTCCTCAAAGTAAACGAAAAAATCTGGACAAAAAATCATTTACTTGTATTTTGGTGGGTTATAGCTCAGAATCAAAAGCCTATAGAATTTATATTCCAAACACCAAAGAAATAATAACTAGTAGAGATGTTATTTTCTTAGAGAATGAAAAATTGGAACAGTGTAACAAATATATTTATTATTTTGCAATTTTAATTAATGAAACAGAAGACATTCAGAACAATTCTGAAGAAAATGTTGTTACACCTAACAACACAGATGTTGAAACAAATTCTGAATCAAGTGATGAAGATTTCATGGGGTATTCCGAAGAAGATAACGTACAAAAAGAAGTTATTCTTGAAACTAAAAAAACTAATCCAGCAGTAAGAAAAGAAAAAGAGAAGATGATGTAGTTGAACTTCCGAAAGAATTTGCAAGAAACCAAAACAAATGTATACTTTTTGTGCTACAGAATTTTTGGAAGAAGATCCTAATACAGTTAAGAAAGCTTTATCATCACCTTATTCAGCAGAATGGTCTCAAGGAATGAAAGAAGAGTACAATTCCTTAATTGATAATAACACTTGGATATTAACAGAATTACCTTCTAACAAAAAAGCGGTTTCTTGTAAATGGGTTTTTAAAACGAAAACAAATGCAGCTGGAGAAGTGATTCGAAGAAAGGAAAGATTAGTAGCCAAAGGGTATAGTCAAGAAAAATGTATAGACTATAACGAAACATTCGCTCCTGTAGTAAGATATGAATCAATACGATATTTAATTGCATTAGCGGTTGGTCATGATTTTATTATTCATCAAATTGATGCAGTAATTTCTAAATGGTACATTAAAAGAATATATTTATATAAAGCAACCAGAAGGTATGGATGATGGCTCAGGAAAAGTATGAAAACTTCAAAATCTATTTACGGACTTAAACAAGCAAGTCGTGTATGGAATTAGACGCTCAATAAAGTTTTATTAGATTTGGATGTCAAAAGAAGTGAAGTTGACCAGTTTATTTATTATCATGTAACAGCAAATAAGATATTATTTATTGCAATTTATGTGGGTGATGTAATCGAGGTTAGCGTGCAAACAATATTTTTTTTTGTTAATTGCTGACTAATCATATACATACAACGTATTTATGTACGTAAATGTACTTACGTACTCTTTCTCAAGATTTTCAGCAACGTTGATTGTTGTTGATTCCGGATTATTAACACTCGTAATATTATTTACTACAAATTGATCGCCATTGCAAAATAATATCAGTAATGACATAATTATTATTACAGAAAACATATTTGTTGATTCTTTATAAATAGTCATATTTAAGATTTCACAAAAGGTATAAAAATTGGCACTTAGAATTAATGTAAAATAAATGTTTTATTATTTTTTTGTTACTTTTTTATTTTATTTTCTGTTATTCACTTTTATATTCTGTTATTTATGCGAACTTTATTACAAACATTACGTTTTGTATTAGTAACAAAATAAATATTTTAGACCGATTCGATCAACACATTGTATGTTTATGACACAAATATGATATTACACTAAGGTGGAATTTGCTTATCTTACTGATGAATAATTGAACGGTATACATGGCTGATAAGATAAGATATCAAAATATATGTTTATGTACATACATATTTATGTATATACGTATAACACTGTTATTTTATCAGAAGCTATCATTTAACACGATTTAACATTTTTAGAGAAAATGTGTATTTAAAATTTTCAGGTAACAGACAAAATTTTTACTGTTTTATGATAACATATACTTAAATAGTTACGGTTTTTTTTTGTATGCCGGGGCCTCAGTATTCAACGTTATTTAGGGATCCCTCTAAAAATATAAAATTTGATTTTTTATTATATATAAAAATAATAATGCAAAACAACTGTTCGTGCGTGAAAATAAAACGAAAAAAGTGTTTTTTTTTAATTTTGTTTAAATAAAAATCTTTATTAAATATTACCTTGTGTTTGGGTTATACGAAACGTATACGACAGCGATTAGGAAGATAATGCCCTATTTTAATGGCAGAAAGTGGCGAACAATATTTAAGCCAATACCGTTAGCGGTTTTACTCCTTAGAATTTAGAAAAATATCCCCACCCAAGGGTGTAAAAAAGTATCAAATCAACAAAAAACGTAAATACACGTACAAAAAAAAAAACAAACTTAAACATTGCCACCTTGCAACAACATAGGGTGTTGCAACCATAATAAAAACTTAAGAGGTAAAATCTAATAAAGAATAAAGAGCTTAAAGTAATAGGTTTTTTTCATTTATTTAATTAATATTTAATTTTTTTCAAAAGATGTTGATAAAAGATGTTCCCATAGAACAAAGTCTATGGGATGTAGTTTTACGCAGACTACATACTGCTCTCATGGGAGAATGGTTTTAAATCAGACCATGAACTGGGCCTTTTAAAGAGAGGCTTGGCCAGAAATGACCCAACCAAAAATGGTGTATTGAGCCATTGGAAGTCCCGGGTTCGAATATAATTTTCCTTTTAAAACCTGTGGAGCAATTTCCGGACCAATGACAAGCGCGACTTTGCCAGAGACATTAAAACTAGGGTCTGCCAATTGCAGTCCCTCAAAATGGACCTTAACCGAGTCCGGTACAGTTTGCAACGGTGTTTTAATGCCCTGCATTTTTTTACTTTGACTGTAAACGTTATCTGTTGCGTCGTGTCATATTGTGAACAAATGTTCACTCGACATATTTTGTCTGCACCAACAGTGGTCATGGGCAGTTTTAGATTTGCAACTAAGGAGGAGCAAATATAGCTCATACTGCAGCAAAGGTCTAAAGCTGCCCGTACCCGAATGCTCATTTTGAGCCAAGCAACAAAACGGTTGCTGTTGGTGAGAATGTCACGACATGAAGCAACGGCAACGGCGAAGATATAACGGGGTCTGGTCGGGAAACTTGATTTCGTGCGCGTTCTTTAGGGCGACGTGATTTGTCGAGTGGAGCATAGAATGGTGCTTTCCTTTACATTTCCTACAGTGGCCTTCACTCGTACAATCACGGGAGATATGTTCTGCTGATAGGCACCGGGAGCAACAATGATGTAATAACACCATCCTAATTCTCTTCTCGAAAGACATGTTTTTAAAATAATTCACAGGTCAAAACGACCAGTTTGGTAATTGGTCGCTTTATAACCCCGTTTTCGGTACGTATATCCGCGACGCGTACGTGATTGTCACTTCCTGGATAAGTCCGAACTACTCTTCCCATTTTCCAAGAAGTGGGTGTCATTTGCTTATTTCGAATAACTACTAAATCTCCGGTTATTATATAGCGTTCCGGATACTTCCACTTGTAACGTTTGTGAAGCCCTGACAAGTATTCTTCCTTCCATCGACGACAGAAGTGCTGAGTCAAGGCCTTTACTTTTCTATACCGATTTAGAAGACTAAGCGGAGATTGATAAATCGAAGGTTCAGGTGGAGCTAATATTGGAGACCCTATTAGGAAATGGCCGGGTGTAAGAGCCACTATGTCATTAGGATCGTCACTCATAGGACTGAGAGGTCTAGAGTTTAGACATGCCTCTATTCTAGCGAGGACCGTCGAAAGTTCTTCAAAAGTGTATTTGCCGGAATGGGCTTCTTTACGGAAGTGAAGTTTAAAACTTCGGACTCCCGCTTCCCATAAACCACCCATATGAGGTGCTCCAGCTGGAATAAAACGCCAAGAAAGGCCGTTGATGCCGTACGTCGTACACATCCTAGCTCTACATTCTGACAAAAATGTTTTAAACCCTCGTTCTAACTCTCAAAAAGCTCCTACAAAATTCGTCCCGTTATCCGAAAAGATGGTAAGTGGACAACCGCGTCTTGATATAAAGCGATTAAAAGCCGCTAAGAATTTATCCGTTAATAAATCCAAAGTTACTTCTAGATGTATGGCATTCGTGGAAAAGCATACAAAGATACATACATAGGCCTTTAAGATCTGACACGATCTACCATTTAAATTTCTCATATCAAATGGGCCAGCGAAATCCACTCCAGTTGTCGTAAACGGTCGATCTAAATCAGTTCGTTCTGGAGGTAAGGCAGCCATAATTTGAGTGCAAGCGCGTTTACGATCTAAGATACATCGTTTACACCTACTTACAACAGTCCGAACAAGGGTCTTTGCACGAGGAATCCAATATTCGATTCGTATTATCCGTACCATAAGCTGATTTCCACCATGGATAGAAATCTTATGAATAAATTCCGCTAAAAGAAGAGTGAAACGACATGAATATGGCAATAAAATAGGATGCCTTTCAGTGTAAGCTAATGAAGGCGATCTAGCCAATCGACCGTTAAGTCTCATGACACCTTCATTGTCCAGAATAGGATTTAAGGGCAACAGGTTACTTTTAGAAGAAATTGGTCTTTTTTCCAGTAGACTCTTGTATTCTTCCGCAAATTTGACCTTTTGAGCCACAATGGCCAAACGTAGTTTCACATGTCTTATTTCATTATCAGATAGAGTAATTGTATCATACGAATAGCGATTCCTGTAAGACGAATGGGTTCTATGGAAAAATCTAAAAACGTAAGATAGAACTCTGATAGCACGATCAAGTGACGAAAATCTATCCAACACATCCTCATAGTTTGTAAAAAAAGAGGCGTGAGATTTCACATTTCGAGCTTCAAGATCGGTATCAAGCATACCTAGGCTTTTCAAATTCCAAGTAGACTTTTTCTCTCTAAGCCAATGTGGACCATTCCACCAAAGAGAGCTCTGAGCTGAAATTGAAGGGGTAACTCCCCTACTTCCTAAATCTGCTGGATTGTCCTCAGATCTGACGTGATGCCAGTTATGTTTGCCAACAATCTCTTGTATTTTGCAAACTCTATTTGCAACAAATGTTGCCCAAGTACAGGGGTCTTTTTTCAACCAGGAAAGGACGATCGTGGAATCAGTCCAACAATAAACCTGGTTTAATGGAATGTCGATTTCACAAAGCACAGCTTTCAAAAGATCTGCCGCTAATACAGCGCCACAAAGTTCAAGACGAGGTAAAGTAACCGATTTAATCGGGGCCACTTTCGTCTTGCATGTGAGCAAATATGAATAAATTTTTCCTCTAGGTGTTTCCACTCGAACATATATCACCCCCGCATATGCTTTTTCCGAGGCATCAGAAAAAACATGAAGTTCCACTGAGGATTCTGGTTCATAATGAACCCATTGAGGAATTTGGATACTATTGACTTCATGATATGAAGTCACAAAGCCAGCGTTGAAACTTTAAGATTCTCATCCCAATTTATCTGATCCTGCCAAATTCTCTGCATTATCATTTTTGCCACTACTATAACCGGACCTAGCCATCCTACTGGATCAAATAATTTAGCTATTGTGGATAAAACTTCCCTCTTTGTATATTTTGAACGCCATGCTATGGGATCCACTTTAAAATAGAACGCGTCCAAATGAGCATTCCATTGGGAGTCCCAGCGTTTTCGAACTACTCGCTTCGACAAAAACTAAAAGTTTTTCATCTACCAAATGTTCTGGGGGAAACCCGACTAAAATTGTTTTATTATTCGAAGTCCATTTTCGAAGATTAAAACCTGCTGATGATAATGCCGCTTTAAGCTGATCACGAGCAACCAAAGCGGTTTCCACATCATGTGTCCCTGTAAGTACGTCGTCAACGTACATACCTTTACGTATGATTTGCGAGGCAAGTGGATATTGACTCTCACAATCATCTGCCAACTGTAACAAACTACGGATGGCCAGATAAGGCGCACAATTGACGCCAAAGGTCACAGTCTGTAATTCATACTGCTTTATTTCCTCCGTCGGAGAATCGCGAAACAAAATACGCTGAAAAGGAGTATGAGACTGGTCAAGCCTTATCTGTCGATACATTTGAGTAATATCGCAATTAAACACGAATCTAAAAAATCGCCAACGCAAAATAAGTAGGACTAAATCAGCTTGAAGGGTAGGACCGACCAACAAACAATAATTTAAACTAAGTCCATTTGAGGTTTTATTTGACGCATTAAAAACTACCCTCAACTTAGTAATTTTTCGAATAACAAGAGGAAATAGAAGACGAGGTCTCCATTATTGGCCTCATGTGATCCAAAACTAAATATTCTCTTACTACATCGTCATACATTTTCTTTATTTCTGGTTTTCTCAACAAGGAAGCTTCTGTCCTCAAAAATTGCGCCCTAACATTCTGTTTTGAAGAACCTAACGACAGCTTTTCGGGAAAATCAGATTTAAAAGGAAGTGTGACAATATATCGTCCATCAGGTCCTCTACGAGTTGTGGCCTTGTAGTTTTCCTCACACATCCGATCAAGGGGGGACATAATTTTTCTCTTCGGCGCTTCTTCCAGTTCCCAAAAACGAAGTAAACTACTGTTTAAATTGTCCTCTTCCGAAAAGTCAACCCTAGTGTTAAATACCTGTACAGAAGAGGATGGCACTGGACCCGTGATAATCCATCCGAATATTGTGTTCTGAGCTAATAGCGATCCTAAAATATGCGTACGAATTTCTCCTAACATAATTTGGGGATATAAATCGGCACCTAAGAGCAGATCAACCGGTCTGGATTTGAAAAACTGAGAATCAGCTAGTGGAAGATTTGGTAAATCCCTACAAAGTTTATCTGATAAGACAAAAGATGGTAAGATACCTGAAATATTCGGTATAACAAGAGCATTAGTCCGCAAAATAATAAAAGTGTCCAAGGGAGAGGCTATTTCGATCGAGCAATGTTTGGTAGAAGTAGCAGTAACAGTCTGGTTAACACCAGAAACTTGGGCATTTGTCAAATGCGCCGTAATTTTTAACTGATTCTGCGAACGTTCCGAAATAAACGATGTTTCAGAACCAGGTCAATAAGGGCTCGAGCCGGGTATGTCATACTTTGGTGACGTATATTCACCATAGCAGTCCCTAAAAGTACAGTCCGATTATCAGATACGTGGAACACTTGTCAATTAGAAGGACCTGCATTATTGTTATTGGAAGTAGGTGCTGAAGATTCCACATACCTAGAGTGGGTAGTAAAGCCACAACAGAACTCGTGCCGGTATTGGCACTAGCAGTCGCTTCATCCGATGATTAAGAATTTCCATGGAGCAAGGTATTATGTCTTTTATTGCATATTGAACAGCTATGAGCACTTGTACAGTTCTTAACCTCATGTGTTCGTGACAAGCAATTAAGACAACAATGATGTTTCCTAATCGTAGAATATCTTTCCGAAACTGAAAAATTTTTGAATCGCTTGCAATCACGTAGGAAATGGCTTTGATGCTTACATAGAACACAAATATGAGAATTGAATGCCGGTTGAGCATGATGAGTCTTTACCTTTTGTGTCGTGGATTTCTTTGTCTGAGGCGTTTCCCGAATATCACGAAGACATTCTAAAGTTTGGATCCTTTCCGTAAGAAAGGCATTCATCTCTTTCCAGCGTGATAAAGCGAATTTATTCTTAATGATCTGTTCCCATAAGGTCACAGTGCTGCACGCATAAAAAGACAAGAATGTGATCCCAATTTTTTGTCGGCACTTCATACTCCTACAACGCTTTCAAACAACTATTAATGCCTCCTTGTAAATCTTTGAGGCCTGTGAAGGACTCTTTTTCCAAGACTGGAAGACTAAAAAACGCTTTTAATTGGTTATTAACCAACATACGCGGATTCTCATATGCTGCCTTTAATTCTTGCCAAGCCATTTGAAACCCTTTATCTGAAAGCGGACATTGTGATACAATTTTCTTTGCGTCGCCACTAGTTTTACGTAGCAAGTGACATAACCTTTCAATGTCAGTAAGACGTGAGCTATTTATGTATAAGGCCGTAAACAAATCCCGAAAGGCGGGCCATGAAAGGTAATCGCCCTCAAACATTTCCACGTGGAAAAGTCAAACTATGTTGACCGTCACAATGTTTCGGACTCTTTACTGGCGTATCAGTTGATTTACTAACGGGAGAGAATTGAAGATTTTTCCTATCTAGGCTACAAGTACATTCAACAAACGCATCAAAAGTTGCTTGGAATTTCGCGGCAGACACCTCAATCTCACCAGGTTCAGTGTCCTCAGAAGTTGTCAAGAAATCTAAACATAAGTCATAACACGACTGAGCCGCTTCCCACAATTTGTTCAAATTCTCTTTATAGTAATCAATTTTGAGTCCGTCAAGTGTGTCTTCACGAGCTCTATACTGTGCCTCAAAACTAATAACCGAATCCGAAGCTCTAATAAAGCGATCAAGTAGTGTAATAGACATGGTTTGCCTTTTCTTCTATTCAAATCGAAAGTTTAAAACACAAAATTTAATTTATTATTGACTAAAAGTTCGAAACTTTTATAAAAAATCAAAATTTTTATTGATGATATTAAAAAAATATTTAATAAATTAAATTTTAATTATTTCCACTAAATTTGGTCAAAATTAAACGAAAATTAATTTTGTCAAATTTAATTGAACAATATGATAGTCAAACTGACCGACCGTAGGGTGACCACTTAAGAATGAAGAAGAAGAAGAAACAAGTAAATACTTAAGCTTATGTATTTACTTAAAGCTCAAGAAAAAACACACTTCTATTACACCAAATTTTCATTCAATAAGCCAAAATAAATTTTATTAATTTAATTTATTTTTTTCCGTTCACGACGCACAGTGGGGCAGAATGGAAATTTTTTGGAAATAAATCTGGCGTTTCTAAACGGCTGATCCGATCGGGATAAAATTTGGCGTGAGCGTAGCCAAGGAGTATTCGAGTTTTGAAGATGAACCCCGCAGATGCCCCAGGGACGGAGCTGTGGCGGCTCAAAGTAGGGTACCTACGACATGTAAAATTTTTAAACTTGTGCCATTTTTTTGTTTTTTACCCAAAGATTTTTATATTTTCTGAAAGCGCTCGACGAGATCTTGAAAAAACATGCTTGGACATACTACTTATCTCTTATAATATCCGAGTTATAGGCATTTAAAAATTTAGTGATACAAAATTTACCATACCTTGGTCCGCCTTTTTTTGAATACCGGGCGTAATTTTGGACCAAATGGACTCAATGTTTTCTTGTTACAACAAAATTTCCAATAATATACAAAAAATTTCAGATCAATGTCATTTACAGATCCAAAAATATACGTTTTTTAATTTAAAAATTCAAAAAATTTTAAATTTTTGCCGTTTTTTTGCCCAAAATGTGTCTTAACTCTTTTATTAATAAAATAAAATTTTCTTTAAGAACATATAACAATTTTATAGTTTTCTAAAAGGTATCTTTACGCAGAACGCTTTGGCGTAAAAAACTTGTCCTATTTTTTGAAAATGTTGCCACTGCATCCTTCCGAATATGACCTATTTTTTATCAAAACTTCAACTTTGGGCGACATGTTCTAAAATCCCAAAGCTGTGATCAGAAAACTGAAAGCAGTTTTGGAAACCTCAATGTGTTTTCTATTTACTTCCCAGCCCTGAAAGAAATATGGACCCTATGGGCAAAAATGTAAAAAATCCCATTTTTGGGATTTTCATTCCTATTTTTGGGAATTGCGGGATGCCCTTTGACTTTTAATTTTTTTTTGCATTTTCTTATTTGAAATGACAAATTTAACAAGCGTTGAAGATTTCATTGAGTTTTGTTCATAAATAAAGATTTTGTCATATATTACATATTTGTTAAATTTCTAAAACTATGATTTATATCAAAATTTTAATAGGGTCGCAGATAGCTACAACAATTTAGTCCATATTTATCCCTTAATATCTTTTTTTAGTTAGATATGGAAATTCTTGACCCTTTACAAAAAATTTCAAGCCAATATCTCAATTACATTCAAAAATATGTTCATTTAAACCTGTGTCCTTTAATTTCATCTTTTTCATATTTTAGTATTAAGTATGACAGAACATACATTTGGTGTTGAATAAAATATTTGGACAATTTTTAAAAATTATTTAGTTAATTATTTTATTATAGACTATAACATTGTATTTAAAATAAAAAATATAATTTTATTATGAGCCACGCACAACAACACCTAAATCACCCCACACAAACCACCTTTCCCGCCCACCGAAATATAAAACACAATTTAATACAATATCATCAGTTAGTATAATAGCTTTTTTATTTGAACTGTTTATCTTAAACATAATACAATTAATTCTTACAACCTACTTATATAGTTAATTCCTAACACTACTTATTTTCTATAAAATAATCTGTCATATCGGTATACATATCCTGAGGGTAATATAAGTCCTTTAAATCTTCCTCGTTTTGAGATGATAAAGTTTCATAAGAAATCCATCTATTTCGCATAGTTGAAAGAACAGGATCAGAAGATAGAAGTAAACTATTAAAAATATCTTCATTCTGTGATTGCCTGGAGCATTTTCTTAAGCTAAAAAGTTGAACATGCTTAAAATCTCGATTCCTCGCTTCCTGGGCTTCTTCTGTTAACTCTCCAAGTGGAAGAATATTCGATTCAATTATTATTTGACCATGACACAATACTTTGTTTACTGTTGGTGTTAGTTCCCTCCATGGATACAGAGATACAAGTAATTTAGAAATTTCAGATGTATATTCCCCAAATCGATTTCCATTCATTGTTAAGCTTAGCTGATATGATACGTTTAATAGAGAATTCCTTTATTTTTTATGCAAATGGGCTCCAGTGCATTTATTTCATCTTTTAAAATTCCACTAAATCTTTTTGTTGTTTTCTTTGACTCCTTTTATAATTCTAATCCAATGGGTCTACAAAAATTTTTTGAACCCGGAGTTTGTATTGATCCATATATCTTCAAATGAATTTCCGATGCTTGACGATGATGGATTAAGGGAATATGAACGAATTCGTAATGGCACTAATGATGACATCAATACACTTTTGTAGTCTGCTAATGGTCCGACTTCCACAAGCTTGTTTGTATTCTGGAAGTGCTAATAAACCGTCACATCCCCACTTACCATTAAGACAACATCACAGTTATGAATTTTCCTTAGTTGGTCTTCTGAAAAGTCTGACACAATTCTTGATGCTGTGTTTTAGAGCAAAGATGATATATCAATACAAGCTTCCACATCATTAACAGCAATAGGTGATGGTAGGATAGCTTGTTTTTTCCTGGATCGCCTTGTATGATGTAATATATTGTGTCCTTTTTCATGGAGAGCTTTCCTTAATATTTGGTACTTATTTCGACTGAGACCCAGTTCCAACATAAGCGCTATTGCTTCCTCTTCAGTAAAATTTGATTGTGATGTTGGAGTTGGTATACTTTCCACAATTCGCTTAAGTCGTTTTGGTGATGCATTAGGAAGAATAGTTGCAATATGTACGGCAGCCATAGGTTGGTTTTCCTTTTCAGCATTTCGTTAAATGTATCAGCAATTTCCTCATTTAGATTGAAAAAAGTTTTTGTGTGACCCTCTTTTTTTTGACCTTGAACATAAGTCTTCGTATGACTTGCAAGGCGCTCCTGTTGATGTGTTTGTAAGTTGAGATTTCCGTAGTAGTTTCCATCCAACTACAAAATTTTAATCGAAATTTCTTTTGATTTCCATCCACAGACTTACTTTTTACATCAAAAAAGTTTTCAATTTTATATGCCTGTTTTGTCTACTTTTCTACTATATGTAGTTTTTATATAATTTGAAATGTCTTCAATTCTTTCTGACCCTTTTGAAGATACACTCCATAAAACGGAACTCCACTCTTCGTACTTTAATGTAATCTTCATTGTAGATTTATTAAATATGGTACTTAAAATCTGAGAAGTTTACTTATATACCAATTCTTGTCATTTCCGATACAGGTAATTCCAAAAGTAAAAAATTACGAACTGTCTACCTATTAACATTTAGGACTATATTACTATAACCTGTAATTCAGTCATTGATATTTCTTATTAGTGAATGAATCGAAATTATCATTACCTGTATATTTTTACCTACATGATCATAAACGAAACAGAACGAAATGATCTGTCGAAAAAATTTAGGTAAAAAATAGTTATAAATTTCTGAAAATTTAAGCATAATAGGACTTTTCAATTATAAAGATAAGCAAACAAATAGAAAATAGGTAAATATAAGATTTAAACATGTTCTGTCATATTTAATACTAAAATATGAAAAATATGAAATTAAAGGATACAGGTTTAAATGAACATATTTTTGAATGTAATTGAGATATTGGCTTGAAATTTTTTGTAAAGGGTCGAGAATTTCCATATCTAACTAAAATAGATATTAAGGGACTAAATTGTTTTAGCTATCTGCGACCCTATTAAAATTTTGATATAAATCATAGTTTTAGAAATTTAACAAATATGTAATATATGACAAAATCTTTATTTATGAACAAAACTCAATGAAATCTTCAACGCTTGTTAAATTTGTCATTTCAAATAAGAAAATGCAAAAAAATTGGAAAGGTCAAAGGGCATCCCGCAATTCCCAAAAATAGGAATGAAAATCCCAAAAATGGGATTTTTTACATTTTTGCCCATAGGGTCCACATTTCTTTCAGGGCTGGGAAGTAAATAGAAAACATATTGAAGTTTCCAAAACTGCTTTCAGTTTTCTGATCCCAGCTTTGGGATTTTAGAACATGTCGCCCAAAGTTGAAGTTTTGATAAAAATAGGTCATATTCGGAAGGACGCAGTGACAACATTTTCAAAAAATAGGACAAGTTTTTTACGCCAAAGCGTTCTGCGTAAAGATACCTTTTAGAAAACTATAAAATTGTTATATGTTCTTAAAGAAAATTTTATTTTATTAATAAAAGAGTTAAGACACATTTTGGCCAAAAAAACGGCAAAAATCTAAAATTTTTTGAATTTTTAAATTAAAAAACGTATATTTTTGGATCTGTAAATGACATTGATCTGAAATTTTTTTATATTATTGGAAATTTGGTCCAAAATTACGCCTGGTATTCAAAAAAAGGCGGACCAAGGTTTGGTAAATTTTGTATCACTAAATTTTTAAATACCTATAACTCGGATATAATAAGAGATAAGTACAATGCGCTTTCAGAAAATATAAAAACCTTTGTATTTGGGTGAAAAACAAAAAAATGGCACGAGTTTAAAAATTTTACATGTCGTAGGTACTCTACTTTGAGCCGCCACAGCTCCGTCCCTGGAGCATCTGCGGGGTTCATCTTCAAAACTTAAACTCGAATACTCCTTGGCTACGCTCACGCCAAGGAGCTGATCCCGATCGGATCAGCCGTTTAGAAATGCCAGATTTATTTCCAAAAAATGTCCATTATGCCCCACTGTGCCACGCCTAACACGATGTATACTTAGCATTGACACATCTGGTTCTACAACTGAAGTAAGAGGGGCACCAATCAAAAAATGTGCTGGAGTTAATACACCTAAATTATCAGGGTTTTCTGAACACTTTTATTGACAATACGGGTGACTTCTTTTCTGCCACCTAGGGGCCAATACTGCAATCAGATAGTTACCAATAACGATTGTGGGCCAGCATGTAAATTGTTTTTATGAAAATATGTTACGATTGAGGCTGTTAGTGGATGATGCCTTGGAATAATTATTGGGTGGAGGATTTCTTTGTATAAATGGATACCAGAGAAAATTTATAAAGGACTATGCCAAGATTTCAAACCCATTGACAAACAAGTAAGAAATTATAGTCGGGCGAGGACGACCATATAATACCCTACACCTGTAAAAAAAATATAATGTGATTTAGTTGCTATAAAAGCATTTAAGTTGAATTATACCTTGCTTTATATTATTGTTGAATTAAATTGTGGACATTTAAGTGAAATTTTGATGGGGGCTAGGGTCATAATAATAATAATAATAGGTCCTCATTATTATGGAATTCGTGAGGATCATCAAGTTAGTATAGAACTTGCTTTTTGCAGCTTTTTGTCGAGATATGAGTATTTTAAACATAATTATGAACTTAAAAGCCCGTACACTTCGTGTACGGTAACATAAAACATCATGTGTCAAATTTTATTGAATTATCTTCAAAATTGCGACATATATTGTGATTACAAGGTTTACAAGCCCTATTGGGGGGTTCAGTTGTATGGGGGCTAGGTGAAATAATGGACCGATCTTAACCATTTTAAATCGACTCAGAAAATGATTTTGAGCCACCTTAAGGTTAGTATAGACCAATATTATTGTGGGTTACAAACATCAGCACAAACCCAATATACCCTCAACCAAAGTATAACAAGTAGTCCAACTCTCACATATAGGAAATTGCTCTCTTACATCTACGAGTGCCGTGTGAATTCGACTCTCTTGTGAGAAATTAAAACTCGTCAAAACCCTAAATGTTTAACTTACTTTTTTGGCCACTTTTAAAGATTGTACGCAAAATTACGGTTGTGCACAAAAATCTGTAATTTTTAAAAATAATTTTATCTCACTTTCATACAAAATTTTGTTTAATTTTCTTAAACTGGAAAAAAATATTTTTTTATAATTATTGACATTTCATTTTTGTTGTTGTTGAATTTTTATTTTCAAACAGAGTTTAAATTTTTGGTTTTGAAAATTCGAACAAATTTAAAATTGTAACTTTTTTATAAATGCACCAATACATATACATTTTTGTTACTAACACATATTTAGAGTTATGCACTTTTTCCCTAACACATGCTTAGAGTTAGGTACTGCTGTCAAAGAGTCGGACTACTTGTTATACTTTGCCCTCAACACTTAAGTTGTAGAGTATAAATATCTTACTGGAGAGAATGGAAGAATTTCACAATATATGTCCAAGAAGACAGAAGTAGAATTCGATTTAGAGGCAAAAACAGCTTTGGAGTCTCCTATAGGAGTCTCCTATACACAGTGTTTTTTGACCGTTATTAAATTTACACAGATTACTCACACGCATAGAAAACACAATTCAGTCTCATTTGAGCTGTCAAAGAAGAAGGTTGTGTCGTCGCTCGTTTAAAAAAATATTTTTTTTATAATTATTGACATTTCATTTTTGTTGTTGTTAAATTTTTATTTTCAAACAGAGTTTCAATTTTTGGTTTTGAAAATTCGAACAAATTTAAAATTGTAACTTTTTTATAAAACTCTGTGTGTTTGGAATGCACCAATACATATACATTTTTGTTACTAACACATATTTAGAGTTATGTACTTTTTCCCTAACACATGCTTAGAGTTAGGTACTGCTGTCAAAGAGTCGGACTACTTGTTATACTTTGCCCTCAACACTTAAGTGGTGTAGGGTATAAATATCTTACTGGAGAGAATGGAAGAATTTCACAATATATGTCCAAGAAGACAGAAGTAGAATTCGATTTAGAGGCAAAAACAGCTTTGGAGTCTCCTATAGGAGTCTCCTATACACAGTGTTTTTTGACCGTTATTAAATTTACACAATTACTCACACGCATAGAAAACACAAATCAGTCTCATTTGAGCTGTCAAAGATGAAGGTTGTGTCGTCGCTCGTTTCTTGCTTTTGCAATGAAAATGAACGAAAGTATATTAATGAAGGGAGGGACAATACTAATTACTGTTACTTTTTTAGTATCTACACTACATATTTAGTAGTTTTTAGAATTTAACTTTTTTAATTACAAATATAGTTAAAAAGCTCAAATTTGTGTTTTTTATACATATATATTAATATTGAAAATAAATATGTGCAAAGCAGGACAAAAATATTTGCTACTTTTAAACTAAAAATATTAGTTTTGTGTTACATTAAATTTATTTCTAAATTTCAGTTTTCGATACATGCATTTTTCTTTCACTTATACAAGTGCAAAATGTAGTAGTATATGTCTGCCGATCCTAGGTTTACACTCTTGGGTTAAGACAGCTCCAACTACTGTGTAGACGCGTCAGTTGTTAGTTTAAATTTTTTAGACTAACAACTGATAGGTTGCGATAGCGCAACTTGGTTAGTTAACAAATTTTTTAATCTATTAAAAGCTGCTTTTGCCTCTAAATCGAATTCTACTTCTGTCTTCTTGGACATATATTGTGAAATTCTTCCATTCTCTCCAGTAAAATATTTATACCTACACCACTTTAGTGTTGAGGGTATATTGGGTTTGTGCTGATGTTTGTAACGCACAATAATATTGTTCTATACCAACCTTAAGGTATAGCAATCGGCTCAAAATCATTTTCTGAGTTGATTTAAAATGGTAAGTTCGGTCCATTATTTCACCTAGCCCCATACAACTGAACCCCCCAATAGGCTTGTAAACGTTATAATCACAATATAGGCCGCAATTTGAAGATAATTCAATAAAATTTGACACATGATGTTTTATGTTTATCCTATTAGGAGTTGTCGATCGTGGGTGTAAACTCTAATATTTATCTGAAAAACACTGACTTCAACTGAACAAAATTACGCTAAAATGGTTAAGATCGGTCCATTATTTCACCTACCCCCATACAACTAAACCCACCAATAGGGCTTGTAAACCTTGTAATCACAATATAGTTCGCAATTTTGAAGATAATTCAATAAAGTTCTATATAGGTTTTTATCGTGCACAAGATCGTCCGATAGCAGTTATATATCATTTTATATATACGGCCATAGTAACATTTTTTTGTAAAAAAAAGTTTGTTGTTGTAGTACACACCCTAGAACGATGAAATCCGGAAAAAATTTATGCCATCCGATTTCTACACTTCCAACTTAAAGTTCGATATAGGTTTTTATCGTGCACAAGATCGTCCAGAAAAAAATGTATGCCATCCGATTTCCAACTTAAAGTTCTATATAGGTTTTTGTCGAGCACAAGATCGTTCGATAGCACTTATATATCATTTTATATATACGGCCATAATATCATTTTTTGTAAAAAAAAAAGTTTGTTGTTGTAGTACACACCCTAGAACGATGAAATCGGGAAAAAATTTATGCCATCTGATTTCTACACTTCCAAATTAAAGTTCTATATAGGTTTTTATCGTGCACAAGATCGTCCGATAGCAGTTATATATCATTTTATATATACGACCATAGTAAAATTTTTTGTAAAAAAAAGTTTGTTGTAGTACACACCCTAGAACGATGAAATCCGAAAAAAAAATTATTCCATCCCATTTCTACACTTCCAACTTAAAGTTCTATATAGGTTTTTATCGTGCACAAGATCGTCCGATAGCAGTTATATATAATTTTATATATACGGCCATAAGTATATTTTTTGTAAAAAAAAGTTTGTTGTAGTACACCCCCTAGAACGATGAAATCCGGAAAAAAATTTATGCCATCCAATTTCTACATTTCCCACTTAAAGTTCGATATAGGTTTTTATCGTGCACAAGATCGTCCGATAGCAGTTATATATCATTTTATATATACGGCCATAGTAACATTTTTTGTAAAAAAAGAGTTTGTTGTTGTAGTACACACCCTAGAACGATGAAATCCGGAAAAAATTATGCCATCCGATTTCTACATTTCCCACTTAAAGTTCTATATAGGTTTTTATCGTGCACAAGATCGTCCGATAGCAGTTATATATAATTTTATATATATGGCCATAGTAACATTTTTTGAATGTTTTTTATTAAAAGGCATTCTGTAATGATATAATCCCAAATATATTTATTTTTATCAGATTTGTTCCTTTCCACATTTATATACATATTTTAGTTGATTAAAATTATTTTTTTTTAATGTAAATCATGAAAATCAATTTTTTTGAATTTTTTCCATGTGCATAAACACATATTGAAAATGTAAATAATGAAAACGAGTTTTTGCGTCTTTTCCACGTCCAGAAACACATATTTGTAAACAAAAATAACTCACCACACCAAAAAAAAATGATTAATTTGATAAAACAGCTGTTACGATTTGTATTATTTTTCGTCGGGTTGTTTTCTTTATGTGCGTTATGTGCGTAGATTTTTCGACTTTTTATATTTTATAAATAGTCGACTTTTCGAATTTTTCCGACTTTTCGACTTTTTCCGACTTTTCGATTTTTTCGACTTTTTCCGACTATTTTCGACTTTTAGACTTTTTCCGACTTTTCGACTTTTTTTCGACTTTTATTTACATGGTCGACTTTTCGACTCTTTTCATAGACGATAGTCGAGTTATCGACTTTTATGGAACAAAATAGTCGACTTCGACAAAAAGTCGATTATTCGAAAGTCGATTTATAGAACCCTAATAATAGCCAATGAATTAAGCTTTTATTTAGGGTATAAACCAAAGTATAACAAGTAGTCCAACTCTCACATATAGTAAATTACTCTCTCACATCTACGAGTGCCGTATGAATCCGACTCTCTAGTGAGAAATTAAAAGTTGTCAAAACTTTCAAATGTTTAACTTACTTTTTTGGCCACTTTTAAGGATTGTACGCGAAATTACGGTTGTGCACAAAAAATCTGTAATTTTTTAAAATAATTTTATCTCACTTTTCATACAAAATTTTGTTTAATTTTCCTAAACTGGAAAAAATTTTTTTCTAATTATTGACATTTCATTTTTGTTGTTTAATTTTAATTCTCAAACAGAGTTTCAATATTTGGTATTGAAAATTCGAACAAATTTAAAACAGTAACATTTTTATAAAACTCTCCCTACAAACATTTTCTATTGCGGAAGTTACCCGTGTGAAACTTCCAAACGTGCTAAAAGCTCGCCAGCGATGTTGCGGAAGTATAAGAATTCTTGTCACCAGTCGGGAAGAACTGATGCCGAGCTGGGGAACGTCTAAGAGTAACTTGGAAGATACTTCTGGAAGACCCGCAGAAGAAACTTCTAGATGACTCTTGGAAGTAAGGTATTGCCAAAGACTCTTCTAGATGTGACTAGGAAGTCACTTCTTGAAGTGACTACATAGTATCCTCTAGAAGTGTTCCTATCTTATCTTCTAGAAGATGAGTTTTCTCTTCTTCTAGAAGAAGAGTATTCTCTTCTTCTTGAAGATGAGTATTCTCTTCTTCTAGAAAAAGAGTATTCTCGTCTTCTTGAAGATGAGTTTTCTCTTTTCTATTTGTATACTCATTAAAATAAAATCTATAAAAATAAATCTAAATAAAATGAAATTTTATAGTTTTTATTGAATTAATTGAAATTAAAATAGTAGAAAATATAATTGATTTAACAACTAATCTAAAAAAGTAATATATGTACATTAGACCGACTCACAAAAAATGGTGCTTGAGTTACCCCCTCATAATATTCGCTGTTATGTAATATGATGTTACCCAAAATATTTTCGGTTAAGTGTTGTCCATTCGTGAGCTGGACAGTTTTAAAGAAAATATCGTATGGGAACACGATTCTTCATGTTAAATTCAATATTTTATCCAGCTTAAAAAAATCTTTGTTATGTTTTATAATGGTTCCCAAAATATTTCTAGTCTATCGATGGCCGTTCGTGAGCTGAACCGGTTACAAAAAAGTCCCTTTTTAGTTATTTTGTTTTAAACTATACAGCATTTCTTAAACAATATATACAGTATGTGGTATCATTTGAAAGGTTTTTTGAAGCCAAGTCTAGTGGTGCGTAAAATTTGCAAATTTTACTAAGAAATATTTCATTTTTCTTAGTAGAAACCTAACAATTTTAAATATTTTGGAATATGACAATTATAAGCAAACGGTATTTATGATTAATACATCATTGGACGCGACTTTAAAATACCTTTAAAAAAAAATAATTCCAAAATACCTTTTTTAATTTGGTCCAGCAGTCACTTAAAATATTTTGGGAATCATCATAAAACAAAGCAAGGTAAATTTTGGGAGGGGTAACAAAAACACGTTTTTGCTTTCCATACAGAGTGAGTCGGTCTAATGTACATATGTATCAAAAATTTAGAATTATTACCTTATAATAAGATAATTTTCAGGGAATCTGTATTAATATTCCAACTGCTGACTGGTATACTTCCAAAAATTGTAAAACGTTGGACTCTAAAATATTTTTGTAGTTCTTCATCAATTTTATGATTAATCCATCAAATTGTAAGAGTTATATTATGGAACGAATTAATCCATCAACGAAATAAACCAAAATAATCTTATAAATAATATTGAATATACATACTTTTGTATTTATTGAAATTACCAGTTATACTGTAGGAAGTAATAAAAATAGGATTCTCTCATGTCCAATACATTTACCACCAAAGTTTAAACGGTCAGATCCATTTTTTACATTTTCTGCAAATAATCGACATTTTTAATGGAACCACGTGATGAAATAAGACGTATATATCTTACCAGATCCCTTTTTAATATTTTAATTCGGTTAGAAGTATTTTAATAGGGGGTACAATATTAGCTACTGCTTTCTAAAAAATAAAATAATTAAAAATTATTAAATTTATTTATTTATTGTTTTGAATCAATAAAAACATTACCTTTCATGAACATTTTTTCAATAACTTGGAATTAAACCGTCTATTCAGATCTGAAATTACTAAGTCAGGGATTATTTTTTAAATTATTTACAGTCACTAACGATAGAAACACCTTAACGACCCTAAACGGGATATTGCTTTTGACACTAATATTGCAATAATATTTTTTGTTTGCTCTCTTCTAATACTTAGGTTCAATATCTTGGGAACGGCATGCTAAATATTAAGAATATTAGATAGGTCATAGAAAGACCTGGTGTTAATAACTAAAAAAGTACCCATAATTAGAATAATTAAATCCAAAGCTATATGAAAATTAATAAAATTGTATTTATTTAAAAAGGTGGGTTTAAAACTATCTGATTTCAATGTTAAGTATCTTATATGGGCAATTTCGTGTCGAGTGGCCCAAGTCTAAAAATAATTTATGTATAAAACAGTAGTATTAATTTCAATATAATGATTCCAGACCTAAACGCGCAAATAGTTTTAAAAATATTGAAAGTTAAGATTTAACTCAAATAAATCTAAATATGTTAAAAATGCAATGTTCATCAAATGAAAGTCGAAATGTTCAACTTGAAAACGTCTTTAAATGCTTATACCTCCTAAACGAATTAAGAGAGAGTCGAAATTTAATATAAAAACATTTTTACTTAAACATATTAGACTTTTTTAAAAATAATGGAAATGGAAGCCGTTAAGAGTTGTTAACATATTCCTAAAATAGTATTTTAATATGACAACTTACTTTTTAATTTTATTTATATAATCCTTCCTTATACTTCTTGGTATATATTTAATACACTTCGCCAATTAAGAAAACCTTCTTAAATGTTTATTAACAGTTGATTTTTAACACAACACTGTAATGTTGTTTTTTATTACTTAAGATTCACAACATTTTAATTACACTATTTTTCTATGAACATTAAATTCAATAACTCATTTAAGTTTTACGATGAATAATTAAAACTGAACATGACTGAACAAAACACAAAACATCACTGAACTTAGCAAAATTTCTGCATTATATATTTATTTTTTTCACGTTAAAAAATGGAGTATTTATATTTTTTTGTTTTTGTACTCTTCTTACTATCATCCGGAAGTAACCTAAAAGTATACTTCCAGACGGCGAAAACTAGAAATCAATGTATTTTGTTTTTGTAAAATGTATGCTCTCGTCTGACAATTGTACAGAAGTGACTACAATCCACACTTCCAGATGAATAAAATATAACATTAATGTGAACACTCTTCAAACTGTCTTCCAGAAGTGACATAAACATACAAATCAAGAAGATACAAATTAGGAAGCAATGTATTTTGTTATTGTAAAATATGTGTTCTCTCCCAACTTTCATACAGAAGTCACTAAAACGTATACTTCCAGATGAAAAAAATTCAACAGACATGGTTTTTTGTTTAAGCAAAATGGATGCACTCTTCTAACTATCATCCGGAAGTAACTTAAAAGTTTATTTCTAGAAGACGAAAATTCGAAATCAATGTATTTTGTTTTTGTAAAATGTGCGTTCTCGTCTGACAATCGTCCAGAAGTGTTTCTGACGTGGCGTCTAGGGTGATGCGCAACAGTTTTGTCTTTTAAATGTTTGAAGGGTATGTCCTTTTTCACTAACACATGCTTAGAGTTAGGTACTGCTGTCAAAGAGTCGGACTATTTGTTATACTTTGGTATAAACCATTTCTGTATTTATTCGTATGAAAGAGATATTTGATTTCAAAAACCATTTCAGATGCAACCGTACCATCTTCCTGGCAGTTTTTATTAAGTTAATTTTACAAATTTGTTTATTGTTTTGTATTTTTTATTTGTTATTGCAAAAAGTAACGGTAAACCATACTTTTTATATAAATGTCAAACTAAAAATATGTTTAGTAAGCTTAAGAGAGGGTGGACATTAAAAAATATTTTTTGTTTACACAGCTTTCTTTGCTTAATATGTCCAACACCGGCTTCGCTGAATAAAGATTTCCTGAATAGCTGGCCTATGGACGGGCGTAAGGATTTTCTCCTCTATGGTATGTCCAACACCAGCTTCGCTTAATAAAGATTAGTATACATACGTTTTTTTCTTAATAGCAAAATCATAATTAGCTGGCCTATGGCCGGGCGTAAGGATTTTCTCCTCTATGGTATGTCCAACACCAGCTTCGCTTAATAAAGATTAGTATACATACGTTTTTTCTTAATAGCAAAATCATAATTAAATTATGAATACTTACAAAAACCTTAATAAGCTCAATGGCTTGGCTTTTAAACAATCTAATTTATATACTTACCTATAAAGGCATTTTTTCCGTTTTTTTAGATAAACCTCAAAAATATCGGGTCAAAATTTATGTTTCCCAAAATTGACCTATAATGGGTCCTTTTGTATATCATGTTATATATCATTTGAAATACCTTTAATTTGATATATATCGATCCAAACAAATGTATATTTGATGAGATATAGCCATAAATATTTTGAACTTTAGAGGCCCGCCCGCCCTAAAGTAGGCGTGGCCGACAAAAAATGTTTACGTCATTTCACTCACAAACAAACTCTCTATTAGTGGTGAAATTTTCGACGTGATTAAAAAAATGTCACTAAAACCGACTTAAGCCTAAAAAACTTTATAATACATAAATCTTTCCATGACAATTATGTTATGTCCGTGCCATAAATATTACAAACAAATTACTGACTCGTTCCTCGTTCATATTTCATCATGACTATCTCATCGGGGAGCTTAAAATTTTTGATTCGATATTTTACAGACTTGTTAACTATGTGTTCCTCCAAAGATTTTGGAAACAAGTGACACCAAACTTGGTATGGGATTTCCAATTCTTTAATATTGTCTGGAAGACTTATATCTCCCCCAAATTTAACTTGCTCTTCTTAAAATTGGAGGTTATCCTTTTTCCACAAAACCTTTTCGAATTCGGAAGACTTGGGATTTATATTTACATCACTGAATTCAGACGAAAATGTAGACCAAACATTTATAGGACTAGTTTGTAATGAAGAAGGCATTAAAATGAGCTCTTCTGGTTGTTCGTAATGTATATTCATGTCGATATCCTGATCATCATTTATCATTTTGACAAAAGAGTAATGTGTAGATCCTTCAAGTTGAATTTCTTTATCAGATTCAGAATCGAGACTTTTTTGAAGGGTTAGTTGCATTTTAGACGTTCCCTGCGTATCTTTTGTTTATTATTTTTTTCAACACTTTTTATTTATTAAAACCCCGAAAATAATTTATATTTTACAAACGAAAAAAAAATATTTTTTATTTTATTTTAATTAAAATTGAAAAATGAATAGCTGTACATTTTTGTATTGAAAATTAAAAAAGTATTTTACATACTTTTTTAATTCAACAAAAAAATAACAAAAAGACGTGTTTATAATATGTTTTGGTATAAAATATATTTTCAAAAAAATAAATAACTAATATTTTCATACACTGCCATATAAAATTTCATTAATAACACACAAAGAATAACGTCCAAAAAAATAAATTTTTACTTTAGTACCTTTTAAACAACTGTGTTTATTTTTGTGCTTCTACTAATACATTCTCTCACCAGTTAGGTCTTTGACAGAGGACTTAGGTCCTTGACAATTAGTTTCGCCTATATACTACTATATGGTATTGGGCTTGTGTTCAGTGCTGCAAATTCTCAACAAATATTTTTTCTAATCTATTTAATATATTTATTGTATTTTGACAATTAAAAAAAATACTAATTCTATAAAATTTATAAAAAAAAAAATACTTTTATACTTAAGGCCTGCACAAGACAACAATCTCTTTCACAAATGTTATGATGACGCACAAGAACTGCTGCAAACTGCTTTACTATTTATGCCATCCGATTTCTACACTTCCAACTTAAAGTTCTATAAAGGTTTTTATCGTGCACAAGATCGTCCGATAGCAGTTATATATCATTTTATATATACGGCCATAATAACATTTTTTGTAAAAAAAAGTTTGTTGTTGTAGCACACACCCTAGAACGATGAAATCCGGAAAAAATTTATGCCATCCGAATTCTACACTTCCAACTTAAAGTTCTATATAGGTTTTTATCGTGCACAAGATCGTCCGATAGCAGTTATATATAATTTTATATATGCGGCCATAGTAACATTTTTTGTAAAAAAAAATTTGTTGTTGTAGTACACACCCCAGAACGATGAAATTTGAAAAAAAAATTATGCCATCCGATTTCTATACTTCCAACTTAAAGTTCTATATAGGTTTATATAGTGCACAAGATCGTCCGATAGCAGTTATATATCATTTTATATATACGGCCATAGTAACATTTTTTGTAAAAATAAGTTTGTTGTTGTAGTACACAACCTAGAACGATAAAATTTGGAAAAAAATTATGCCATCCGATTTCTACACTTCCAACTTAAAGTTCTATTTTGGTTTTTATCGTGCACAAGATCGTCCGATAGCAGTTATATATCATTTTATATATACGGCTATAGTAACATTTTTTGAATGTTTTTTATTAAAAGTCATTCTGTAACGATATTATCCCAAATATATTTATATTTTATCAGATTTTTTCCTTTCCACATTTATATACATATTTTAATTGATCAAAAAAATTTTTTTAATGTAAATCATGAAAATCAAATTTTTTGGATTTTTTCCACGTGCATAAACTCATATTGAAAATGTAAATAATGAAAACTAGTCTTTGCGTCTTTTCCACGGGCAGAAACACATATTTGTAAACAAAAATAACTCACCACACCAAAAAAATGTTTATTTTGATAAAACAGCTGTTATGGTTTGTTTTATTTTTCGTCGGGTTGTTTTCTTTATGTGCGTTAAAATCCTACTTTTTTTCGATTGTTGATTGTTTTATTATTCCAAAGTCGATTTATAGAACCCTAGCTGAGAATCTATTTTAAGCCGTCGCCAAAAATATTAGTTTTAGCCGCAGTCACTGTTAATATTTTTCGCGCAGGGCCCTGCATTGGTATTATCCATTAAATAAATGATAAATCATCAAAATAGAGAATTATAAATTTTTGTCAAAAACAATATATACACGACTTGTATTTGTAAATCGTTAAATATCGTTAAAGCAGAAGAAAGACAACTTATAATCTCTGTTAGAGAATGTTTGCTTAAAGTAATAAGTATATAATTTTAGGCAAATGAGTATTGATTCTTACCGGCAGTCAATAAACGAAACGCTTTGTGCTTTCGCTTTACAATTTGAAAAATTTATAGGCTTTGCTATAAAAACCGCTGGAAAAATTGGTAAAGAAATTTCCGATCCGACATTCTCGTGGAAAAGTCCAGTACAGTTTACTTCACTTCAGTGGACTCTATTTAAACTACTTTGTATACTTTTATTACTTACTTCGTTATTGATCTGTTATTCCTGGAGGGTGTATGGTAAAGTCATTACGGATAAATTTGTTAGACCAAGTGGGTATTAACAATATCGAATATTTATAAATGTATTTTAAGTAATTAAAGGTTAAATTTTAGGTACCCTTAAGGAAATTGAAGAACTTAAACTGTCTGTGGCAAAGTTAAAGTTGCCTAAAGAACACTCACCAAGAATATAGACAACATATATTTTTTAATATAAAAATGTCTAAAATAAAGAAATTCTTTTCGAAGAAGAAGGAAGAAGCTGCTTTTAAACTGAAACTGGGTGGCGGTTTAGGACAAGGGCACACACTAAGTTCACAAAATACCGAGGCTTCTACCTCAAATCGCAAACCTATTGCCGATGCTTATGTTCCACCTAAACGCAAAGAATTAAGCAATGAAGTAAGAGCAGCAGCAGCAGCAGCTCTGGCCAGAGTAGAAAACAAGGGATCAAAGGAATTTAATACGTCGTTGGCAGCTATTAAAGCTCAAGCTAAAAGAGAACTTGAAGCTGAACGAAAACTTAAGGAAGAAGTTGTGACACCCGAGCCTAACAATGAAAATAACCCTAATATAAATTTGGCTTGCCAAGGAGTTTTCTTTCGCTGTCCTATCATAAGTGATGAAATTTTGTCGAAGAAAGAATGGAAAGTTAAAATTAAGGATTTTTTATATCAGCAACTTGATGCTGAAAAAGCGTTAACATCATGTTTGATAATCTACAATTGCAATAGCAAGGAAAAGGTTTGAGTAAAAATAATATTTTCTAACAAGTTATGAGACAATATTTAACGTATTGATATCAAATTTTTATGTTTATGGATTTAAAGAAAATCTATCGATCTATCCCTTCACATTCATGAAAAGAGTTTAAATAAGTTTGTCATTCCATTAGTAATTTTGCGAACATGAAATCCTACTTTAAAAGAAATTTAGCAAAATAAAAGACTTAGTAATTTTCTGGAGGGGGCCTTATGTGGGGGATACTAAGGTTTCTATAAAATATGTTTATTTCACCGCTATATTATATTATAGTATAGTACAGTTATAAGCGTTTAAGTCATTTTTTAAAGGACATCTTATATGGGAGGAAGACTCAATTACGGAGCGCTCCTTATAATATTTTAGAATTTTAATATTCGATATTCTTCGAAAACACACTTTTTCCATCAAAAATATTCGATATACAGCTGTCAGAATAATAGCACCACTTCCTTAATAAATTTAAAATTATTAAAACGTTAAAAAGTGGTTAAGTTTATTAAGAATAAATGAAAGAAATAACAGAATCATATATATTCATATCATCAATCATATTTATTAAAAATAATGAGTTTTTTTAAATGATAAAGAAGTAGCACAACAAAGTAATAGATACACTTGTGTTCAAATGTTTAATAAAATTAGATAATGATTTAAAGAGTTCATAATTTGAGTAGTTTTGTATCCAATTAACTTTAATGATTATAATTAGCTTATGGTTATGTTGTCCTAAGTCCATGGGGGGCTACCCAAACCTTTTTATTAAATTCACCAAGTTCTGAAAACTTCCTGGAGGAATGTACAAACATTTTACGACCGAAATCAGTTCATATAAAAATATTAACGGAAGGACGGACAATATTTTTTTGCCCCAAAAAGTGATTTTAAGTTGATCAGTGCACCAAAGGTAATAAATAAAAAAAAAAATTTGGTGTTTTTATGATTTAAATCTGAAACACATAGAACTTTTTGCTAACTCATAAACCAATAAAGATATCGATAAATGCTTTTGTGTACATAAGTACAACCAATAGAGGTAAACAAAATCGAAAAATTCCACATAGTACTTCTATTCAAAACAGGAACGACATGTAATATTTATAAATATTAGTTTAGTTTAAAAGGGTTGTATATTAATGTATACATCCACCCGGAGACCCAAAGGTCCATTGTGAATCCCTTTAATAAAGAACCAGGAGAAAACAAAAGAAGAGAAGAGAGATAAGAAGAGTGAGAATTTTCCTCCAAAAGGAGAACAGAAAATGAAAGTGGTCATGGAAGGGAAATCCTTAATTGTCTGTTATCTGAATATCTAAAAAAATCCTCTGATGAAGCCCATAATGTCGCCTAGGTTACACCCTGCTACATCTCCTAGTTCATCGCGGAATCTTTACCTAGCCATTTCAGTCTCAGACCCCATTACCCCTAAAGGCTCCAATTGAGCAGTGTCCGGTTAATACTACTACTAAAATCCTTATGCTCTTCCTGTCCAATTCTAATAGCAATCTGGTTGCTTTTGGGCTTAACTTCGGCCATAGTGTCGTAGAAACCCTACAATCCAGTCTACTGTTCCATGATTGGTTGGTGGAGTTTTTGACCTATATTAGCCTATAGTAATGACAAATGGGGGTTTTACCAAACCGACCCTTTTATCGAGCTCCAAATCCGAGCCCTGTCGATTGTGTATAGCCTGACTAACCCTTCCAGGTCTCTTTTGCAGCTGTTTACCAAGCTAGAATGTAACGTTTTACACTGCAATGCTTTAAGAGCTACCTGACTATCGCTACACTCTCAACATATTTCTCAATTGGGAGCAGATTCAGAATAATATCCAATGCCGCTTGCGGTGTACTGCCCCTGGCACTTGTTATGCCGATAGAAGCACACCTTTGAGCCTTACTGAGTATTATCCTATAGCTGCATTTCCTCATTCCTACCCACCACACAGTACAACCATAGGTTATAATGGGCCTTACTACCGACGTGTAAATCCAATTTACCATGTCTGGTCGCAAACCCCAATTCTTACAAATAGAGTTTCCGCATGTGTAATAGCCGTTCCTGTATATTCTCTTCCAAGACAATTTTCGGTCAAGTAAGGTCCCTAGACACTTGGCTCCTTCCGATAATGTCAGATTAATGCCATTCAATTTCGGCAAGCTGAAACTCTCAACATTATATTTTCTAGTGAAAAGAACTAGCTCCGTCTTAGATGGATTCACACCCTTCCCATTCCTGTTTGCCCAGGTTGATAGATCACTTAGTGCTGACTGCATGATCTCACTGATTGTCGGGAAAAATTTACCTTTGACCAGTAGCACCAGGTCATTTGCATAAGCGACTATCTTCCTACCTTTAGATTCAAAGATCCTTATGATAGAGTTGACCGCCAGTAACCATAGTAGGAGATATAACACTCCTCTTTGTGGTGTACCCCTGGTAACTCGTTTGCGAATCGTATCATCCCTAAGGTTGAGTTGATTATTCTGCTATCAAGCATCGGTACTATCCAACTCACCAGGAAATCCTGAACTCCGAGTACGACTAACGACTCTCTGATAGCCTCTATTGTAATGTCGTTAAAGGCGCCCTCTATGTCCAAAAACGCATCTAGAGTATATTCCCTATGCTATAAACCTTGCTCAATACAACTAACCACCTCATGTAACGCACTCTCAACCGACTTAACCTACAGGTAGGCATGTTGAGCGTCATTGATAAGACGGGAATCTATATTGCTCCTGAGATAAAGACCTACCAGACGTTCTAAGGTCTTCAGTATAAAAGACGATAGGCTGATAGGCCTGAAATCCTTAGGTTTCGAGTGGCATGTCCTACCGGCCTTAGGAGTAAAGATTACCCTAACCTCTCTTGGGGTCTTTGGTCTAAAATACTACGGAATCTAGACATTTCATTTACGTTGCCAACAGATTCACAGTAGTTCCTTCATGATGTCTGTTTTGCTCTTTTGAACGAATAGTCGGTATGTACCTTCCTATCCCTGATAAGATCATCATTTTGGTTAGTAAGGGTAATATCAATGACTGTTTCATTATCTTTATTTCTAAACTTTGGCATATTACCCCTGTTACAGATAATAAGATTACATGCAGTAATGAAATTAAATACTTACTCACCTCTTTTATTAATGTTAGCACTGCCCCATTGACTATGATGTGCGTTTGCATCACAGCCTAGTATCAGGATAGCGCCCTTCCGTTTTGCATACGCCATTAGCTCCAGCACCTCTACACCAGGCGGCTCTATAGCTTCATATGACATGTACACTGAGGCCACCGAGAGCAAACGCTCACCCTTGACCTCTCTGTTTTTAACGGTTAGATCACCGCTCCTAAAAGAATGAGATATTAGAAAATTAAGTCTATTCTTTGCCAATATACAAGTTCTAACCTTATCCTTAGTGGACGGGACGAACAAAGTACATCCCGTGATTTCTAATCCACAAATAACTATTGTTATTTAACCATGGTTCTTGAATTAGACCCACGTCCGTCGGAATGGGTGATAAACCTTGCCAACTCTGCTGAAGCTGCCTCACAATGATGCAGGTTTATTTGCACCGCCCGCAGCTTCCTTGGATCTGGCTGACAACTCCCCTCAGCCCATCCAAGATCTCGAGGGATTTTTCGTCTATAGCGAAACGGAAATCCCTCCCTGTATTCTTCTTGTAAACCATTGAAGCAACAAACTTCCATTGGTTTTTAAGGAGATTACTATTCTGCTTGGCCAATACCGCCAGTATTGTGTCCACCGGTCTTATGGGTGGTGGAATCCATACTGTCACTATTGACCTGAGTGGCAATTCAGATGTATAAAACTCCTTGAGCTTTGAGTCCGGACTAAGGTTACCAAGCTTGGCAACCGTGGCCCTTAAAAATTCAAAGGAATTTTTATTGCCACAGCTGACAATCTTGATGCCCCTATCCCAGTCTGCACCCTTGAAGGATACGTCATCTGGACTGCCACTGAATGCAGCTGCCACAGGTCGGGACTGATTTTCCCATCCGGATCAGACCGATCTTTAATAGCCGCTCGAAAGTTACCATCCAGGCTCGTGGACATCTTCACCTTTTTTATACCCTTCACCTTCGTGAGAAGGGTATATATAAGTTTGTCATTCCGTTTGTAATTTCCATAATATAATTTTCCGACCCTATAAAGTATATATATTATGGATCCTTATAGATAGCAGATTCGATTAAGCCATGTCCGTCTGTCTGTCTGTCTGTCTGTCTGTCTGTTGAAATCAGTTTTTAGAGGTCCCCAGATATCGGCGAGATCCGAATCTTCAATAATTCAGTTAGACATGCTTTCGAGAAGATCGCTATTTAAAATCAGCAAAATCGGTCTATAAATAACGGAGATATGAGCAAAAATCCGAGACAACCTCTGAAAATTTCATCAAAAAAGCAACAACAACACTGTGAATTGGATAAAGATGTACATGTGCGTGTGGAGATGTATTTGGTTTTATACAGCTGTATTTGTATGTTTGCATGCTGTTCTCACGAAAGTAAGTGGGTATAACAAGAACAAGGAGATAAAGCAGTAATATGTTGGTAATACATCTGATATTTGTTTAAGGGTGGTAATACAGTTTGACGGTGGTATTACAGTACAACGGTTAATATTTCTTTCTGCTACAGTTTATATTTGTTTGTGTGTATGTTATGTGTGACATGTGTGCAGAGATACAAAATAAATAAAAACTGTTTTATACTTGGTGAAGGGTATATAAGATTCGGCACAGCCGAATATAGAAATATTACTTGTTGTTAATGAGATCGGCTAATCATCCCCAGATCTAGCTCTTTTAATGGTCCCCTTTTGATGCTCATTAGAGGTGCTAGCCGGGTTTCTACCAGCCGTCCCCAACGACGAAGATTTTCTGGCCCCTTTAGCTTGTTTCCCTTCCCTCTTCGCCCCTCTATCCTCATTCAGCAGCATTTGCAAGATCTCGTGGAGGGGTTCTAGGCGACTCCTCCATGGCGGCTTGCTGAACGAGATTGGCCTTCTTTGCGCCATGTAGACGACCTTCTTCCGAAAGGCTACTTTGCTCCTCTTTCGCCTCATCAGTAGGAGGGCATGACTCTGTCCTCCGACCGTGAGCAGACAACACAGTGATGTTATGTCCCCCTTGGACGACAGATCCATCTCATCAAACTTCTGTGTGGCGCCGGATTCTTCAAAGGAGTCCTTCGACAGCCCTAAAAGGTCGTTACAGTCTGTTACAATCTGTTTTTCATGCTTCAAAATCCTAGCATGAATGTCAGTCAGTGTCAATCCTACGTCTAAGGCTATGTCTGTCTCCCCACCATCCTCACTAGTCCGGTCCCTGAAAGCCGTAGTGTCCAATTCTACTACCCTTTCGTCACAATGTTTGTCTTTTCTGTCCGCTACTTCCACTTCCTTTTCTTTTTTTAATTTTGTTCGTTTAATTTTGATCCCACGAATATGCTCGTTCGGACGGACCATCCACGCTGTGACTGTATACTGTCCGACCAATCGTTTTATTTGTAGCCAACAAGGTTTCTTTATCCATACCCCAAGTGCTGCCGTAAGTAGTAAAGTGCTAAGAGGCTATCAAATGTGACCCCCAATAATTACAGGTTACGCGCAGTGAATAACTGATGTATTTCGTGGAGATAACCATTCACCAGAACGCATAATTCATCAATGTTGTGGCCCGTCGCCATAATAGTACAATAGTTCGCATATGAAATCAGCATCCATGCCTTGTGGAGGTGCGGGGAGTTTAGAGAGGTAGAAGTTAAACAAAAGTGGCGATAGTACTCCACCTTGTTTAACTCTACGTGGTTTGGAGCGTCTGTCTCTAAACTCCACGAATGACTGACGGCCACTTAGATATTTTACGATTCATCTCTTCGTGTTGTTGGATTTGTAAGATATCCTCGAAGAGTATGGCGTGACTGACAGTGTCGAATGCCTTCAACAGGTCAAGAGCCTCTAGGACCGGGCCTCTGCTGATTTATGCGTTGCGAGATCTTGCCACTCTGGCGCTTAATCTGAATGGTGTACGTTGGAGGGAAAATTTAGAACACTGAAGATGCGTTCGGTGAATTCTCAGAAGCCGTGCTAGTCTGTTTTCTTTTGGTTTAGCGTTCAGAGACGATAAAATAGTTAGGTCTATATAGACAAACGATCGGTCGAGATAGCACAGGTACCCATAATCCGTGTGGGGGCATCATCATTCAGGGCGCAGAAGGTGGACTCGTCAAGGTATCCCGATCTAACGGCAATACCTTGAACTTCAAGATATTGGTCTCTGGAGTTAGAATCGAGAGAAAGAGCTCTATGCTGCACGGTGTTATGAATGATGAAAGCAATGCCCCCATCGTTACTTCTTGTCCTGGACCGCAGCGACCACGATGTTGTTCAGTTTCATATATCGGGATATCTCAGAAATTTGCTTTTAGAGGCCATTGCAGTTGAACTGCAATATGGATATCATCCCAGGTCTCCGGAGTGCAATTCCGGCACGGACCAAGAGGATGCGGAGCAGCAATGCCGGAATATGTTGTTCCGCAGCAGAAAATTGTCTGTACAAATGTGGCGAATCTGGGCTCTAGAATAGGAATTGTTTTAATTATTTTCCAGTGTTTGGGAAAGTACAATTTAAGTCAGCTATTGAACATATTTGTTAGATATTTTATATTATTTTAATTATGATATTTTAATTTAAAAATCAAAAAAAAAAATTAATTTATACAATTTTTTGAGTTGTAATTTGTTACAACTAATTTTGACAAGTTGTGATTGTAATAAATTTTGTGAAATTGATCCATTATTTCGCTTAGTCTCCATACAACCGGACCCCCGAATAGGGCCTTTGAGCTTATAATTACGTTAAATGTTCTATTATGTCAACAAAAATCGTTTATAGAACTTTGAATGACACTACCGATTTTTCTAATGATCGGTCCTCATTTAACCCTAGCCACCATACAAACTCCTCTTCAGAAAATAACTTGAAGTCAAAATTCACTTATAAACAATAATAACACGATTAAATATTACATAAATAACTTTGAAGTAGACGTAAATTCCTCTGCCGTTTTAAAATCTTTCCAGAGTAGTTAGCATATTATTCCAATTCAGATTTCTAACCTTATTGGTTTCTGTACAGATTTGCTTGTTTAGCCGTGACATTTGGCAATGATCTTCTACATATACATATCTCTTCCAATTTCGGCGATATATATTCCTAAATTGAATCATTATTTTTATGTAATGAGAGATTAAAAGAACGATAAAAATGACTGGATATTTTTCCCCACTAAAAAATTTGCAAACAAAAAAGAAAACAGTAGGAAAATAACACAAATGTAGTAAATTGTTATAAAAATCAATTATTAATTAAAAAAAATATTAAAAACATCCAGTTTTCAGTTTTGTTACTGGATTCCGTACGCGTACTTTTGAAAATTTGCAACGAGAGAGTAACGTAAGAGAGCGATAAAAATGACTGAATATTTTTTCCTAGTAAGAATTTGCAAACAAACATATGTTTTTAAAACATTATTGAAAATGTAAACAAAAGAAAACAGTAGAAAAATAACACATGTGGCAAATTGTTATAAATAAAAAATTATTAAAAACATCCAGTTTTCATTTTCCTATATGGATAAAAATTAATTTTATTTGAGATTTCATTTGTTGCACTATAAAAAATGTCGTAGTAGCAGTATATTATCTGTTATAGTTTAGGAGATATTCGCATTTGAAAATTGAAATTTTAAAATTTTTACCGTCCTTACTTTAGTTTTTTGATAATAACGGGTCCAAATATTCCCTATTTTTTTTATTCGCTAAACAACAAGTTTATATATCAAGCAGTGAAAAAATTATGTAAAAATCATGAAAGAGTCCAAAGTTATAGGCATTTTAATTTAAAAAATAAAAATGGCGATTTTCTGCCATTTTTTTTTGGGAAAAAAGTAATTTTTTCTTTTTAAGTTATCTAAAAAGTTTCTCAGAAGATGTATATAGAATTTATTATTTTTGGAAAGCTTACTTCACATAAAATAAAACAAAACCTAAAAATTTTTGATACCGAGGGGACCAGGTCCATCCAAAAAACCCTATTTTTTATGGAAAATTCAATTTTGAGCAAAAATTCTAAAATCGCATAGTCGATATCAAATTATAGTGACCTGTTTTATATGACCCAATATGTTCTTAATCATTTTGTAACGGGTTTCGATAACCCCGCCCCTGGTATGGATATAATAGGCAAAAAACCAAAAATCCCATTTTTGGGATTTTTTAAAACTTTTTTGGGAATTCCGGGATTTTTAATAAGAAAATTCGAAATTTTTATTTAATTTTGGATTTTGAGTAAAAAATCTACCTAATAGTAAAATTTCATTAAAAAATATTCATAAATAAAATTTTTATTGCAATTTGAAAATTTTGTATCTTCGCAAAAACTGAATAAAAAACATTTTTTAATTTTTTTTAAGTATTCCGCGAATTTTTTAATTTTCAAAAATTATATACACTTTTGAAAAATAGACAAAATTACCTCTCCATTGATATATAACATGCCTACCTAATGTTTTTTAAGTGACAAATTAATTAGGGAAAACTCAACATCTTTTAGAAATTTTACCTAGCATTATTATTTTCATCCATAGGGTTAACTCTTAAATTTGTTACATATATTAAAAAAATTTCAGGTATTATTTTTTAAACTGTAATGATTTTTAGCCCTATAGGTCACTTTAATTGGTAGCTTATTAAAGTGACCTATTGAGGAAAAATTCATTACATAGGGATACGTTAGAAATATTAGGTAGAATATCATAAACCTTTAAAAAATAATTTAATTTAAGTACCTGTAATTAATATATAAGACAGATTTATATCTGTTTGTAATTATTTGTAATTTTCTAACCGTGGCGATCGTACTAAAAAAATGATTTGTGCTCCATTTTATTTGAACACTCTTCAGCTCCTTTTCAAGATAAAGTCAACTTCTTATTGAAATATATCGAAACTGCGCATAAAAATAAAGTGGATAAAACTGATATATGTAAAATTGAAAATTTTATAAAATCAGTTGATATAAAACTGAAGAGTGTTCGGTATTTCATTGCTAAATTTCGATCGAAATTTTTTGATTGGCTGGATGAATGTGTAGAAGTTGTTGGTGCTCCCTGTAAGCAGTATGAAGATTTGAGCTCAAAATCAAAGAGTTAAAGGTTATCAACTTCTGTTATCAAAAACTGAAAAGAATTGTAAAGAGTATACCCACACCATCATCTGATACAACGTTCACTGAGGAAGAAGCTATTGCGCTTATGTTGCAGCTGGGATTAAGTATTTCATTGGGTATTTCATTGCTAAATTTCGATCGAAATTTTTTGATTGGCTGGATGAATGTGTAGAAGTTGTTGGTGCTCCCTGTAAGCAGTATGAAGATTTGAGCTCAAAATCAAAGAGTTAAAGGTTATCAACTTCTGTTATCAAAAACTGAAAAGAATTGTAAAGAGTATACCCACACCATCATCTGATACAACGTTCACTGAGGAAGAAGCTATTGCGCTTATGTTGCAGCTGGGATTAAGTCGTGATAACTACATAACGTTAAGAAAGGCGCTATCTGAAAAAGGAGTGGATGTTTTACCATCATATGACAAAATAAATGAAAAGAAGAAAAGCATTATACCACCTCCTATTGAAATAACTGATCGGAAGGCTGTTGTTGGACTCGGCGCTCTACTCGAAAATACTGCTTTAAGGATTGCTTCTGACTTTTCTTCAGATCAACTAAAAAAAATAAATTCTTGTGATCTTCAACTCATTTGTAAGTGGGGATGTGGTGGATTATCAGCACTCTCGGAATATAAACAAATCAACACAAGTGAATCATCTTCCGAGTATAAAAGTGTATTTATGGCATCGCTAGTTCCATTAAGAATTCGAAAGTATGCTGACAGCGATTCTCCATCAACCAGTTTCGATGATATTTAGAAGAATTCGACTCCAGGATCCAAAGCTTTTTGTAGGCCAATAAGCTTTGAGTATATAAAGGAATCCAAAACAACAACGCAAGATTTGATTAATTGTATTGAAGCAAAAATTAAAAACTTGGAACCTATGTATAACAATCGAAATAGAAAATTATTCGTTTAACATGTCCTATGATTTAAAACTTACAATGATTGATGGGAAAGTTGGAAACGCCATTACAGGAACATCATCTACTACAGAATTTTCGAATATTTCCAAGCAAAGGTCAATAAATGAGGAAACATTGCAATTTGGAATATCTCCCCTACATGCTCGCATACGATTTCTGGAACATTTTCTACATTTAGCATATGATTTAAAGTACAGAAGCATACGGGAAAATGCAAACAAAAGTGCAAATAACAATAAGGAGTTAATGGAAATGAGAGCCAGTGAGAAAAGAAGAATTCAAGAGGAATTTGAAAAGCGGATGGGATTAAATATTGATAAACCACTCACAGGATATGGAAGCACAAACGATGGTAATACCGCTAGACGTTTTTCAAACATTTTGAAACTACTTCCGAAATAACCGGAATTAATATGGATTTACTGCAAAAGGTCAATATTATTCCAATGGCGACAAATAGCAAGCATAAAGTGAACGCAACAAAATTTGGAGAGTATTCTACAAAAGTTTCTAACTTTTGGAATTATATCCCTGGAAAGAAATGACACCTACAGTTCACAAGATGTCATCATAGAACATAATATTCTGCCTTTAGGAGAGCTTACAGAAGAACCCCAAGAATCGTGGAATAGAGGCTTTAAGCATATTCATCAGTTTAGCTCAAGGAAGTGTTCTAGGCAGTCTCAAAATGAAGATATTTTTAATAATCTGATTATATCTTCTGATCCTGTTTTATCTACTATAAGGAAACGTTGGATTTGCTACAAAACGTTAGCATTTGAAAATATTCATGAATTTAAAGATTTACTTTATCTTTTAGATATGGATTACTGTGATACCGATTATTTTACAAAATTATATTAATTTATAAAAAAATAAATAAAGACTATTTTTGTAATAAATAAATACTTGTCAATTTTTTTAGGGATAAAGAATAAAAGATTAATCGTAAAAAGTGGCTGTAAAAATTTATAAAAATTTAGGTAGTAAAACATGCCTAACAAATGTATGGATGAAAATAATAGTACTAGGTAAATTCTCTAAAAGATGTTGAGTTTTCCCTAATTAATTTGTTACTTAATTCGCGGAATACTTTTTTTTTAAAAATGTTTTTATTCAGATTTTGCGAAGATACAAATTTTTCAAATTGCAATAAAAATTGTATTTATGAATATTTTTTGATGAAATTTTACAGTTAGGTAGATTTTTTTACTCAAAATCCAAAATTAAATAAAAATTTCGAATTAGAAATCCCGAAATTCCCAAAAAAGTTTTAAAAAATCCCAAAAATGGGATTTTTTGGTTTTTGCCTATTATATCCATACCAGGGGCGGGGTTATCGAAACCCGTTACAAAATGATTAAGAACATATTGAGTCATATAAAACAGGTCACTATAATTTGATATCGACTATGCGATTTGAGAATTTTTGCTCAAAATTGAATTTTCCATAAAAAAATAGGGTTTTTTTTGGATGGACCTGGTCCCCTCGGTATCAAAAATTTTTAGGATTTGTTTCATTTATCGTATTTTATGTTAAGTCAGCTTTCCAAAAAGTATATATTCTATGTACATCTTTTTAGAAACTTTTTAGATAACTTAAAAAGAAAAAGATACTTTTTCCCAAAAAATGGCAGAAAAATCATGACTGAGTCCTATAACTTTGGACTCAGTCATGATTTTTACATAATTCTTTCACTGCTTGATATATAAACTTGTTGTTAAGCGAATAAAAAAAAAAATGGCGAAAATCGGGAATATTTGGACCCGCTATTATCAAAAAACTAAAGTAAGGACGGTAAAAATTTTAAAATTTTAATTTTCAAATGCGAATATCTCCTAAACTATAAGAGATAATTTACGACATTTTTTATAGTGCTCGATGAGGAGATTCTATATACGATTTTTTTTAAATCGGAACTCCAATGAAGAAATAGGATCGTTTTAAAAATTTAACATAGCCGAGGTGTCCTATTTGAGGACCACCCGCTGGGCCCCTGGTTGGCCTATAAGGTCCAAAACCTAAACTCGACAACACCTCCTCTTTGGGCATACCAAATTTCATTAAAATCGGATTAACCGTTTAGAAGTTACCGAATTATTTCCCTCTTTTTTTTCCTATACCACTGTGCGCTGTAGCGTTTCAAATTTTAAAATATTTAAAGCCAAAAAAAAAAACTATCTTACATATAATTTTACAGTAATATAACATTAATTAATATTAGATATCTTGGTTTTAAATGTATTTTACATAGTTAGTTATTTTTTTAAATTTTGATTATCTCCAATTTTATTTACTAAAAAATTGGCATTACTAGACAGCTGTATAAAATCTTTGCTGGATAAAGTTTTTAAATTGGCGTACTTTTTTAGATATTTTTTGATTGAGAGTAAGTTAAAAATTTACTTTATATTTTTTACTAGAAAGTACGCAAACAGACCTATTGTAAATTATTAACGACATAACCAAGTAAAATTTTCTTCCTTTTTATCGCAAGACAAGTTTGAGACCAATAGAAATTTTACGTATAGAATAATACTTTATTTCCATTATTCTACAAATTTCATGTATTGGTTTAGTTTTACATTTTAATAAAGTTATTGGTGGTATTTTTACCTTAACAGCTGTTTCTACGATAACTTCATAATTATCGTCATCATCGATTGTTTGCAGAGGAGTATAATAGAGGAGTTGTGCCTAGAAGAGGCATCAACTCCTCTTTGTTTTTGTTACTTTTTTATTTATTTTTTATATTTAAATTTAGTTCTTGTGACATCACAATAAGTAACCGTAAACTTGTAAATAAAATTAGGTTTAAAGAAACAATAATTCACGACTTTGCACATCAAGTGGTAGTGAACAATTGATTCGTCAATCTTAAAATGTATTAATTCCGAACAACGAACATACACATCCATGGTACTGTGATATTTACTTTCTTTCGACTGCTTGAATATCCTTAAACGTTTTTTTTTTTTTTAATTTTTTCCCATAACATTTTCAGTTCACTTTGTAGTACGTTAAAATAGTAAACGTGCCGATTCTCTTCGCGAAAGTTATAGAAATTGACATCAAATTTGATAACCATGTCGTCAATGGAATTTTGAGAAATTTTAAGATTGGATTGAATTTAAAGTACAAAAGATCAAGCTTTTATTATAAAAGCAAAATTAAATCGGCGACCGTAGGGTAAGTAACAGAAAAATTAGTTAAAGTAGGAAGATGAAGAATTTTAACTTTCCAAACACAATTGTTAATATTAAATTTGTTTTACCAAGTCTTGCATTAATAGCAGTCATTCATTATTTTGGTCACTCTGTGTTTCACTAGAAGATTTACACCAAAATAATTTTCATAAAACTTAATTATTAAAAATTATTTATTTGCGAAGAAAATGCTAATTTTAATTATTAATTATGGCTGTCCGTCCAAAGTAAACAAACTAGCCTTGATTATAAGTGTATCGATGGCTGTCAAAAGTTACTGTATAAAATATAATCGTGCACAATTATGTATTTAATAGGGATTAAAATTAGTTTACAATAAATTATTGGCAGTAAAATTTAATTCTCTTTTGTGTTAAAAGACACTTGTTGTTTTCTTTTTAAAACACACACACGTATAAACATATATGTACACATGTTTTTATGTGTGTTTATGTACTTTTTCCTTTTAACACAATCACTTTATATCAATTTACTAACCTTATTTAAAGGAAGGCTTAAACAAATCTCCAACAAAAGGGCGCTTATGAATTCCTTCTTCCTTTCATACATTGGAGGATGAAGTCCTTTGTATTTAAACGCTTGAAATAGGCCAATTTGTGTAAATTTTCCTCGTTTCAAATGTAAATAATCGGTTAGAAGCGACCAATGTTTCGGTGTCAATCCATGGTTCAGTAAAAATACACAAAAATGAATAAAACACAAAGGATTTTTAATTAAAAAGGAGAAGAATTTTCTTCCTTTAATTGATTCCTTATGATGGAAGGCAAAACAAGAAGTAAGGCTTCTAAATTTTGTGTATAAGAGTACGGATGGTATCGTCTAAACCAGAGTTCCTCGCTAGTATTGTTCAGAATACTAACGGCTATTTACATGTACACGATCGTAGACGTGAGTGTATATAATAAAAATATTTTAGCAGTTGCTAAGCAGCTTAAGATGATGTCGCTTTGTTTTACAAATTCAAGCACAATTTTTAAAAACAAAATTAGTATTAGAAGGGATATCTATGAGTTCAGACGCCTAAATAGCCAATCCACTCCCCTGACAAAACCTAGAATGTCGCCTATACTACAACTAGCTACATTTTCTAAGTCATGGAATGTTTTTCCTAGCCATTTCCGCTTCAGACTCTGTGCACAAGGACAGTCGCACAAAATATGTTCTACTGTTTCTAGTTCCTCTTCGTCTTCACACAATCTACAAAACTCCTGTGTGTTAAACACCCAATTACCCAAAAAGGCTCCTATTGCGACTAATCAGAATCACGACATCATCTGCGTACGCAACTATTTTCCTACGTTTGGATTCGAAGATTTTGAGAATCGAGTTAACCGCTAGTAACATTTTTCCTAATCCTATCCTCCTCTAAGGTTGAGATGATAACTCCCAAGCTTTTAAAACTATCCAACTCACCAGGAAATCCTGAAAACCGAGAATAACCAACGTCTTCTTAATGGCCTCTATTTTTATATTATTAAAGGCTCCTTCTATACAACTTACCACCTCATGAAGCCCACTCACGACCGACTTACCTTTTAGGTAAGCATGTTGAACATGTGATGGATATCAATATTGCTCCTAAGATGAAGATCTATCAGTTGGTCAAGAGTCTGTAAAAAAACGATAGGCTTATAGGTCTAAAATCCTTCGGCCTTACCAGCCTTGGGAATAAAAATTACCCTAATCTCTCTCCACCCTCTAGGTAGATATCACATTATGAGATAACTCTTGAAAATATCGGCTAAAGCACCAATGCGTCAGGGATATTATAGAGCATGACTGGAAAAACACAATCCGGTCCCGGCGATTTGTAAGGGTCAAAAGTGTTCACCGCCCACTTAAGTCTGTCCATGGTGACAATTTCCTCAATGTGACCAGATCCATGACTAGAGTTTATAGGTCTAAAACCCCCTGCTCTTCGTCCCTAGTACCAATGTCCTCACAACAAGGGAAGTAGAGAGTGTCTCGGAGCTAGACTCAGAGCATGAATTGTCTTTACGTTCAACCTTTGGGTCTTTGGACCATATTCGCCTGAACGTTTTCAATAAAATTCACCCATAAATTCCGTTTTATTCTCTTTTGCACTTATTAAGTACACTTTGTAGTTGCTCCAATCTCCTATTCGCCCTATGAGCTTGGTCCTATTAAACAATTTCCCTACCGTCGACCTCTGTCTTGTCAGGATACCTTAAAGGTCCAGCATAGTCTTATCAATTCAATGCGAAAGTGATGCGATTATGATTAGAAAAAGAGTAATTCGCATCAGCAATCACTAATCAGATCATCATTTCGGTTTGTTAATTTAATATCTATCACTTCCCCATTGCCCTATTTTTTTCCGAAAGTGGTACCCCTGTTACATATTTTGCATATAAGATTTTTCGCAATAATAAAATGAAATACCCACTTACCTTTTTTGTTGATGTCAGCGCTTCCCCATTGTGCATTTGCGTCACAACCCAGTATGAGCGTGGCTCCATTCCTGTTAGCAGCTGCCTCACAATAATGCAGGTTTATCTGCACCACCTTAGATCTTTTGGATCTGTTTTGTTTAGAATATCTAAACCTAACGCGATTCAAGAATTCTAGGAATTTTCCATCCACTGCGAATCGAAAATCCGGTATTCTTTTTACACACCATTGAAGTAACATACTTCAATTGGTCTGTAAGTAGATTACCATTTTTTTGCCAATACCTGGCGGTATATAGTCTTCACGGGCTTTACAGGGGGTGGAATCCATACTGTCTCTATTGACCTAAGAGGCAGTTTGAATGATTGAATCACTTCGAGCCAAGTGTCTTGACTAAGATCATCAAGTTTGACTACTTTAGCCTTAGTAATTCAAAAGTATTCTTATTACCCTTAGATGATACGAAGCCCTAAGCGCTTCGGCAGCCATTACCTTTCGTAATTTCCCTTTTCCGTTATGTTCTCTCCTCCTTTCATCATAGTGTTTGTTTTTTCTGTAAAAACTTAGTTTTGTTCCCACGAGCATGCTCGTTCAGACGGACTACCCATGCAGTGACAGCATACGTGGGCTCGGCAACTAACTTACAACAGCGCTTTACCATGACACTGAGGGGAATTGCTAACGACTAGTTTATTTACGCACTAACTAGCAACCCAGGACCTCGGCACTACTACCACTATCTTGACATTAAAAGTGCATTTATAACTTGCCACTCCTAACGGTAAAGCCCTTATCAATGAAGAGCAAACCTGCAATGGCCAGTCGCAGGTAAGTTACCACCTATCGATAGACATAACCCTGACACATTACTAGCTTAAAAATTCGAGTTTAGCGCTGAAAGTAGATATAAGTAAGTATTTTACGAGAAAAAATTTATTTAGCGAATTTAATGAGTATCAGTTCATAATTAACCCTGTCGCCTATATAAGGCCCCCCTCAGAAAATGACTTGACGTTCACTCCTGGCTTCAAAATACGAGTATAGAGCTGAAACTCAACACAAGTAAGTTTTTATGAACACATATCTTTGCCAAATCTTATGAGAATCAATCCATAATTGACCCAACCCCAAAATCTAATAACAATATCAACATAATTATTATAGGAGAGCGTCTCATTTACTGTATACGGTTTGATCGTGGGTATAAAATATTTGGCATAGTCGAATATAACATTCTTTCTTGTTTGTTATACGGATGAAATTTCACAGTTTAATACAGTTAGCGATTTACTCGTTAGTTTTATTATAGGATTGACACTTAGAGAAAAATACCGCAAATAAACGATTTGACTTAAACAGGTTCGTATTTGTAAAAGTAGTTCGTCATAACTCCATGGATGTCTAAATTTTAGCTAATGCAGATTCTGAGATATGCAGCTGTTAATACTTATGGTATAGTAGTAGATATAGTTCCTTCCAAAACAAAAAACACATATAAATATATAGAAAGACTTTTTTGGGAGGAATATTTGAGCATTCCTACTGTAAGTCCGCCAATATTTTTCTTATAATATATTAATATTGATACCAAAGTGGTTAAACCAAATTTTAGAAATCTATATGTTATAATTTCTCATATACGCTTATTTAATATTTTCTTTGTATTGGGGGTGCAAAGCCTACTATTGCTAGTGTACCAAATATTCATATGAAGCTAATGTTAATCGTACAAAATTTGTGATCTCCAACGTTTATAGTTTCTCAGAGATACTAACTCATGGCATACACGAAACAATCACTGATACAATGTGAGAATGTTGTTTACGAAATTGTAAAGTGTGCAAGATTGGTGAAGAAGTTGTGAGTTGGTTGTACGAAAGTTCTAAATGTTTTGATATTTTTGCAAGTTCTAGAAACGGGTCGCACTACCAAGGCATCTCCTAAGAATTTTCAGCAGAAGTGTCCTGAAGTAAGTTTTTAAGTAGAGCTGGAAATATGCCATCCGGTCCAAGTAATTTGAAGGGCGTGAATGAAATAACCGCCCATATTATATTTTCTCTAGTGACTATTTCCTCGCTATTACTTGACGCCACAGACTCGAAGGTTTATTGGTCGAAAAGCACATCCCCAATTGCAAAACAACCTAGAAAATGGGTTTCCATATGTAGAGCTAGGGTCTCAGAGCTGGACCCAGTCCATGATTTATCACTTCTTTGGATATATCCTATGATCCTTGGGTCCTTGGATAATATCCTTTTGAAACTTGATAACTTTGTCATTGTCAATGGATTCACAGTACTGTGACATAAAGTCCTTTTAGCACTTTGGAGATCCGCTTTTATATTTATTAAAACACATTTTTTAGTTGTTCCAGCCAATTACTTGATCTGTAAGCTTGGCCCTATTGAAAAGCTTTCTAACAGTCGAACTTTGAATTGTTGTTGTGTCAATCCTATCATTAAAGGCAGACAAATTTATTTTCAAAGATACCTTAAAACTGCACTTCTAGCCAAGACAATATCCAGTGTGAAGGTAATGCGACTATAACTAAAAGGTTAATTAAAGTTAAATCTATAATTGCTTACTTATTTTTCAGATTATTAGGGAAATTTATTATAAAATCGCTCAAATAAAATATTTTACTTCAAAAAGGTTAAAGTCCTTTTAGCACTTTGGAGATCAGCATTTATATTTATTTAAACACATTTTTTAGTTGTTCCAGCCAATTACTTGATCTGTAAGCTTTCCCTATTGAAAAGCTTTCTAACAGTCAAGCTTTGAATTGTTGTTGTGTCAATCCTATCATTAAAGGCAGACAAATTTATTTTCTAAGATACCTTAAAACTGCACATCTAGCCAAGGCAAAATCCAGTGTGAAGGTAATGCGACTATAACTAAAAGGTTAATTAAAGTTAAATCTATAATTGCTTACTTATTTTTCAGATTATTAGAGAAATTTATTATAAAATCGCTCAAATAAAATATTTTACTTCAAAAAGGTTAAAGGTCGATTTTTATAGTATGTCAAATAGTTCAGACAGCCCGTGTTAAAAATTATAAAAATACATGATATGAGGACACTTAAACAACCTTCTACATTCTAGTGAAAACTTTTCGATGGAGACTCGTTTGGTTTAGGAGTTATAACCCAAAACGTAATTTGAAGCTATTTTTTATGCCAAATCATCGAATTTAAATCGAATTTGGCATAACAAAGAAATCGAAATAGACAGATATTTACCAAAACAAAAAAAAAAAATAAAATTAAAAAAAAAACTATTTACTATTAGTTAAAAATGAAAAATAAAAAATAAAAGAATTTTAAATTCTATAAACTTAATTTGGTTTATTTCGCTTGATATATAGCATTTTCCATATAAATTTAAAATGATTCTACTTTGCATTGTTTTTTTTTCATATGATATAAAATAAAAAACTTGCTTTAAATTACGTTTTGGTTAATAACTCCTGATCTAAACGAGTCTCCATCGAGTCTGATTGAAATATACACTACGAAATTTGGCCTTTAACGTTTTGGAAGTAAAATATTTTATTTACACGATTTTTGGGACAATATTTTTAATTTCAGTAAAATCGAAGATGTCAAATTCGAAAATAACAGTTTTCTGTGGAGATGTTAATCCAAGATTTCTGTAAAACGGCCACGTCAGTTTGTGAATCGATGTGGAAGGTTACTGAATCGGCTGAAGCTGCCCCACAGCCAGTATTCTCCTTGGTATGGAGTCCACACTGTCACTATTGACCGTAGTGGCAGTTGGGGAGGACTGTTACATCTCTAGCCTAGCTGCTGGGTTAATGTGTGTTTTGCCAATTGTCGATTTTATGAACTTCAATGAGTTCTTGTTTCAATAATTGACAAATTTCACGCCCTTAATCCAGTATATGTAAAGAAAAGTGTTTAAAGATTTAAGCCGGATTCACAATGCTAGCAACCAATTCTTTTTAAAACTCGCGATTATCTTGCGGCCACAATATCACTATTTGATATTGTACACATTTTTTATATAATATGTATAAATTTTCATTGATGATTTTTGTTTTTAAAATTATTATAAAATAAACTTTAACAAATTTTTCATACAAAATGAAACTGAAGTTCAAGTATGTTCAACTTTTTACAAAACTTTAGTTACATTTTTGTACTCAAAATGAAAGGAAAATATATGATAAATTATGATCAAAAAAGGGATAGACAAAAAACCAAATTGTTACTAGCATTATGAATGTTGCTTTAATGTTGAAAAAACAATGAATGGGATGTCACCGGAGGAGTCATCCCAACTTTAAGATCAGACAGTTGGATGCTCCCCTAAGTCATTTCAGGAAGGACCTTCGTGTATACGAAGAGAGCATACGAAGTTATGTTCAGATCAGAATTCGTATACAGCAGCTTTGAAGGACATTCATAGAGATGCTATCAATACCGCGGTTTCCGGTTACCGCATGAATGTCGTTCTTGGAGGTCGCCCATAGCTGAAATAGAGAAGAACCTGCCGCAGAAAACAAGTGTTGCTCTGGCACAAGTGAGATCGGGATGGAGCAACAGTCTCAACGCCTACTGGTCACATTATTTATAGACATAAGAGAGAATCCATGTGAAAGCGTACAGCAGTCGGATTTACCATTTCCGATTTTAATGAAACTTACAGCACATGTAATATATATAATACTAGCTTTTTGTACCAGGCGTTACCCGGGATTTTAAATGATTTATTATATTAAATCTATAGATCAATTAATTTGTCCTTGCTTTCTACATTCAAACTATATAATTCAGAACAACTTTTACAAAATTTAATAACACCACACATTTTTTCCCTTTTCAAAATTCTTTGGGCTTGAGTGGTAAAAAATTACCTTTAAATTTAGCAACAAAGCAATTAAAAATATTAATACTTAAGATTTCGAATTTTTATTTTTATTATTTTTTCTCCTTTAAAACATGATTTGAAAAAGTACTTTACTAAAAATTGAGAAAGCTACAATCAAAATATATTTCCTTAAGAAGCCTTCACACAATCACACTTTAAGTACGTAAAGTATAACGAAAGTGTAATATGAAATTCCATTCGTATTTCAAACAAGCTAGAGTGCTATATTCGGCTGTGCCGAATCTTAAATACCCTCCACCAGCTACTTTTATGTTGTTACTTTTCTAATTGATCAAATATTTGCAGAACTAAGTTTTCTCATGTCTTTAATAGAAAAAATACCAAAAGCTAAATCTATTACAGTTCCAGGATTTATTGAACATTATAAATTTAGTAATTTGCATGTATGTATGTATGTATGTATGTATGTATGTATGTATGTATGTATGTATGTATGTATGTATGTATGTATGTATGTATGTATGTATGTATGTGTGAAATATTTAGAGATTTTCAAAATACAAATTCATATATAATTTTGTTTAACACAAATTAGTACTGCTCTTTAAATATGGTTAAAGCGCTTTTAGGGGCAGGTCCTAATATAGGAGAAATAGAAGTATACAAAACTAATATTTTTGCCAAATTATGTATCAATAGCTTAATTTGGTAATAAGTAATGTGCGTTTAAGAGATTTTCGTAAAAGAACTTTGTATGGGAGATATGTCCAATTATGTATATGAAAACAAAATTTCAGAATTTTGTGTCTATATCATTACTTGGTAATAAATATTGTGAATCTAAGTGATTTTCTTGACCGATGGTAAAACAATTTTATAGTGAATTTATGTATATAAGAGCAATATTTTTGCTAAATGTATGGATATCAATATTTGGTTATGAGTTATGTGCGTTTTTTCTGATTTTCGGAAGGGAACCTTATATGTGTGTTTTTTTTTAAGAGGGACCTTGTGTAGGAGCTATTATTAATTATGGACCGATCGGAAAAAAATTTCACAATATTATTATATGAGCAATACTTGTACGAAATTTTATATCGATATCTTAATTAAGTAATGAGTTATACGTGTTTAAGTGGTTTTCGGAAGGGGAACTTGTATGGGAGCTATGACCAATTATGGACCGATCGGAAAAGATTTTGTGGTAATATTTCTTTATGTGAGAACAATTCTTGCAACAATTTTTATATGGATATCTTAATTTACTAATGAATTATGTGCGTTTAAGTGATTTTCGGGAGGGGACCTTGTATGGGAGCTATGACCAATTATGAACCGATCCAAAGAAACTTTCATGCTTATGTTCTTGTATATGAAAGCAATACTTGTACCAAATTTTATATCGATGTATTAATTTAGTAATGAGTTATGTGCGTTAAAAAGATTTTCGGGAAGGACCTTGTATGGGAGCTATGACCAATTATGGACCGATCTAAAAAAACCTTCACTGTAATATTTCTGTATATAAGTAAGAGCAATACTCTTATCAAATTTTATATGGATATCTAAATTTAGTAATGAGATATTCGCGTTTAAGTGATTTTCGGGAGGGGACCTTGTATGGGAGCCAATGACCAATTATGGAATGATCCAAAAATGCTTTCATTGTAATATTTCTGTATATAAGGGCAATACTTGTACCAAATTTTATATCGATATCTTAATTTAGTAATGAGTTATGCGCGTTTAAGTGATTTTCGGGAGGGGACCTTTATGGGAGCTATGACCAAATATCGACCGATCGAAAAAATCTTTCACTGTAATATTTCTGTATATAAGAGCAATACTTGTACCAAATTTTATATGGATACCTTAATTTAGTAATGAGTTATGTGCGTTTAAGTGATTTTCGGGAGGGGACCTTGTATGGGAGCTATGACCAAATATGGACCGATCGAAAAAATCTTTCATTGTAATATTTCTGTATATAAGAGCAATACTTGTACCAAATTTTATGTCGATATCTTAATTTAGTAATGAGTTATGCGCGTTTAAGTGATTTTCGGGAGGGGACCTTGTATGGGAGCTATGATCAATTATGGACCCATCCAAAAAATTTTTCCTCTGAATTAATTCTGTTATTATGAAATTTTAATTTCTAAAATTTTGTGAAGATAGCGGCATTACGACGGAAGTTATTAACAAAAAACCAAATTTCCGGTAATATGTACTTTTGTATGGGAGGTATATGAAATTGTGAACCGATTATGGCGATTTTACGCAGAGATTAAGCTCTGAAATGAATGTATGCCGATTTTTATGGAATTATCTTGCATAGTTTTCGAGAAAATTACATCAGAATGTGTAAAAAATACCTATTTTTTCGAGGTTGTTTCAAATTTTGATTCATAACTTTTCCCGATGTGAACCGATTTTGCCCATTTTCAATATCAAACAACTTAGGAAAACTAAGAACATTTTGGGTGAATTTGGTTAAATTCTATTGCTTCGTTTTAACGTGAGCGTGTTTTACACAGACAGAATATATATACTTTGTTGGGTCTCAGATGAATATTTCTTGGTGTTACACACGGAATGACAAAGTTATATATACCCTCTATTACCACTGATAGTGGTGGAGGGTATAAAAAGATTATAAAAGTCGTATGATTTATACTTTCTGTGTTTACACAATTGGTATAAAACATTGTTGCCCAAAATCTCGTTTAATTGTGCATTTTCTTATTTGAGAATGTGTTAGCTGATTATCTCTCAACTTGCAAAACAAAATCAACTCAGTTGCTGATCAGCATTTGTCGAAGTAAGATCTGTACGCATCTTTTTTAAAATCCACACAGAAATACAACAACAAAATTTTGAGTAAGCCGAATTTATGTAGGTGAATGAGAGAGCACAAATGATAGTTTTTTTATATATGAACTTTAATGTATGCTGTTTGTCAAAATCCATAATATCAATTTGACAGTTAGAATATACTTTTTATTTTGCAGTCATTTTATTAGTAGTTTTATTTTGGGTTACATTTTGTTCTCTGCTGCTTTACCAATATAAATGATTGTGTAACGGTATGTGTATGGGTACACTGGTATAAGACAATAACAAAGTGAGATGGAAACAGCTTTTTTACTTTTTGAGTTTACATAAAAATACATCCCCGATCTAATACAACGAAGAGAGCCATTTCATAAATTTCGGTTCAGTCGTTGTCATAATAAGACGTAATTGCATTAAAAAAATGTATCAAAAATACAAATATTTCCTTTGCAGTTTAACTTGTCAAAAATTTTGATATTTATAAATTTTAAATTTACACAAATCATTTTAAGATTACACAACAAAATTCGTTCCTTTTATCTGTAAATTTTTAGTTTATTTAATTTTTAAAATTTTAAGTATATTAGTAGAAATTACTTTTGATTCTTCATTTCGAAAAAAATAATAATTTTACCGCGTTCCGTATTTCGTTCCTTTTTGATTTTTTGGAATATTTACATAAAAAATGAAACTTCTAAGTAAAGATATATTTCTGTTTAAAATTTATAATGAAAAACACGAAACTCCCCTTTTTACCCATTTTAATTTAATATTTCTAAAATATATATTTTGACTGATTACAGCAAAATACCGAAAAAGGCCTAAACTACACTTAATTACTCATTAAGTTTGAATTAGCCACATGCCTATTTCCCCACTGGTCCAACATTCGCGACGAATCTTTTCCAAAACATATTTCTCACACTTTAAAAGCCAAATCGAAGTATTTAGCTTAAGAACATCAAAAAATCACATATTAAGGACAAAAACAATACTTTTGCCCGTTTTTCATCATTTTTTCCTTTCTTACGCGTTTTGGCCAAACTTTCACAACGGAAGTTTGCTAATTAAAATTTACATACAAAGTTTTACAACGTTGACAGTAAAATGTGCAGAACATGTCTAATAACACTGCCAACTTACCAATTTAATTTTGCAATATTGTCAGTCTGACAACGTTGCAAAAGAAAAATTGTAAGTTCAGACGATTGTTAGATATTTTTGTGATATATATTAGGATGTTCCACATATCATTAACTTTTCGAATAGAAGCTCATTCCAATATAAAAGTATCGCGATTTAAAAACTAAAAAATATGTTAAAATTTCATAAAAGTATATCTATATAATTGATAGGCAAGGCGATTTTTTGTGATTCCTTTACTCCTACAGCATATATATGATATTAGCAACAAAAATATCATTTTAAAGGATTTTGTTTTCAGATGTAAACAATATCTATATTAATAAGATCCGTTAAGAATTAAGCGAGTTATAAGCGTTTAAAGTTGTTACTAATACATAGAAACAAAAGTCTTTTTTCTAATACATAAAAAAAAAAAACAAAAAAAAAATTAACAAAAGAGCTTATTGATAAAATCAATAAGACGTCGGCGCTAGTATTGTCCTGACAACGATGATTTTCGGCAAACTATATGTACACAACACGATCGCAGACGAACTTCTAAACAATATCATCAAAAATACAAATATTTTATTTTGTTGCATGACAGCGTTCAACAAAGTAGGTTGATGTCGCTTTGTTAAAGAATTTGCAAACACAACTTGAAAAAAAACAACTTGCACAAACAAGAGCATAATTTACAAAAAGTACATCCTAAATAATTTTCTAGAATGCATAACAATGAAAGTAAATAAGTTCATCTTGTTTCATACTTTTTTGTACATTTTAATTTGAAATGTTGTATCTATGTGAAGAAATTATCATCTTTATGTACATTGATTACATTTTGTTTATAAATATTCGAAAATTTAAAAATAACCGTATATTTTTTTCAGTGCAATTTCTTTAAAAAAAAATGCCAACAGTGTGTGTGTCTCTCTATACGCCTGTATATGTTATATATTTTACAGTTATGGTTTTTACCAAAGTATAACAAGTAGTCCGATCTCACATATAGGAAATTACTCTCTCACATCTACGAGTACCGTGTGAGTTCTACTCTCTTGCGAGAAATGTAAAGTTGTCAAAACATTCAAAAGTTTACCTTACATTTTTTTCAGTTATCCTTAAAAACTACAATTTTTTAAAATAGTTTAAACGCACTTTCAACTTAAAATTGTGTTTAATTTTCTGAATCTGGAAAAAATTCTTGTTATTGAAATTTAATTTTTCGTTGTTGAATTTTAATTTACGAACAGAGTTTCAATTTTTGGTATTGAAAACTCAAATAAATTTGAAATTGTAATTTTTAAAAAAACTCTGTATGTTGAGAAAGCTCTAACACATATACATTTTTGTTACTAATACACATATACAGTTAGGTACTTTTTATCTAACACATTTTAGAGTACTGCTGTCATGTTTTTATAATCTGAATTATTAATTTAATTTCGATTGTGTACGCTAGTACATATAATTGCCCATGACTCTGAAACTACATAAAGTGTAATTAAAGCAATTTTTTTATACAAAATCGTATGAAAAATTATCAAACATAAAAATGCACATTAGTATCAATTTCAATTCAATTGATAATTTGGTATATTGTATCTCAAAAACCACTGGTCCGATTTAAATGAAATGACAAAAATTTTTTGTCATCATAATATTCAAATAAAAGGTAATAAACAGCGTAGTAGAAGTGAACTCTTTGACTTCAAAAATTATTTGAAAGCTTCTAGCATCTATAAATGAGTTCAAATTTAACTGATTATACAGTAAATATAGATCTACATTGCAATACTAATTAAATTTAAGGGTTTAAGAGATATTAAAATAAAGTAGTGGACAAAAGTTAAAGAATTAAACTGAAATCATTTTTCAATTTGATTTATAACTTAGTTCTACCATTAAGTTTTATAATACTTATAATGTGTTGCCAAAACCAAATTGGGAAAAAATGCAAGAAAAAAGTGCTTAGAAAATATTGTTTTTTTTATTTATAATGGGACGTGTTTAACAAAAATTTTAATTTTATATACAGATTTATTTATTTATCCATTACAATACAATTACAAATTATACTCAACCCAATTTACCCGACGGTAAATTAAGATCAGAATATCGGCTAGGAATTGAACCAACAACCCCCAGAATGACTAGCACCCTACCATATAGCCTACCGAGGCACCAAAATTTATATATAGTTTTTTTCGATTCTTACTTTTACAATCCCAAAAAGTGGATTTTCGAAATCGATTTTCCAGAATTTTTCTAAAATTGCTCTATTTTTTTGTACTTTTTTCAACAACATAAATAAAGGTTTTAACTTAGTACGCAAATTGTAACAATTTTTTAAGGAACAGACATATTATTACAATTCCGAAAAAAATTGTAAAATTCTTAAAAACGTATGTACTATGAATTTTTTAGTGGCGCACAGCAGTATAGGAAAAAAAATGAGGGAAATAATTCGGTAACTTCTAAACGGTTAATCCGATTTTGGTATTCGGTATGCGCAAAGAGGAGGTGTTGTCGAGTTTAGGTTTTGAATTTGGACCTTATAATCCAACCAGTGGACCTGCGGGGGCTCCTCAAATTAGGATACCTCGGCTATGTTAAATTTTTAAAACGATTCTATTTCTTCATTTGAGTTCCGATTTAAAAAATAGAAAAATATATAGAATCTCCTCTCCTCCTCGAGCACTATAAAAAATGTAGCAGTAAATTATCTCTTATAGTTTAGGAGATATTCGCATTTGAAAATTAAAATTTTTAAATTTTTACCGTCCTTACTTTAGTTTTTTGATAATAGGGGGTCCAAATATTCCCGATTTTCGCCATTTTTTTATTCGCTTAACAACAAGTTTATATATCAAGCAGTGAAAGAATTATGTAAAAATCATGACTGAGTCCAAAGTTATAGGCATTTTAATTTAAAAAATTAAAAATTGTTTGCCATTTTTTTTCTTTTTAAGTTATCTAAAAAGTTTTTAAGAAGATGTATATAGAATTTATACTTTTTGGAAAGCTGACTTTACATAAAATACGATAAATGAAACCAACCCTAAATTTTTGATACCGAGGGGACCAGGTCCATCCAAAAAAAACCCTATTTTTATGGAAAATTCAATTCTGAGCAAAAATTCTCAACTCGCATAGTCGATATCAAATTATAGTGACCTGTTTTATATGACCCAATATGTTCTTAATCATTTTGTAACGGATTTTTGGCAAAAAGTCAAAAATCCCATTTTTGGGATTTTTTAAAACTTTTTTGGGAATTCCGGGATTTCTAATAAGAAAATTCTAAATTTTTATTTAATTTTGGATTTTGAGTAAAAAATTAATTAATTAGAGAAAACTCAACATCTTTTAGAGAATTTACCTAGTACTATTATTTTCATCCATACATTTGTTAGGCATGTTTTACTACCTAAATTTTTATGAATTTTTACATCCACTTTTTACGATTAATCTTATATTCTTTATCCCTAAAAAATTAAAAAGTATTTATTTTATATAAAAATGGTCTTTATTTATTTTTTTATAAATTAATATAATTTTGTAAAATAATCGGTATCACATATCTAAAAGATAAAGTAAATCTTTAAATTCATGAATATTTTCAAATGCTAACGTTTTATAGCAAATCCAATTTCCTTATAGTAGGTAAAACAGGATCAGAAGATAGAATCAGATTATTAAAAATATCTTCATTTTGAGACTGCCTAGAACACTTCATTGAGCTAAACTGATGAATATGCTTAAAGTGTCTATTCCTCGATTTTGGGGTTCTTCTGTAAGCTCTCCTTAAGGCAGAATATTATGTTCTATGATGACCATTCCATAACATAATATCTTGTGAAGTGTAGGTGTCATTTCTTTCCAAGGATGTAATTTCAAAAGTAATTTAGAAACTTTTGTAGAATACTCTCCAAATTTTGTTGCTTTCACTTTATGCTTGCTATTTGTCGCCATTAGAATAATATTGACCTTTTGCAGTAAATCTATATTATTTCCGGTTATTTCGGAAATAGTTTCAAAATGTTTGAAAAAACGTCTAGCGGTATTACCATCGTTTGTGCTTCCATATCCTGTGAGTGGTTTATCAATATTTAATCCCATCCGCTTTTTAAATTCCTCTTGAATTCTTCTTTTCTCACTGGCTCTCATTTCCATTAACTCCTTATTGTTATTTGCACTTTTGTTTGCATTTTCCCGTATGCTTCTGTACTTTAAATCATGTTCAAAATGTTCCAGAAATCGTGTGCGAGCACGTAGGGGGGATATTCCAAATTGTAATGTTTCCTCATTTATTGACCTTTGCTTCGAAATATTCGAAAATTCTGATTTTTTATCACCACATATGTAAGAGTACCAAGTAGATGATGTTCCTGTAATGGCATTTAAAACTTTCCCATCAATCTTTGTAAGTTTTAAATCATAGGACATATTAAACGAATAATTATACCCTTCACCTTCGTGAGAAGGGTATATATAAGTTTGTCATTCCGTTTGTAATTTCTATAATATAATTTTCCGACCCTATAAAGTATATATATTCTTGATCCTTATAGAAAGCGGAGTCGATTAAGCCATGTTCGTCTGTCCGTCTGTCTGTCTGCTGAAATCAGTTTTTAGAGGACCGCAGATATCGGCGAGATCCGAATCTTCAATAATTCTATTAGACATGCTTTCGAGAAGACCGATATTTAAAAGCAAAAAATCGGTCGGTAAATAACGGAGATATGAGCAAAAATCCGAGACAACCTCTGAAAATTTCATCAAAAAATTGTTATAAAAGCAACAACACTGTATATAGAAAAAGATGTACACGTGTGTGTAGATGTATTTGGTTTTATTCAGCTGTGTATTTTCTACTAAAATACACAGCAAAAAAAATATGATTTGCATTTTTTTGTTAAAATAAAATAATTTTTCCTTTTGTTTTGCAAATATATTTTTTAATGAATAGAAAAAAGTATTGAAACCTTTTCAATTATATGAGAGTAGATTGTGAGTTATTGTACAATAACTTTTATGCGAATAAAGTTTGAAATTTAAAACTAACACAAATTTTTTCCAAGTGCTTTTTAAAACATTTTTTTTTCGATAAACAAAAACAAAATCTACGTCTCGTCAATGTTTACCAGCAATGAATACGAAAGTGTTGTTGTTTTACTCTTGCTTGTATACTGTTAAGAACAACAACAACGTATTGCTAGTGTTAAGCGCATATAAGTGTATAGAAAACACACTGTCTATAGCTAAGCGCATTTACAAAAACAAAAGAGTACCAAGCGCATAGGGCTTGGGCACCCTTGGTTTGGATGCTGTTGGCGTTATTGCGTTGTTATTTTTGTTTTTCTGTGTTTTTCGTTATGTATGTTTAGATGTCTGTTGGTTTAGATGCCTTGTGTATTTTGTATTTTATTTCGTTTAGCGTTGTTGTTGTTGTTCTTTTTGTTTAGCTTTTGATGTAATAATAATGTAGTCGGGAAAAAATTTAAAATTTATAAAAGATGTTTAAAATACACTATGGTGAAGGGTATATAAGATTCGGCACAGCCGAATATAGCACTCTTACTTGTTTTCTATTTCGATTGTTATAGGTTCCAAGTTTTTAATTTTTGCTTCAATACGATTTATCAAATCTTGCGTTGTTGTTTTGGATTCCTTTATATAATCAAAGCTTATTGGCCTACAAAAAGCTTTGGATCTTGGAGTCGAATTCTTCCAAATATCATCGAAACTGGTTGATGGAGAATCGCTGTCAGCATACTTTCGAATTCTTAATGGAACTAGCGATGCCATAAATACAGTTTTATACTCGGAAGATGATTCACTTGTGTTGATTTGTTTATATTCCGAGAGTGCTGATAATCCATCACATCCCCACTTACAAATGAGTTGAAGATCACAAGAATTTATTTTTTTTAGTTGGTTGAAGAAAAGTCAGAAGCAATTCTTAAAGCAGTATTTTCAATTAAAGCGCCGAGTCCAATAACTGCCTTCCGATCACTTATTTCAATAGGAGATGGTATAATGCTTTTCTTCTTTTCATTTATTTTGTCATATGATGGTAAAACATCCACTCCTTTTTCAGATAGCGCCTTTCTTAACGTTATGTAGTTATCACGACTTAATCCCAGCTGCAACATAAGCGCAATAGCTTCTTCCTGAGTGAACGTTGTATCAGATGATGGTGTTGGTATACTCTTTACAATTCTTTTCAGTGGTCTTGGTGATGCGGTTGGAAGAATATTTGCAATTTTTATGGCATCCAAGGACTGTTTTTCTTTTCTTAACATTGCTTTAAAAGAGTCCGAAACTTCCTCGTTAGATAAGGTTTCTGGTGAAATTGATAACCTTTACCTCTTTGATATTGAGCTCAAATCCTCATACTGCTTACAGGGAGCACCAACAGTTGATACGCAAATAGCAACTTCTACACATTCATCCAGCCAATCAGAAAATTTCGATCGAAATTTAGCAATGGAATACCGAACACTCTTCAGTTTTATATCAACTGATTTTATAAAATTTTCAATTTTACATATATCAGTTTTATCCACTTTATTTTTATGTGCAGTTTCGATATATTTCAATAAAAAGTTGACTTTATCTTGAAAATTTAAGAGTTAACCTTATGGATGAAAATAATAGTGCTAGGTAAATTTGATAGCTGACATATTTACAAAAAATCTAAATAAGATTAAACACATGAAGTTTATCGAACTAATGAACATTATTTAAACTTATTACATAGAATAATAAATATGTTTAGTATTAGGTTTGAGAAGGAGTGTTGAAAATATTACTGTACACTATTTGTAAACCTAATACATAACATACTTTGAATTTATATCTATATTAGATCGTAGTTGGTTTTGTTATTTTGTATAATTATGAAAATTTTCTAATTTGTCATTCATCAATAAAACTTTAAATCGTACAGAAGTTTTTCGGTTTGTCTCTAAATTTTCTACATTTGGTAGCAGAGCAAGGTTGTTTAGCAATCGTTTTAGTATTTGAAAAATACAGAGTTTGCGAAATTTAAATAAGATGACATCGCCGTTTTTGCAAATTGAAAAACTAGATGAACGGAATTATGATTCCTGGCATGTACACATGAAGGGTGTATTGATTCACAATGGTTTGTGGACTTATGCCAATGGTCAGTTGGAATGCGAGTCTACATGGACTGCGGAACAAAAAGCAGTTTGGGTAACGAATGACGAAAAGGCGTTAGCAATTATAATTTTGAGCATCAAAGCATCTCAACTTAATTATGTTAAAAATTGCACGAAATCTGCTGATGCCTGGAACAAATTAGCTGAAGTTCATAAACCCAAAGGACCTATTCAGAAGGTAATGCTTTATAAACGTCTGATGAATCTAAAAATGGACGACAACGAGAACATGGTCCAGTATTTAAACAAATTCCAAGAGATTATCGAAAGACTAGCTGATGTGGGCTTCGAGCTTCAAGATGAGTTAATAGTTATTGTGCTTTTGTCGAGTTTACCGAAGCTGTATGAACCATTTATTATTGCGATGGAAACACGAGACAGTTTGCCATCATTTGGTGTTTTGAAGCTGAAATTACTGGAGGAAGGTGATCGTAGAGGAAACATACAACAAGAGGCTGAAGCTGGTGGATCACAGCAAGCATACGCTGCACGTTCCAATAAGAAGACAAAGAACTGGAACGGAAAAGGTGCTAAAGAAAATAGAATTATCGCTGGTAAATGCTACAACTGTGGTCGCAAAGGTCACTATGCAAGGGAATGTCGAGATAAGAAATCAATGGATCAAAAGACATGTGCGTTGATTGCGGCAGCTAAGGGTTTTGAGCAGGATGTATGGTATGTAGACAGTGGAGCAACATCCCACATGTGCAATGATAGTAAATTGTTCAAAAGTCTTGAGAGATGCGAAGAAAAGATTTTTCTTGCCGCCGATAAGTACATAACTGCTACTGGCAAAGGTGAAGTTATACTCAAAGCTGAATGCGAAATTCAACTCAAAAACGTCTTATTTGCTCCTGAATTGCATGGTAACTTTATTTCCATAAGCAAGGCTGTTGAAAATGGATATACAGCAACATTCAAGTCTAATGGTGTGGAAATAAAGAACAGTGATGGTTATGTTGCTATAAGAGCAAACAAAAAAGACAATTTATTTGTTTTGTGTCAAGAATCTAAACAGCGCATTTTTGCAGTTAGTACTAACGACATGTTATGGCACTGCCGATATGGGCACTTAAATTTTAAAGATTTGGAAGAAATGTCCAAAAAAGATCTTGTAAGTGGCATGAAGATTTCAAAACAAGCAAAAGAGCATAGTTGCAAAACATGTATGGTAAGCAAGATCCATGTTATGCCATTTCCTAAAGTAACTGAACATCGTTCTGAATGTGTGTTGGAACTAATCCATTCGGATGTGTGTGGTCCGATAGACGTAGCATCAATTGGTGGTTCGAAATACTTTGTCACTTTTATTGATGACAAAACAAGAGTGGTATTTGCATACTTCATGAAGTCAAAGAATGAAGTATTTGATAAGTTTAAAATTTTTAAACAGCAAGTTGAACGTCAAACTGGAGAAAAGATAAAAATCTTAAGGAGCGACAATGGCCGTGAGTATATTAACACAGCTTTTGATTTATATCTTCAGGAACACGGCATTATGCGTCAGCTGACAGTTGCTTACACACCGCAACAAAACGGTGTTGCCGAGCGTGCAAACCGCACATTAGTGGAGATGTCCCGATCTATGTTGGTACATGCGCAATTGAACAAAAATCTGTGGGCTGAAGCGGTTGCAACAGCTGTATATTTACGAAATCGTTCGCCAACTAAAGTTCTGTCAAACAAGACCCCTTATGAGGCTTGGTATGGTAGAAAACCAAAAGTAAGCCATTTGAAAGTGTTTGGTTCCTGTGCAGTAGCTTTAAATAAACGTCCGAAGCCAAAGTTTGATGTTAAAGGAAAACAGTATGTCATGGTCGGATATTCACAAGTTGCGAAGGCATACAGGTTGTATGATAAAGAATCACATAACATTGTTGAGAAGCGTGATGTAATATTTGAAGAAAATTCATTCGACAATGGTGCTGGTGGTGATTGTAATGCAGACAACAACAGTAACGATTATTTGGTTTATTTTACTGGTGAGAATTATTCCCAACAATTGCCTGGTCCAATTGATGAACAGCCGATCGAAGATGAATTTAATACTACTGAGGAAGGTGAATTTGATACTGCTGACGAAAATGATGAAGAAGAAGAAGAATCTGAAGAAATTTTAATGAACAAGAATGTCAGAATGGGGGAAGTTCAGTCGCAGGAGGAGAATATTGATTTAGAAAGTCAGTTGCAACACAATATCGATTCAGAAATTCAATATCAACAGCAACAATCTAATGCCGAAAATATTAGTCAAGAGGTTCCAAAAAGAGGAAGAGGCCGACCCAAAATTATTCGAGATGGTAAGCCAGGAAGACCAAAGAAGCAATATAACATGGTAAATGGTTTATCAACAAATGTGAATTTCGTTCCTCAAACTCCTGAAGAAGCAATATCTTGTGAAAAGTCAGCTGAATGGAAAAATGCTATGAAGGTCGAATTTAATGCATTGAAGAAAAACAAAACCTGGGACATGGTTGATTTGCCAGTTGGAAAAACTGCGATAGGTTGTAAATGGATATACGCTATTAAAACAACGAAAAGTGGCGATATTGAGCGATACAAAGCAAGACTTGTGGCGAAGGGCTGCAGTCAGAAATATGGTGTTAACTATCAAGAAACATTCTCTCCCGTTATCCGTTACGAAAATATACGACTCTTATTTGCTATTGCTGTTAACAAAGGTATGCATTTGCACCAAATTGATATCGTGAGTGCTTATTTAAATGGTGATCTCAACGAGGAGGTGTATATGAAGCAGCCAAAGATGTTCGTTGATAAAAACAATCCAAATAAGGTGTTGCAGTTGCGAAAGTCTCTATATGGTCTTAAGCAGTCTGGCCGTCAGTGGAACGCCAAACTTGACTTATGTTTGAAGAAGATTGGTTTCTCGAGCTGTGAAAACGAACCATGTTTGTATAAAATGATAGTTAATAATGAGCTTGTGTTACTAGCTGTGTACGTAGATGACATTCTTATCGGATGTAGAGATCTAACAGTAGTTCAGCAAATTAAATTGGCAATATCAAATGAATTTGACGTAAGCGATAAAGGTAAAGTTCAGCACTTTCTTGGTATGGAGATCAACAGAAATGGTGAAACAGGAGATTTAACTGTGAGTAACGTCCAATATATAAAAGCATTGTTAAAGAAATATAATATGGAACAATGTAAGAAAGTCGCTGTTCCACTTGATCCTGGATTTCAAGTATCTTGTCCAAATAATTGTGTAAAAGCAGATGTCACGTCATACCAGACAATAATGGGAGAACTAATGTATTTAGCAATCACAAATCGTCCTGATATATTACACTCAGTTGCAAAGTTATCACAGAGAAATACTGATCCCCATAGTGAACACATGAACGCTGCCAAGAATATCCTAAGGTATTTATCCGGAACTGTTGAACTTAAGCTCAATTACAAATGCAGTCAGCCGAAACTGATCGGATACGTAGATGCAGATTGGGGCGGAAATGCCCTAGATAGAAAATCATATACTGGGTTTGTATTTTACTACGGAAACTGCTTGATTTCATGGGAATCCAAAAAACAAAGTGTGGTAGCATTAAGTAGTACTGAGGCGGAGTATATCTCATTGTCAAATGCTGCAAAGGAGGCGGTTTACTTGAAGAGATTGTTACTTGAACTCGAGAGTGTTGAAGATGTTCCAGTCTTATTAAACGTGGATAATCAGGGAGCTCTAAAATTGGCTTCAAACGATATATTTCACAACAGAAGTAAACATATTGACATCAAATACCATCATGTGCGGGAACTTATAAAAAATAAGCAAATTAATCTGAAGTATCTTTGTACAGACAACATGATAGCTGACATATTTACAAAAAATCTAAATAAGATTAAACACATGAAGTTTATCGAACTAATGAACATTATTTAAACTTATTACATAGAATAATAAATATGTTTAGTATTAGGTTTGAGAAGGAGATAAATGTAGAAAATTTAGAGACAAACCGAAAAACTTCTGTACGATTTAAAGTTTTATTGATGAATGACAAATTAGAAAATTTTCATAATTATACAAAATAACAAAACCAACTACGATCTAATATAGATATAAATTCAAAGTATGTTATGTATTAGGTTTACAAATAGTGTACAGTAATATTTTCAACAAAATTTTCTAAAAGATGTTGAGTTTTCCCTAATTAATTTGTCACTTAAAAAACATTATGTAGGCATGTTATATATCAATGGAAAGGTAATTTTGTCTATTTTTTTAAAACTGTATATAATTTTTGAAAATTAAAAAATTTGCGGAATACTCTTTTAAAAAAAAAATAAAAAAGTTTTTATTCAGTTTTTGCGAAGATACAATTTTTTTAAATTGCAATAAAAATTTTATTTACAAATATTTTTTGATAAAATTTTACAGTTGGGTAGATTTTTTTTACTCAAAATCCAAAATTAAATAAAAATTTCGAATTTTCTTATTAGAAATCCCGGAATTCCCAAAAAAGTTTTAAAAAATCCCAAAAATGGATTTTTTTTTGGTTTTTTGCCTAATATATCCATACCAGGGCGGGGTTATCGAAACCCGTTCCAAAATGATTAAGAACATATTGGGTCATATAAAACAGGTCAATATAATTTGATATCGACTATGCGATTTGAGAATTTTTGCTCAAAATTAAATTTTCCATAAAAACTAGAGTTTTTTTGGATGGACCTGGTCCCCTCGGTATCAACAAATTTTAGGTTTTGTTTCATTTATCGTATTTTATGTAAAGTCAGCTTTCCAAAAAGTATAAATTCTATATACATCTTCTTAGAAACTTTTTAGATAACTTAAAAAGAAAAATATACTTTTTTCCCCAAAAAATGGCAAAAAATCGCTTTTTTTAATTTTTTAAATAAAAATGCCTATAACTTTGGACTCAGTCATGATTTTTACATAATTATTTCACTGCTTGATATATGAACTTGTTGTTAAGCAAATAAAAAAATGGCAAAAATCAGGAATATTTGGACCCGCTATTATCAAAAAACTAATGTAAGGATGGTAAAAATTTAAAAATTTTAATTTTCAAATGTGAATATCTCCTAAACTATAAGAGATAATTAACTAATTTTTTTTAATCGGAACTCAAATGAAGAAATAGGATCGTTTTAAAAATTTAAAATAGCCGAGGTGTCCTAATTTGAGGACCCCCCGCCGGGCCCCTGGTTGGCCTATAAGGTCCAAATTCAAAACCTAAATTTGACAACACCTCCATATCAAATTTCATTAAAATCGGATTAACCGTTTAGAAGTTACCGAATTATTTCCCTCTTTTTTTTTCCTATACCACTGTGTGGCGCGAATTTGTCTATAGTATCTATATTGAAACAATTATTGTTAGTAGTAAATTTTCTGGGATAATTTAAATTGCTCTGAAAAAAATGTTTAGAATTATTGAATTACTATAAATATAAATTATTTCTTTTGAATATTATACGAATCGATAATTCTACAAATAACCGGTTAAAACATATTTTTATATTGCACTTATTTTGTAAACATATTTTTACAGAAAAAACAATTCAAATTGACGAAAACAAAATATGTATAATGAAAAAGTGCCAAAAAATATTTGAAAAATGCTAGAAAAGGTGCTAGGTGCTAGATTACATTTTTAGGTGCTAAATGAGTATAAAAAGTGCTAAATCTACCACTAAAAGTGCTAATTGGCAACACTGACTATTAGAAAAATTCAGCCAAATCGGTCTATAATTACGTAGCTTACGAAGCTTTAATATATTATAATAATCGAAGTACTCTCATTTAACACCACGTATCTCACCTTGTATTTTAACTGGGTGGTAACAAAGTAAATGTTCAGTATGAACTTTATAATTATAGGGTCTCATTGGTCCCTAACCGTTGTAAAATCCCCTTTCAAAATTTGACTTAGGTTAGGTTGGGTTAGATAGACAGGTCGTCCACGCGATGTTATCACTGGGGACACACTTGTGTCTAGTATTTTGATCCCATTGTGATACCTGTAAGGAGAGAAGACGGTCGGCGTATTAGTACACTTCGGTTCGGTTTCCTAAATCGAACCAGTTTTTCGCAAGAATATATGTTCTATCTTCCCGATGTTGACCTCCGATAGATCCGCTAAATCATGCAGAAAATAGCTACCTAGCAGACCCATTCTGTGATCAGCTAGGGCTCTTTTTCCTCTTCATCCTGGCAGCTCCTGCAGAAGTCGTTACTGGGTAAGTTCAGTCTTCTTGCATGGAGTCCAAAGGACTTGCGAAGGACCATCTGCATTGCGCAAGCTCATTTTTTAGTGTCCTGGGATCAATTACAGTCTTATTGTGGAATGCTTTGCCATCTCGTTAAGGGATGACCGGCGTTCTAGGACTAAGTTTAATGTCGTGTAGGAGAAGGAGACTTCCGTTCCCGAATGTGCTATATAAAAACCACCTCCTGTACCATGATTTGATTTTGAGCCATCGGTGAAAACCTTATACGATCCGTCATGCCTCCATGATTTCTTTTGTACAGACTTCCACCACACAAGTGCTCCATATAATAGTATGGGCTTGACTACCATGTCAAAGAGCAATTTGGTATTCTTAGGATTTATGCCCCATGACTTACCAATTGCTCTCTTACACGAGTATAAAGCCGCAGCCGCTTTTGACACCCTAGATTGAGTGTTAAAATGCCATGATAATTTTGAATCCAGGATTACTCCCAGATATTTAGCACTATCCGATAACATCAGCTCTACCCCAATCGTGGGAGAGTGAAGGTGGGTATTTTAGTGAAGAGAACAAGTTCATTTTCGATGGATTTACCCCAAGGCCACTGACACTGCTCCACGTGCTAAGTGACTTGAGTGCAGTCTACTGCCAGATACTACTACAAACACATCGTCTGCATACGCCCTGAATCCCATAGACTAAGGTCCATGAGAAGTGGGTTCAGTGTTAGGTTCCACAGAAGAGGTGATGGAACTCCACCTTGTGGGGTACCGCGATTTGCCACCTTTGTGACATTTGCTGCTCCCATTTCGGAGATAATGATCCGTTTGGTCAATTATCTCTTGATGAAAGCTGTTATTGGTTGGATTGTTCCCAGACCAGTTAGGGCCGTTGATTTCGACTCAGGGTGAACATTGTTAAAAGTCCCCTCGATGTCCAAGAAGGCAACTAGTGTATATTCACCTTGCGCTATTGTCTTTTCAATGTGACATACTATCGAATGCAATGCAGTCTCAACAGATTTTTCCTTCATGTAGGCATGTTGAGGTGCTGATATATGGTTAGGTTTGATATGCATTCTGAGATGCTGATTAATTATCCTTTCCAAAGTTTTGAGAAGAAAGGAAGATAGACTAATTGGTCTAAAATACTTTGACTTCGTGTGAGAGGTCTATCCACCTTTTGGAATGAAGACCACTGTGCACTTGGTCCAAGGTTCGGGTATATACGACCATTTAAGACATGCACGTTAGCCAAGGCATGAGATGGACAGCATTGTATTGCAAATCCGCAGGTATAATACCGTCAGGACCCGGTGATTTGTAGGGGTCGAAACTGTCCAGTTGATCCTATCTTCGTTTATGGATATTCCTGTATCAGCTGGGGGATCTGTAAACCGCATGTCAGTCTCGTTTTCCGGAGATTGACAGTCTGGAAAGTGAGTAGCCATTAAAACTTCTAATGTTTCTTGGCTATTGGTCGTCCAACTGCCACATGATTTCTGAATGAAACTTAAGACAGGAGGAGTAGACGATAAGATTTTGTGCAGACGGCTAGTCTCATAAGAACCCTCCACGCCGCTACAGAAGGTTCTCCAGGATTTGCGCTTTGCATTTCTTACCAGGTTTTGATTTACCGGGGTCTTGTAAGAAATCCAGTTTCATGTTTTCTTTGCCCGTTAAACAGTCTACGCGTCTCTTTCCGAGATTTTGCAATATCAGCAGACCACCATGGGGGCCTGCGTCTGCCTTTGTGCACGTTCTGTTTGCAAGACACTGAGGTTGCGTTGTTGAAATCTTGATTTATGATTTCAACCGCGTTTTCTATGTCCGATCGGTTTTCGATGATCGGTACATCCTAGAGTGAACGTGAGATTAGCCTATCCCACTCACCCTTTCTTGGTGGACCCAGGGTTCCTGGACTAGGGCGAGCTCCTCCCCAATTACGCCCATTCGGAGGAGCAGTGCAGCAGAGGCTGCTTTGGAGTGGTGGAGATTAATTTAGGTTACTCTCACCATCTCCTTCTTTGTCGATTCGCAACACTGTGACGTTGGCGTCCTCCTTGTCAAAGGCAAGGATATCGTCCTCGTCAACTAACTCTTCCCCTCCTTAACAAACTTAAAAGTTGATTGACTCGTCGCAAGACATATCCGCAGCGGATTGTTCAGGATTGGGATCATCTCGTTCCAATAGTCCCTTGCTTCTCACGAAGCGGCGCCAGTGACTCCTAATTCAGGATGACAACAATCCTTCTGGAGCTGCCTACAGGTTGAGAAACCCTGACGACCTTCCAGTCTTGAGTTGGAAGGTCCGGATTGCCAACCTGTAGATGTTCCAGAATCGCTGCCTCTTTGTGCGGTTCCGCTGGAATTATGGCGGTGGATATGGGCCCTCGTGAGATCTCGTCTACAGAGACCACTTTCAGCAAAGCGCCTTCCCACGGATCCTTTATCAGCGACACAGCCTGCTTCAGAAGCTGAGCGCTCGTTGGAACAGGCCATTAGCTTCACTCTATTGTGAAACCAAACTCACACTGTGAGGGGACCAGGGTTCTGTTTAAGAACTTCCCAGAAGACCCCCATCAGCTTTTTCGCACTATGTCCCATCTGGATGGAGACAGCGCCATCTATGTCACCTAGGTTTGCCAGATTCCGATTCGCAAATAGCTGTACATAAAAAATACTGAAAAAAAGTTGATTGTGGTATTGTGTTAATAATTTCACAGTGATACACCAAAAAAATGGTCATCATTCATCTCTGGACTTTTTGATTTTTACACAAATATACTATTTGATGACCCTTAATCAAAAAATCCATAAAATATAATTTGTTATTAATATTTGTTTTGACCATAATTCCGATTCTTATAAACCTATTTTACTAGTTTTAAACAGCTAAATTCTTAAAGGCATATCTAATTCAGTTATTTAAGATTTAGATTCCCGAGATTTATGGAGCCTTAAAAACTAATTTAAAAAAACTGACGTTTCATGAACTTTTTTAACAACCGTAGTTGTTTCACACATTTTTTAATGATCTATTCAACTATGCTATTCCCAATTGCATATAAGGAGTGAGATCGAAAAATTCTTCACATACATATATGTTTATAAAAAAGAAACCACTAAACTTACAGCTTTATTTTTTTTTATTTGATTCAAATTATTATTACAATTTCCAAAAAAAAATATTTTTATAGTTTTAATCACTAGTGATGAAATTTTGAACCCTTTTCGGAAACCCTTCCATTAACGTTTTTATAGTGCTTTCTGTCACTTTGCTCGAACATGTAGTCCATCTCCGTTTAAAATCGACCACACTTTTGGACACCTTTTTTGTACTCTTCAATTCTCTTTTAACAAGAGCCCAATATCTCTCCACTGGCCTTAGCTCCGGGCAGTTTGGAGGATTTGCCTCTCTTGGTACAAATACCACATTATTGTTCTTGTACCACTCAAGGGCTTGTTTACCATAGTGACAGGATGCCAAGTCAGGCCAAAAATAAGTGGACACATTATGAAGTCTTATGAATGGAAGCAGCCTTTTTTGTAAACATTCCTTGATGTAAATTTCGGTATTTATAGAGCCCGTTTTTAACAAATGATTGGCTTCTTTTGCCGCAACTGCATATTGCTTGCCATACCAAGAAAACTTTCTGGGAAATTTTGTCTGCTTTTGGTCCTAAACTTTTCTTCAACATTCCTTCGAGCATCAGCAACATAAAACTTTTGACCTGGAAGTTGCGAAAAAGGAGCGAAAATCTGCCAGAACATACGTTTCGTCATCCATTATGCAGCAAGAATATTTTTTTTTATAAAACTTGACTTCAATTTCCGTGCTCTGTTTTTGGCCTCTAAATTTTTTAGCAGCGTTCCTGTCAGGAACTTTTTGAGCCTTGTATGTTTTTAAACCTGCATTAGCTTTAACTTTTCGTACCAAATAGTCCGAGCACTGAGCTAACCGAGCTGCTTTCCTACTGGATGTGTTGGGAGCTCTTTTGAAAATGCGTTCTATTTTTTTAACTTTAGAAACATCATGTGGACCATTCCTTCTACCTGAACCAGGTTTTCTATCAACTGACAAGTTCTCCCGGTACTGTTTAATAACATTGGAAACAGTTTGACGGCAGACCTTTGTATGCTTGGCCAACTTTTTGTAAGACCAAGTCGGGTTTAGTTGAAAATATTTAATAATTTCAGTACGCACTTTTTTCTGGTCACTCATTTTAATCAGATTAACAAAAAAATTAATATAATTGACATTACACATAATAACTGACATGTTTTTCAAAGGTAACTTGATCAAAAAAAATCAAATAAGTAATACTTTGGTTGAAAAATGTAATGAAAAACGTGTGTTAAGAATTTTTCGATCTCACTCCTTATGCAACAAATGTCAATAGTTATATCCCTAATACACACATCGCCCTTGTTTTGATTATTAGTACTATGGGATTTTAACAAAGTTTGCAGAAAACAAAACAAAAAAAAAACATTTTAATTTAGCTGTTATTTAGGCATATAGCTATACTTTAGTAAAATATGCCCCTTCATGGATTCGTTTACTAATATATTTAATACGTACTTTTAATAATTACTCAATTTTTTACGCGCTTTAGCGCAATTCAAAAAAATCCATGTAGGACTTTTTGGAAAACAGTTTTTATATTGAAATTTGTTTCCAGTTTATGCACAGATGAAGATTTCTTTCGAAAGATGAGTTAAGAGACTTTATAAGGTATATTTGACCAATTATAATACTGTGTAAAGGCAATCATCCACATTGTCAGAATCATGCAAAATTTAAAAGATAAAATAAAACCTCGTTTTCAGATTAATCCATAAAATTTAAAAAAACAATTTCATAAAAAGTTGATCAGTGCACCAAAGGGTGAGTGAGAATCCAATATGTTAAAATATATATTCAATTTTATATAGTTTGAAACACATAGAACTTTTTGCTAACTCCTGAACCAAAATATATATCGATAAATGCTTTTGTACAACCAGTAGAGGTACAAATTGCAATAATAAAATCGAAAAATTCCACATAGTACTAATATTCCAAACTGGGACGATATGTATTATTATTTAAAAATATGTATTACAATTAAATGAATTCATTTCATTCTTTAAAATTTTCGCTTAGCACTTTTTAGAGAGGACTTGCCCCCTTTATTTAGCGACTCAGCTGGCTTGCCAGCTAAGCGCGCTAGAATTTTGGCGGTGGAGTAGCACTCGACTCACCACAGCCTGCCGCCTTCGCCGTGGGGCTTGGGTCTCCGGAGATTTTAAGGCCCCTTACCGGATACGCGGGCACGGTTTTTATTGGACATTGGACATTTTAAGACGTGCATTTTATACTTGCTGCCAAGTATATGATTCTGCATGATGTAATTGCAGACCACCAAGCCGCCCAATATGGTAACAGACGCTGTTGGATTTAGTTTAGGGATCTATAGATCCCAAACGAACTGTACTGTCAAAAGATACGCATCCGAGGGATGAGTAGAGATATTTTGACAAGTACTAGGACTGCTACCAGTCATGGGAGGGGTAGTTCTTACTAGTTCTTACTCGTCATGAGCCCCTCTGGCATGGCCTCGCCCGTCCATAATTTCTTACTTGTTTTATTTTAAATTAAGGTTTTCATTAATTTCATATTACATTTACTATTGTAATCTGATTATTAAACCCGCTCTAAGTAAGCTTATTTATATGAATATCTAGCGGTTTCTAGCGTTTCCCACTATCAATTTGGTGGGAATTGACTTTAAAATTTAGTTTGCTAGCTTAGTCAGTAACTATTCAAATGATTCTACCACAAGATTAAGTTGTATATAGTGAAACAAATAAGGTTACCACTAAAAAATATTGTTAAAAATACAAGTTGCTCAAAATTAGTAAAAAATATACTATTTTTAATATTTAGTGATAGTGAAATGATTTTGCCCTTCCCCCAACTATGGTTAAAATATTAAAGAAACTGTAATTTTTTAAAATATTTTATAAATTTTCGATTTCATTCTGTATATTTTTGGTTTCTCTTGTTATTACTAATAAAATAAAAATCATACTTATGTATATGAGCAAAGCTTTTTAACTTTAGAGTTAAAAAAAAAAAAACAAAACAAAAAAATTTTGATGGCACATTCAAAATATTTTGTGTGAATATAAACCAACTCTAACACGTAATGAATCCGTTCGCTCTAACCATTTTGATCGAGGGCGCAAAGGTTCAAAATATTTAATATATGTTTTGTGTTTTTCAGTAATCAGTAAAGTTACTTATTATCTAAGATTAACTGAGTGTAATTGAACAATTAAACCTAAGTTATAAGTGAGAACACACAATCAACAAAAACAAAAAAATGATGAATTCGGAAGGAGAAAAACTTAGTATTTTAAGTAAACAGTAATTTTCTGATTTCTTTTATCGATATAATTATTGTTTTAAATGTTTATTTACATTTTTTGTAAAATTTTACATTTTACAAAAGTGATATTTCCAAAAACAACAGCTGTTTATTGTTTATGTTTTTGACTGAAAAGTTGGCAATAATAACAAAGTTAACTTATCCTAGATACATAACTGGTAAACACAATCATGGGTTAAAGTCCGCCTAAATTTGTTCCGAGTTTAATTTAACAGCAAGTTAAGCCTAGTTTAACTGAGAAGTAAGAAACCCGCCCTTACAATAACTAAAAGTGCTCAAAAGTTTAAAACTATGGACAAAAACATAAAACAAAGGTAAACAAATAGTAAGTGACACACGTTTTTTTTAATTTTGTAAACTTCCAAACCCGAATTCGTTTATAAATAAGACCTAGAGTTTTACTATTTCACAATTTTTAGGCTGGTAATCTTGTGTATGTAATCCTGTAAAAAATGTATGTATTTGACATTTTATCCTTGCGAAAGTTATTAACAATTTAGTTCAATTTCAAAGGAATTAAAAAACTTTGATAATTGCTCATATCTTTATTAAAAAATAATTTTATATAATTAGTATGTGTAATTCATTTAGACGTTTGAAGGACTATTCATTAGATGTACCACTATGAATATTAGAGGTTTGAAGGATTATTCACTAGTCAGTATCTATTAAAAACTTGATGGAAACTTTTGTGACATCTGACTTTGCAACAGCAATAATTTATATTTTCATAAATAGTGTCTAATGTTAGTCACTGCTCTTGTTGTCTTAATAAGTTTCGGTTATTCGTTTTTCTGAATTAAATATTTAATTTAAAAAGAAATTCTAATTAAAAATTAATTTTATTTATTCACAGGCAGAAGACTGCATTTTAACTTTAACAAAATACTTGGAGAATATAGTAAAGTTCCCAAAAGAAGAGAAATACTACAAAATCAGGATGTCAAATCGGTAATTTTTTTAAATGTAACATAGAAAGTAATATACCGACCTTAAATATATTCATGTCTTTGTAGCATATTTTGTGAAAAAGTTCGCTATGTTGAAGGCGCTTTAGACTTTCTTCAGGCTGCAGGATTTCGTGAAGTGGATTTGGATGACGAGAAGTTTCTAATATGGTCGAAGGATAATGTAGAACAGGACTACGAATTACCAACACTTATAGAAGCTTTACAAAATTCTGAACCAATTCAACTCGTATTAGATCGTAACATAAAAGTGTTGTTGCCTTCTCAGGCTAAACGCGTCGTTTTACCTGATGATTTCTACCGTATTTCACCTGAAGAAATTAAACGAGAACAACAGCTGAGAGCCGAAGCAATTGAAAGCGCTCAAATTCTTAAAACAAAAGCTATGAGAGAACGCGAAGAACAGCGAGCCTTAAGAATGTACAAATATGCTTTAGTGAGAGTAAAATTTCCCAATGGGCTGTTTATACAAGTATGTTAAAAACTCTAAAAAATTTGATACATTTTTCCTAAATTAAAATTTACAGGGAACTTTCAGTGTTTATGAAAAAATATGTGATATTTTTGAATTCGTCCAATCGTGTCTTCAAGATGAATCAATGGAATTTAATTTGGTTGCCTCGAGTGAAGGAAAATTTACGGAGGAGGATATGGATAAAACTTTATATGACTTAAGGTTAGCTTGAACAATGCTTTTTATTTACCTTCATATCACTACTCATTTAGTTCATTAGTGTCATAACTTAAAATTACCTAGCAAAAAGTAATACAAGCGATTTTTATTCTTAAAATTTACAGAGTTTTTCACAAAAACTCGAAGCTTTTAAATGTGAAATTTATTCATAATTTTACTGAATATATTGTTATATAATTTCACAATAGTGCAGGATGTTTTGGTTTGAACAACTTGCATAATATAGAAATCAGAGATTGGCAATGAGTATGTATGAAACAAGTAATACAACTATTTTATTAGTTGCATGCTGAGTACTTTGACCTGGTCGACTCTGCTAAACTTTTGTTAAAAAACTTAAAAGTTTCCCTGTGTGAACCGGCACTTTCATGTACGTATTTGCCACACTAGGAAACTTTTTCTTAATTCTCTTTTGAAGTTTCCTTTATGTCCACACATAGAAACTTTTGTTTCAGAAACTACGTATTAATTGCATTGATTTGTTGTTGTACGAATGAGAAGAATAACAAAACAAGTTTCCGAGTACGAGAGATGAATGATATTCTTTCTCTTTCTCTCTCACGCAAAATCAGAAGTTTTACAAAAAAAGTTGCCTAGACTGGACCGGCAGGTATATGCTCAAAGCAAACATGTATGCTTGTGTGTATGTATGACCTTAAATAAATAAAAACAAGTAAGAGTGCTATATTCGGCTGTGCCAAATCACCATAGTGTATTTTAAACATATTTTTTAATTTTTTCCCGACTACAATAATATTACGCCAAAATCATAACAAAATGAACAATAACGCTAAACGAAATAAAAAAACAAAATACACAAGGCATCTAAATCAACAAACATCTAAACATACATAACGAAAAACACAGAAAAACAAAAACAAACTAAACAACGCAATAAAACCAACCTACATCCAAATATACGAACAGAATTCACAAAAACAAAATACACAACTCAATAACGCCAACAGCATCCAAACATACAAAACGAAATACACAACTGAAAAACCAAATACATCGACACACACGTGTACATCTTTTTCTTATTTAACAAAGCATGAAAAAATATGACATTTTTGATGAAATTTTCAGAGGTTGTCTCCGATTTTTGCTCATATCTCCGTTATTTACCGACCGATTTTGCTGATTTTAAATAGCGATCTTCTCGAAAACATGTCTAACAGAATTATTGAAGATTCGGATCTCGCCGATATCTGGGGTCCTCTAAAAACTGATTTCAACAAACACACAGACGGACAGACAGGCGGACATAGCTAAATAACTCCGCTACCTATAAGCATCCAGAATATATACTTTGTGGGGTCGGAAAATTATATTATAGAAATTACAAACGGAATGACAAACTTACAGTGTCTGTCATAAGTATTCGAATTTAAGTATAATGTGAAAAGAAACAAAATTTAATAACATATTTTGTATGCAAAATTAGTAAATTAATTTGTTAAATTGTCTAGACAGTCCTTAGCTTTGATATCAAGCTTTTTAAAACTTTAAAAATTCACATTTACTTAAATTAATTAACCTTTTTATAAAAAACTCTATAAAATTACTTCACAAAAGTATTCGAATTTTTCCTGTATTTCATTGTTTTAAGAGGTTACTATCAACCGAAAGCATATATTTTTGGCCCATCTGGCCCACAATTTTGGGGCATTTGTACCATCTTTTCATATATTATCATTAAAATTACGATTTTTGACAACATTTGCCAATTTTTTCTCTTTTTCCAGAGATAAAACCAAAATTTAATATTGGGATTTAATAGATTCCTTGAGGTATCTTAAAATAATAATTTTTGTTATAAGGATATGTTTTTAAATATTCCAAGATATATTTTTGGTATCGTTCTTCTGTTTCTAATTAAATTATCTGGATCTTAAGACCGTTTACGTACCACTAGGATCGATATTTTCCGACAAAGTCGGCTAGTATATATTATTGTAGATATAAGCACTAATATATTTTAAATTTTCAAGACATAGTAGCGGTATACAACTCCAAAACATACCTTAACAAAATGTCATCCTATACAGTATATTTTAGTTATTACTACTCATAACATTCATGATTATGTTGCCCATTACAACAACACTGTATTTTGGATTTATTTTTATCATAGTAGATAATATTTAAACAGATATCAATATTATTGAGTTAAACCATTGGTTATAAAATGAATGATTCCACTATATTGAATGGCGTTTCTTCGAGGCATGCTTTGGAGTTGTACACTTCCACAATATATTAAAAACTTAAAACGTATAACAGCTGATATCTAAAACAATATATAGAAGACAAGTTTCCCCGAAAAATTTTGACCCTAGTATTATAAAAATATACTTGAGTTCCAATAAATTGAATTAGCGATAGAAGAATAATTCCAATAATATAACTTGGAACGTTTAAATACAGATTCTTGTAACAAAAAATATTATTTTTAGATATCCCAAGGGGTATATTAAATCCCAATATCGAATTTTGGTTTTATCTCTGGAAAAAAGTAGAAAAGATTACAAATATTGCCAATAATCGCCATTTTAATGATAGTTACTTGATAGTTAGGTTAGGTTTGCACAGGTAGCCAATGTCGGCTTTACTTGGGTCCATGTTAATCCCTTTGTAAAAATACCTGTAAGAAGAAAAGAGAAGAGAGGGAGAGATTGAGGAGAGTGAAAGAACAGAAACAGTTGCAAAGAGAAGGAGAAGATGAGAAAGCCAGGGCAGCTGCCATGGGTGAGTAGTGTGAGTTGTAGGATTCACACCCAATTTGACAAATTAATGAACTCTAGAAGACGTTCTTATTTAATATTTGACAGCTCGGTTAGATCTCCAAAATAGGTCGATCCAAGCGTCTGAAAACGAGCCTCCGCCAAAGCAGGACAATCACAGAGAAGATGAGTAATGGTCTCTTCTTCATCCTCATTTTGACAACTCCTACAGTAATCGTTGAACGGGAGACCAATGCGTCTGGCATGGTTCCCAAATTTACAGTGGCCAGTGATAATCGATATCAGCCTACTTAACTGCGGTCTTTGGAGACCAAGAAGATATTTAGATCTTTGAGGATAGTTACCCCTTAAAACAATTTTTAGCAAAAAAAAACATTCGATTCTAATTTTTCTGTTTCGTATAATATAGTCAAATATGAAATACAGAAAAAATTCGTATACTTTTGTGGGGTAATTTTATGGACTTTTTTTAAATAAAGCTAAATTAATTTAAGTAAATGTGAATTTTTAAAGTTTTAAAAAGCGTGATATCAAAGCTAAGGACTGTCTCGACAGTTGAACAAATTAATTTATTAATTTTGCTACAAAATAGGTTATTAAATTTGGTTTCTTTTCATATTATACCTAAATTCGAATACTTATGAGAATTTCACCTTATGAAGGTGAAGGGTATAATAAATATTGTATTGGGAATTTCTTTTAATCAAACATTTAAACATGAATACCCAAACGAAAGAATAAATGTTGAAGATATGTTGCACCGTACATACAATGTATGTAAATTCTAAGAATTTGAAATTTATTTTGTTTTTTGTTCATAAATAAAATTCGAAAAAACTGGTAAAAAGTAAATATATGTTTTCCAATTAAAAATAGAGATTGTGTAAAATGGGAAAAAATATTAAAATACAAATTTTGGTGCTTTTGTTGTTGCATTTTATTATTATTCATCAGAATTTGTATGTCAATAAAGTATTTTGCATATTAAGAATTCCGGTTAATTTCATTGGGTTTTTCAAATTATTTTTGGAATTTATTGTTAAAAGGAACTCTTCCTTAAGTATTTTTTAATTGCTATTTGCAAAAATCATATCTCATTGAGTGAAAATGTGATGTTATTTGCCTTAAAATGTTTAAAGGATAATAATGAGGCAATTTCGATATAAAAAATTAGTTTAGATTTCTAGAACAAGTGTAAATCAATAAAATATAATTATGAAATGTTTAATCAATAACATTATAAAATATAAAATAGAGTAATAGATGAAATGATCCAAAGAATTATTAGAAAAAACGCACTGAGTGCTCTTTCAAAATATTTAACTGCCATAGGGAGGCGACTTGTGTCCAAGGTTGCTTGGAACTAATGTAAAAGGTACTGTCGTGTACTACAGGACAAATACCTAATTTAGATATTTTAAAATGGAGGTGGTTATCATACCGTAACGTAAACAAAAGCAATATTTTTCACCTAATACATACACTTATATATATTAAGAACCCAAATCAAGAATAACTATCCAGATCCAAATACGCCTACTGTATCTTATTCATAAAATAAAGAATTTAAAATATGAGGTTGGAAATCAAGAATTAATAGTTTTATAGATTTAATAGTTCTATAGTGGTATATGGTGATGTCCCAATACTTAGAGTGGCTATGATGGTACTTAGTGTTAGATTTAATGAATAAGAATCAATATTATACAATTCTAAATAAAATTTACACAATACTCCCCAAATAGATGGAATTTCTGTAATGTAGTTATTGTTTATCAATACAAAATTAACAAAAACCCGGTTTCCAGCTAGCTTTGGCATGTATAAGTCCTCAGGCGGTCCCAACCCTACTCACCAGACACAGAACCGAACAGTAAATAAAATAATTACAAAAACACTACCTTAAAACAGAAACTACTCCAACAAATCTACCACATGAAGAGATTCTGAGACAGCTGTTCGTCTCGTCTGCCCTCCCGACCTTGTCGTCGCTGCATCCGCATCAATTTTGGCTAACGACCCGCTTCCGCTTGACCTTTACCCTCAGCCTACCATTCCATCATCACCTTCACCTTGTTATTCAATAAATCCTCATAATTATCAGTCTTAAAATATACCAATCACATCTTTTATTAATTGGATTTGAACATTTCGACTTATTTTGACTAATAAAGATAACAATAATTTACAACAATAACATCGATAATCATATTTATACATTTTTCCCTCGCATTTTAATGATATTCACAATTTTTCTAATCTCGCACTTCTTATCTTTCTCCCAGTTTTGAATGCAGAGTACTAATTATGTTTGCCAGAAACTATGTATTAATTGCATTGATTTGTTATTGTACGAATGAGAAGTATAAGAAAACAAGTTTCCGAGTACGAGAAACTCCGTACCGCGAGAAAGATGAATCATATTCTTTCTCTTTCTCTCTCACGCAAAATCAAAAGTTTTCCAAAAAAAGTTTCCTAGTGTGGAGCGGCAGAAAGCGACATCAACATACTTTGTTGCAGGCATGGAAAATTCAGTACTTTGGTACTTTTTTCAGTACTTTTTATTACCCAAAAATACCGTAGTACCCCCATCACAGTTTTAGTAATTTTTTCTTGCTTTATTTCAAACACGATTTTTTTAGTACCTTATAAAATATTAAAATATTGTCAACATTGCCTACGTTATAGAAACAAAGTTGTAGTTGATGACAAATTATCTCATTTAACTCATCACTAATGCAAATGTTTTGCGCATCACCAGAAGAGTAAATAAAAAACTATTAATGTAAAAAAGAAATAGTGCGCCACAGTTGAAAGTGTACCATATGCAACAAAGTTTGTTGAATGCTGTCAAGCAACTAAATATAATTTTTGTAATTTTTACGGTCTTGCTATGAGATTTATTTACGATCGGGTTGTGTACGTGTGAATTGACGAAAATCTTCGTAATTACATTTTTCTGTTCTTTGAATATGTTTTATCTGCAAAATTTACCATTTTACTTCTTATAAAAATTTGATCATAACAAGCGTAATTAGGATTTTTTTTTAGTATTTTCTCACCACTACAATAACAGTTTCTCTTTCTGCGCTTTAATTATTAAAGCCGTCTTAAAGTTTCTTCGGATTTTCTTAGGCAGAGTCTTTTCGTTCGGGTTTGACATTTCCTTAAGCTAGTTAATGTACATTATAGTTGGGCCTTAGGTCTGTATTAGATTGTAAAAAAGCTTTAAAGGTACCAGGCAACTCGGGAATTGTCGGCAATGAAAATGCAAATGTGTTAGCTTTAAAGGGAAGGAATCTTGATAAAAGGGGAATTATTGGTACATTTTCATCCATATTGAATCCAAAAACATGAAATGAAGCATAAAGAGCCCGGAATAAGTGAGAGCCTATTAAAGTGGATTTTTTAGTACTATTTCGTTCTTCAAAAGGTATTTTTTTTAAAATTTCTATAATATTGAACCTTGAAATATGAAATTAAGTGAGTGAGAACATATAAAGGCTAACTTTCAGTACTTTTTCCATCTTTAAAGAGTACATTTTAAATGTTTTATAATATTAAACCTAGAAACATAAAAGAAATAGAAAGAGTCCTTAGTTAGTAAAATTCTGCTTGCAAGGATTTTTGGCACTATTTCGTTCTATGACTAGTGCGTAGCACCCTTTACATTTTCAGATTTGTTGTTTGAAAATTTTAGATTTTATACTTTGGAACCCTAAACATATCGAATTTTATGATTAAAAAGCCTTTATTTGATGGAAAGTTATTAACCCTAAAATAAACATTAATAGTAACTTAATTCCTAGGCGGAAAACAACAACAAAAATTACCACTATGCTAAAATTTCCTGTAAAATTGTATATTAAAGACAAATTTGAAATCTATTTAGGAAATTTATTCTATAAACAAGTAGGAAAGTATAGTCGGGCATGGCCGACCATATAATACCCTACACCATGAGTATATTTTTACAATTTTTACTTTTATAAAATTTTTATTTTTTGTAAAGAAGTTTTATGTTGAATACTTATTACCATAATTCCAAAACATTTAAGCCATTTATTGATAAAAAACTAAAATTTCTAAATGAGGCTTTATATAGGTCAAATATGGGCCGATCCTCGGTAAATTTGGGAAAAGGATATATTTCTAAAAAACAGTTAGTTTCGTTGAGTTTCATTGCGATACAAATGGTTACAAGTCAATTTTAGACGTTTAAGTCATTTTTTGAAGGGGGGTTTGTATGGGGGCTAGGGTCAAATATAGGCCGATCCTTACGAAAATCTGCAGTATCGTTTATACTTATATAAAACTTATTTGTGCCAATTTTTAGAGAGATAGCAGAATATTTGACGTAATTATAGCACAAATCGGGAGGTACGGTTGTATGGGGGCTAGGTGAAATAATGGACCGATTTCAACCATTTTCAATAGGCTTCGTCCTTGTGCCAAAAAACATGCTTGGTCCAAATTTCATCAAATTATCTTGAAAATTGCGGCCTGTACCTTGCGCACAAGGTTTACATGGACAGCCAGCCAGCCAGCCGGACAGACGGACGGACGGACATGTCTTAATCGACTCAAAAAATGATTCTGAATCGATCGGTATACTTTAAGGTGGGTATTGGACCAATATTTTTGTATGTTACAAACATCAGCACAAACGTATAATACCCTCCCCACTATAGTGGTGTAGGGTATAAAAATGTATTTTAAAAGCGCCGCGCACAGACCTTGCTTCGTGCTGATCAGCAACTGATTTGATTTTGTTTTTCAGGTTGAGAGCAAACCGAATGATATTGCTCATTTTAAAAAGAAGAAGAATTAAACCTATAGTCAGTGTTGCCACAACAAAATTTCTTTTCTAACCAAAATTCGAATAAAAAATAACCAAATTAAGAAAAAAGTAAACAACATTATTTTTATTTGTTTTATGTTTAAATTTGGACTTTAAAATAACAAATTCATTTTCTGAAGTGGAACTATGTTAAATTTCGTGGTATTATGAAGACAGTTATGAGCGCTAAAAAAAATTTCTGTACAGGATCTTATATGAGACGTATGGTCAATTATGGACCAATTCTCATAAAATCTGACAGAGATATTTTAGTTCCTTTAAACCTTGATTATGTTGAATTTTGTTGCTTTAAAGTCATTTTCAGAGGAGACTTTTTATGAGGGATTAGATTAGATACCGATCCTCATAAATTTTCACAAATACATTTCAAATAAAACTTTTTATATTGAATTTCACCGCTATAGATGCTTTTTTAAGCAATATAGTAATTTTCTGAATAGGGCATAATATGGGGGCTAAGTGAAATCGTTGACCGATAGTTCGCATTTGCAATACCAATCAAACGGGGCAATTAAAAATATTTTTACAAAATATTTCAGTTTTCTATCTTGTTTCTTTTCGACTCTATCGTGTTTTCAACAATAAATATATGTCTGTTCGCAGATTCCTTAACAAATGCAATTAATATTTATTTTAAAAAATAACTGAGTTTTTAACGCGCTTTAGCGCAATTTAAAAATATTCCACATACGACTTTTTGGAAAACAGTTTTAAATTATAAAATTCTTCCCATTTTATGAACAGATTTGGAGATTTCGTTCGAAATTTGGGTTTAAATTATAATACCATGTAGCGTATGTTAGCATTACATTCATAACTTCAGCAATATTTGTAAACGTAATCTATCCAAATTATCCGACAAATTGACAAATTATAGAATTTAAGCGGTAAAATAAAAAACTAGTATACAACATCATCTAGAAAATGTAAATAAAGAACTAAAAGTCATGGTGAGATAGTAGAAGTCAAAGGTCATGACTCATGAGTATCAAATCTTTACATATATCGCGATTATTGTTCGTCGTATGAGTTTAGATGTTATTACAACTTTTGTATACAATACAATTTCATTTTTCTTTGCTGTGTTACTTAAAAATACCAGTTGATTAATACTTTAAAGATATTATGATACTTTTCATGCATCAATCAGCAGCATTATTAAATCATTTATCTTAGAATTTCGGCAAATTAGCACAATAATTGTTTATGCAAAATTTCAAATAGGTATAGAAGTTGCAATTATACTTTAAATTTTGAAATTTAATTTGGAGGACATAATCTACTAAGTACGTAGACTATTCCCACCAAATTTTCGCGAGTTTTTTACATAAAAAGTTCCAATAGAAATATTAAAGAAAGGACGGACGAGGTTGAATCGACCCAAAAAGTGAGTTTAAGTTCATGGATGCACCAAAAGGAGAGAGAGGATTTATTATTCACGGTGTTAGATTGAATAGTGTAAATTAAATAATTTTACGGCGTTGTTATGATTTTAATCAACTCATTTCATATGTGGAAAACTCATAGGTACTTTTGCTAAATCCTAACCAATTAAGATATCGAAAAATACCTTTGTGCACATAAGTATAACCAGTAGATGTACAAATTGTAGTAATAAAAATTTTTTGAATAGAACAACTTCAACATATTACCAAAATTCAAAACATGTATATTTACATAATTGATTTAAAACTTGAGATAAAAGAAGTTTTTTTTTAATTTTATTTTTTGAATAAAAGCAAACAGCATTTAGTTCAATTGTTTGCAAAAAATAACAAAAACGAAAAATAATTCACATGTACACATGCAAAATAAAAATAACCAATTTTGGTTAATAATAACCAAAGTGGCAACACTGCCTATAGTGTATGTGTATAAACTTAGCGTCGGCAGAATTTTCATACCCTATCACGCGTGCTATGTAATGGCAATATTGATCTTCTCTGGTTTAGACTTATATACATATTAATAAATTTGTACATATTATATTTGACACATCTTTCAAAATTATCAGATACCTGTTTCGTACTTTTTTAAAATTAGTTATTTTCTGGGAGTAAACGGGGAAAATGTGTTTTGGTACTTTTTTACCATATTAACTTAATTATTGACTGATACTGAAATATTAGTTAAAATGCAATTTTTGCTATTTCACTGAGGAGAAAAAAGTACAAAAAAGAAAAAACAAATTACAAAATAAGCTATTGGAGTTATATTTTGTAACTCGGGTACTATGGCCTATATAGGACCAAATTCGGGTAAATAGTACTTATTTAAAAGATAATTTTTTTCTTAAGCAAGTCATACGGATTTGTGTTGTTTCGTTTTTTTAGTTAGCAAAATAATGTTTTGTGTTATTAATTAAAATGGCTAGAGTTCAGATTTGAAAAGAAAAATAAGTAACGATTTTATTACTTATTTTAATATTTTACCTTATATTTTTGTTGATCTGTGATTTCATTAGAAAGACTCAGTGAAAACTCAACATATGGGTTGAAAATGTCCTTTTTTTACGTGTCCAAATTTAGTTAGTACATTTAGTTTTAGTACATTTGTAAGACGGCTAAAGGCGAAAGGTACTGGATCCGAAGAATATTAAGTTTAGCGGTGATTTCATTAAAAAGACTCAGTGAAAACTCAACATATGGGTTGAAAATGTCCTTTTTTTACGTGTCCAAATTTAGTTAGTACATTTAGTTTTAGGACATTTGTAAGACGGCTAAAGGCGAAAGGTACTGGATCCGAAGAATATTAAGTTTAGTGGTCTCAAAGTTATGGTTAAGAACTGTTTTTCAGAGTAAGGTATTGTTCGAATTCAATTATAAAAAAAGATACTATGTGTGATATAAGGTACAAATCCATTAAAAAACATAAAGTATTCTTCCGCTGTGGAAACTAGGCACGTAGTTTGGAGTTTTAAAAACGACAATGACCCTAAAAAACTACTTTCGAGTTGCAATCGAGCGGCTAGACTCGAAAGTTAGTCATGTATTGAAGTGGCCTGTCTTTTCATCATATAAATAATATGTGTATATATATATATATATATATATATATATATATATATATATATATATATATATATATATTATATATATATATATATATATATATATATATAAATATATATATATATATATATATATATATATATATATATATATATATATATATATATATATATATATATATATATATATATATACATATTATTTAAGTATTTGGTTTTCTGTTACTGACAAAAACAGTGGAAACTTGTCAGTAACTCAAAATATAGTTGGGTATCTTTCACTTTGTATTGCTGCTTGACATTGGGAGATATATTGAAACAATAATTGCGCCAAAAATTTTATTTGAAAATTTTTGCTATTCCCTTATAACCACATCGTAAAAATCGTCCTTTTAATTAAACCTGGAGGGACAATTTTTGAGTCCATATCTTCGAACTACTGTTTCCCACAGATTTTCTATGGGGTTGAGATATGATGAAAAGACAGGCCACTTCAATACATGACTAACTTTCGAGTCTAGCCGCTCGATTGCAACTCGAAAGTAGTTTTTTAGGGTCATTGTCGTTTTTAAAACTCCAAACTACGTGCCTAGTTTCCACAGCGGAAGAATACTTTATGTTTTTTAATGGATTTGTACCTTATATCACACATAGTATCTTTTTTTATAATTGAATTCGAACAATACCTTACTCTGAAAAACAGTTCTTAACCATAACTTTGAGACCACTAAACTTAATATTCTTCGGATCCAGTACCTTTCGCCTTTAGCCGTCTTACAAATGTCCTAAAACTAAATGTACTAACTAAATTTGGACACGTAAAAAAAGGACATTTTCAACCCATATGTTGAGTTTTCACTGAGTCTTTTTAATGAAATCACCGCTAAACTTAATATTCTTCGGATCCAGTACCTTTCGCCTTTAGCCGTCTTACAAATGTACTAAAACTAAATGTACTAACTAAATTTGGACACGTAAAAAAAGGACATTTTCAACCCATATGTTGAGTTTTCACTGAGTCTTTCTAATGAAATCACAGATCAACAAAAATATAAGGTAAAATATTAAAATAAGTAATAAAATCGTTACTTATTTTTCTTTTCAAATCTGAACTCTAGCCATTTTAATTAATAACACAAAACATTATTTTGCTAACTAAAAAAACGAAACAACACAAATCCGTATGACTTGCTTAAGAAAAAAATTATCTTTTAAATAAGTACTATTTACCCGAATTTGGTCCTATATAGGCCATAGTACCCGAGTTACAAAATATAACTCCAATAGCTTATTTTGTAATTTGTTTTTTCTTTTTTGTACTTTTTTCTCCTCAGTGAAATAGCAAAAATTGCATTTTAACTAATATTTCAGTATCAGTCAATAATTAAGTTAATATGGTAAAAAAGTACCAAAACACATTTTCCCCGTTTACTCCCAGAAAATAACTAATTTTAAAAAAGTACGAAACAGGTATCTGATAATTTTGAAAGATGTGTCAAATATAATATGTACAAATTTATTAATATGTATATAAGTCTAAACCAGAGAAGATCAATATTGCCATTACATAGCACGCGTGATAGGGTATGAAAATTCTGCCGACGCTAAGTTTATACACATACACTATAGGCAGTGTTGCCACTTTGGTTATTATTAACCAAAATTGGTTATTTTTATTTTGCATGTGTACATGTGAATTATTTTTCGTTTTTGTTATTTTTTGCAAACAATTGAACTAAATGCTGTTTGCTTTTATTCAAAAAATAAAATTAAAAAAAAACTTCTTTTATCTCAAGTTTTAAATCAATTATGTAAATATACATGTTTTGAATTTTGGTAATATGTTGAAGTTGTTCTATTCAAAAAATTTTTATTACTACAATTTGTACATCTACTGGTTATACTTATGTGCACAAAGGTATTTTTCGATATCTTAATTGGTTAGGATTTAGCAAAAGTACCTATGAGTTTTCCACATATGAAATGAGTTGATTAAAATCATAACAACGCCGTAAAATTATTTAATTTACACTATTCAATCTAACACCGTGAATAATAAATCCTCTCTCTCCTTTTGGTGCATCCATGAACTTAAACTCACTTTTTGGGTCGATTCAACCTCGTCCGTCCTTTCTTTAATATTTCTATTGGAACTTTTTATGTAAAAAACTCGCGAAAATTTGGTGGGAATAGTCTACGTACTTAGTAGATTATGTCCTCCAAATTAAATTTCAAAATTTAAAGTATAATTGCAACTTCTATACCTATTTGAAATTTTGCATAAACAATTATTGTGCTAATTTGCCGAAATTCTAAGATAAATGATTTAATAATGCTGCTGATTGATGCATGAAAAGTATCATAATATCTTTAAAGTATTAATCAACTGGTATTTTTAAGTAACACAGCAAAGAAAAATGAAATTGTATTGTATACAAAAGTTGTAATAACATCTAAACTCATACGACGAACAATAATCGCGATATATGTAAAGATTTGATACTCATGAGTCATGACCTTTGACTTCTACTATCTCACCATGACTTTTAGTTCTTTATTTACATTTCTAGATGATGTTGTATACTAGTTTTTATTTTACCATCTTAAATTCTATAATTTGTCAATTTGTCGGATAATTTGGATAGATTACGTTTACAAATATTGCTGAAGTTATGAATGTAATGCTAACATACGCTACATGGTATTATAATTTAAACCCAAATTTCGAACGAAATCTCCAAATCTGTTCATAAAATATATATATATATATTATATATATATATATATATATATATATATTATATATATATATATATATATATATATATATATATATATAATATATATATATATATATATATATATATATATATATTATATATATATATATATATATTAATATATATATATATATATATATTATATATATATATATATATATATATATATATATATGTATATATTATATAATATATATATATATTATATTATATATATATATACATATATTTATATAATATAATTATATATTATATATATATATATATATATATATATATATATATTATAATATATATATATATATATATATATATATATATATATATATATATTATATATATATATATATATATATATGCTAAGCTAAATGCCACTTGTCGGAAACTTTTGAATAGGAAAATTATTAGCAAATACAAGACTCTCAATAACGATAGAGTTAAAGCCGGTTGTTCTGAGTTTCTGGTTTATTTAGCTTTAATTTTCTTTAATATTATTAATCTATTCTTTTATTTTTTACATATAATTTTATAATGTGAAGCTGTAGATTGTGATTAAAGAATTTCTGTTAACGCAATGTATTTGTTTATTATTACTAACATTACTTTAATTTGTATTTTTAGGTTCCCCACTATAATTTCATTGTTGTTTTTCTTTAATGTCAGTTAACTATAATATTGGTCCATCTTTCAGTAGGTTAGATTAGGTAGGCAGGTCGTCCTCGCGATGTCATCACTGGGGACACACTTGGGTCCTGTATTTTGATCCCTTTGTGATACCTGAAACGAGAGAGAACGGTCGGCGTATTAGTACACTTCAACCTAATCACTCTGGTTTCCACCGAACCAGTTTGTCGCACGAATATAGGAATCTATCTTCCGGATATTAACCTCCGATAGATCCGCTAAGTCATGCAGAAAGTAGCTACCTAGCAGACCCATTCTGTGATCAGCTAGGGCAGGACAATGACAGAGGAAGTGAGTTATACTCTCTTCTTCCTCTTCATCCTGGCAGCTCCTACAGAAGTCGTTACTGGGTAAGTTCAGTCTTCTTGCATGGAGTCCGAAAGGCCAGTGGCCAGTTACCACTGCCGTTAAGTTCCGTAGATTAACTCTCGGAATGTATAAAAGGGCTTGGGATCTTTGTGGGTCGTAAGATGGCCACATAATCCTTGCCTGTCTGCAGGTGGCTTCAGTCGACCATCTGCATTGCGCAAGCTCATATAGTTTTTCACGTATCGAGCGTTTGCAGGTTGAAAGCGGTATACCGACAAAAGGGTCGGTATGCTCTCTTGCAAGCGAGGAGCCTAGCTTATATTTGCACCGTATATTCGATAAAACCTGAGCCAGTTTGCAGCCCGTTTAATGGCTGATAGTTCAGCCTGAAGGACGTTACATTGGTCAGGAAGCTTGAATGATACTTCCGTTCCCGAATGTGCTATGTAAAAGCCACCGCCTACACCATGGTTTGATTTTGAGCAATCAGTGAAAACCTTATACGATCCGTCATGGAGGATTGTTTCCATCACATTTGGATCGTGTCGGATATTCACCGAAAAGCTTCTATCAAAAGACGGTTTGGCGATGCAATAGTCGATATTGTCAGGAATCTCTCCTAGACAATCGAGAATGGTGGAGTGACCTGACTGAATCATATGCCACGTACCAATTGTATTGAGTCTAATAGCCGCGTTGAGGGCAACCTCTTGGGCCATTAGATCAATAGGTAACCATCCCATCATGACAAAGAGAGCCTTTGATGGGGTGGTGCGGAGGGCCCCCGTTATCAATAGAGCTGATGTACGAAGGATTCCCTCAATACGTTTGCGGTGTGAGTCCTTTTGTACAGACTTCCACCATACAAGTGCACCGTACAATAGTATGGGCTTGACTACCATGTCAAAGAGCCATTTGGTGTTCTTGGGGTTTATGCCCCATGATTTGCCAATTGCTCTCTTACACGAGTATAAGGCCGCAGCCGCTTTTGATACTCTAGATTGAGTGTTCAAACTCCATGATAGTTTTGAATCTAGGATTACTCCCAGATATTTTGCACTATCCGATAACTTCAATTCTATCCCATTCAGTCGTGGGAGAGTGAAGGTGGGTATCTTGTACTTCTTAGTGAAGAGAACAAGTTCCGTTTTCGATGGATTTACACCAAGGCCACTGACGTTGCTCCACGTACTGAGTGTCTTGAGTGCAATCTCCATCCTTTGCGATAAAGTATCCAGATATTTGCCAGATACTACTACTCCAACATCGTCTGCATATGCTATTACCTTAAATCCCATAGATCTAAGATCCATAAGAAGTGGGTTCAACGCTAGGTTCCACAGAAGTGGAGATAGAACTCCACCTTGTGGGGTACCGCGATTTGCCACTTTTGTGACATTTGCTGCTCCCATTTCAGAGATAATAATTCGTTGAGTCAGTAATCTCTTGATGAAAGCTGTTATTGGTTGGTTTATACCCAGGCCAGTCAGGGCCGTTGTTATCGACCCAGGGTGAACATTGTTGAAAGCCCCCTCAATGTCCAAGAAGGCAACAAGTGTATATTCCCCTTGCGCTATTGTCTTTTCAATGTGACAAACTAGCGAGTGTAGTGCAGTCTCAACAGATTTTCCCTTCATGTAGGCATGTTGAGATGCTAATAGGTGGTCAGGTTTGATATGCATTCTGAGATGCAGATCAATTATCCTTTCCAAAGTTTTGAGAAGAAAGGAGGATAGACTAATTGGTTAAAATCCTTTGGCTTCGTGTGAGAGGTCTTTCCTCCTTTCGGTATGAAGACCACTGTGCACTTGGTCCAGGGTTCGGGTATATAAGACCATTTTAAACAGGCATCATATATCCGCGTTAGCCAAGGCATAAGATGGACAGCATTGTATTGCAAATCCGCAGGTATTATACCGTCAGGACCCGGTGATTTGTAGGGGTCGAAGCTGTTTATCGCCCAGTTGATCTTATCTTCATTTATGGATATTCCTGTATCAGCTGGGAGATCTGTAAACTGCATGTCAGTACCGTTTTCCGGAGATTGACAGCCTGGAAAGTGAGTGGCCATTAAAACTTCTAAGGTTTCTTGGCTGCTAGTCGTCCAACTGCCACAGGGTTTCTGAATGAAACTTGGGACAGGAGGAGTAGATGATAAGATTTTGCGCAGACGACTGATCTCAGAAGAACCTTCCACGCCGCTACAGAAGGTTTTCCAAGATTTGCGCTTTGCATTTCTTACCAGGTTTTTGAAGCGATTAACCGAGGTCTTGTAAGAAATCCAGTTTCCTGTTTTCTTTGCCTCGTTAAACAGTCCGCGCGTCTCTTTTCGAGATTTCGCAATGTCCGCAGACCACCATGGGGGTCTGCATCTGCCTTTGTGCATATTCTGTTTGCACGACAGTGAAGTCGCGTGTTTGAAAGCTTGATTTATGGTTTCAACCGCGTTTTCTATGTCCGATCGGTTTTCGATGATCGGTACATCCTGGAGTGAACGTGAGATTAGCCCCATTTGCATTTCCCAATCTGTTCGTCTCCTGTTTATAAAGGGCTTTGGGGCCACTTTGTCAACTACGATTTCAAAATCGATGTACTGATGGTCAGAGAAAGAGCAGTCACTTGAGACTCTCCATCCCCTTATCCTATCATGATGCATAGAACTAACCAGCGTAATGTCAAGAACTTCCCTTCTGTTTGAAACAATAAAGGTCGGTTCGGATCCTGAATTTAAAATATCAAATTATTGCTTAGAATGAAGTTAAAGATTGACTCACCTCTAGCGTTTATGTCCGAGCTTCCCCAGACAGTGTGATGGGCATTGGCATCAGCCCCCATGATGATCGGCATGCTTTTTGAGTTTGCCATCTCTATGGATCTGCAGACCAGGTTGTTCGGTGGCTGGTCGCTGTGGTCGTGAGCCATGTACGCCGAGATAACCAATATAGCACCTACACTGGTCTCCCATATGGCTGCTACGGTGTCTTCATCACTGAAATCAGAAAGAATGAAGATGTTGAGACTGCTTTTGGCCACTATACAGGATCGAATCTTACCAGATCCTTTTGCGTACAATAGCTTAAAGCTTTTCATGCCTAGTCCACTCACCCTTTCTTGGTGAATCCAGGGTTCCTGGACTAGGGCGAGCTCCTCCCCACTTACACCCATTCGGAGGAGCAGTGCAGCCGAGGCTGCTTTGGAGTGGTGGAGATTAATTTGGGTTACTCTCACCATCTCCCTTTTTGTCTATACGCAACACTGTGACGTTGGCGTCCTCCTTGTCAGAGGCAAGGAGATCGTCCTCGTCAACTGACTCTTCCCCCTCCTTAACCAACTTAGAAGTTGATTGACTCAGCGAAAGGTCAGTCTCGTCGCAAGACATATCCGCAGCGGATTGGTCAGGATCGGGATCATCCTGTTCCAATAGTCCCTTGTCGTCGCCTCGGTAGACACGAAGGAAGATCGACTCGAAGCCGTAGTAGACCTTCCCTTGTTTCTCGCGAAGCGGCGCCAAAGACTCCTGGTTCAGGATCACAACAATCCTTCTGGAGCTTCCTACAGGTTGAGAAACCCTGACGACCTTCCAATCTTGAGTTGGAAGATCCGGATTGCCAACCTGTAGAAGCTCCAGTATCGCTGCCTTTTTATGTGGTTCCGCAGGAATTATGGCGGTGGATCTAGGCCTTCGTGGGATCTCGTCCACAGAGACCACTTCCAGCTTAGCACCTTCCCACGGATCCTTTATCAGCGACACAGCCTGCTTCAGGAGCAAAGCTGAGCGCTCGTTAGAACAAGCCATTAGCTTCACTCTGTTGTGAAACCAACCGCCGTCCTCACACTGTGGGGGGGGGCAGGGTTCTGTTTAAGAACTTCCCAGAACACCCCCATCAGCTTTTTTCGCACTATGTCCCATCTGGATGGAGACATAGCGCCATCTATGTCACCCCTGTCGATGACAGCACGCGTGAATAGGTTCTCAACCACTTCACCGGAGGTCCTGTCATGCGGCTTGGGGGGCAACGGTTTCGGACGTTTTGTCCCGGGCTGCTGGCCCTGAAGATTAGTCTCCTCCTCAGAACGTTGCCGTTTAGGCGCGTCCTTAGACGTGAGGGGGGACTCTTCTCCAGAACGGCCAATTTTCCCTTAGGCCATTCTAGAGAGGACTTGTCCTCTTTACTTAGCGACTCAACTGGCTTGCCAGCTAAGCGCGCTAGAATTTTGGCGGCGGAGCGCCGTTGTAGGAAGGCCCTTCTTGCTGGTGTTACGTGCCTGGGGGTCATACTATTCGTGGTGGCATTAGGAGATGCCGTTTGAGAACCCGAAATCTTGTTCGCAGTTCCCTCGTGCATAACCGGCACTGGGGTAGCTACCTTGGCTTTGGTGGCCTTAGTAGACCCCGAAACAGGGGGTTTTATCGGCATTTTGCCAATACGGACCTGAGCTGCTTTTGAGGTACTTGGGGTGACGTCCAGAGGTGCCTCGCTGCTTATTTTGCTGCATCCAGCTTTGGAGCCAGATGCTGTTGTTGTTTTGCGACTGCAGGATCCAGGCTTCCCTAAATCCACAGACGCTTTTGTATTTGGTTTGGCGCCGGTAGCATTCAGACTAGCCCGACCCGGTGTCTCCGCCGGACTAACCTGGGTGGCAGTAGCACTCGACTCTTCACAGCCTGTCGCCTTCGCCGTGGGGGTAGGGTCTCCGGAGATTGTTAGGCCCCTTACCGGATACGCGGGGCACGGTTTTTTGTCGGACATTAGGACATTAAAAACGGTGTGCATTTTATACTTGCTGCCAAGTATATGATTCTGCATATGATGTGCTTGCAGACCACCAAGCCGCCCAATGTGGGAACAGACGCTGGTGGTCGTGGAACAGTCGGACCGTCGTGGAGTTTAGGAATCTAAAGATCCCGAACGGACTGTACTGTCAAAAGATACACATCCGAAGGATGAGTAGAGATCTTTTGACAAGTACTTGGACTGGTAGCCGCCCCATCGGGGAGAAACAGATGCTACCAGTCGTGGGAAGGGTAGTTCTTAGTATGTGCTCGTCATGAGCCCCTCTGGCATGGGTAGCCCTACCAGCACGACCTGCATGGGTCATCACACATAAGCCTTCGCATCGCGTCAAGATGACTACCCGTCGCGAAGGTTTCAGTAATAACTCATACATTAAATCTACTCTTCGCCCGTATATGAATTACTTTAGAGCAGGTCATATGAACTGCCAGAGTATAAAACCTTCATCTGGCTATTCTAAGATTGATGAGCTTAGATCTATCCTTTGCAATTCAATCTTAGATGCTTTTGTTGTTACAGAAACATGGCTTAAGCCTTATGTTTCTACTAGATCTGTAAATATTTTGGGTTTTAAATTTGTTCGTAATGATCGCTTAAATTCACGTGGTGGAGGTGTTGGTATTTATATTTCTTCTAAACTTAAATATCAATTTGTTTTTCAGACTTCTGAGTTAGGAATCTGTGAGTCTCTTTTTATTGAAATTTACATGGACAGTTCTACTGTTTTATTTGGTTTCGTTTATTTACCTTATGGTGATTTGATATCTTTTGAAAACCTTCATCACGAACTCTTTTTAAGGTACTCTAACATTGTAGTAGTTGTCGATTTTAACTGTAATATGTTTAATATTTCAAGGTCAAGTGACTTAAGGGCATTATGCTTAAGAAATAATCTCTCTACAATTCATAACTCTAGACCCACTCACTTTGACGTTGCACATGGATCCACATCTCTAATTGATTTTTGGTTGGTTAGTGATATCTCGATGTTAGGCTGTTCTGATCAGATTCAGTACCCTTACCTTTCCCATCATGCATTTATTTTTGCATCATTTGTGTTTAACAAATTGCAAATCGATGACTATATTGAAATTAAGAACTTTGAATCTATTGATATGAGTGGTTTGTTGTTGTTCCTGTCTGAATATGACTTTACAAGATTTACCTTGTCTAATGTTGATGAGCACTGTACTTTTATCTCATCTCTAATTGATTGCCTAATGAATTTTGTTCCGACTACTAGAAGAAAAGTATGTCATGTTAGAGATGTTTGGATGAATTCTATGGGGGTTGTTTATGCTAAATCGCTTAGAGATCTAGCCTATCATTCTTTTAGACTTCATTGTTCTGAGGATAATTGGACAATTAACTGTAGGTATAGAAACAAATCTAAAAATATTGTACGAAAAGCGAAAAAGATTCACTTTTCTAGATTGTTTTCAGGGTTAGATACTGCTGGAATATGGAAAATTTTACGAGGTTCTGGCTGTGTTGGGGACGATTCGGGAGGATATAGCATAGATGTCGAAAACTTGAATGATTTCTTTGTTTGTGACAATGGTTTTGACGACCTAAACAACTCTTTTTTTTAATGATACCTTTAATAATTTTAATACTTTTTCTTTTAGTTGTATTAGTGACGCTGAACTGTTTGAAGCAATATATAAAGTTAAATCTCGTTCGGTTGGAGTTGATGACCTTTCAATACAATTTATTAAACTAATTTATCCATATGTTTCTCAATATATTCTTGACCTTTTTAACAAAATCTTAACATCATCTACTTTTCCATCAGCATGGAAAACTGCTCGTGTTGTTCCTATACCGAAGACAAAAATCATTCGAGGGCCCGATGATCTGAGACCTATCTCTATTTTGCCTGTACTTTCCAAGGTGTTTGAACATATTATGAAAGAACAAATGTTATCATCGAGATTCTTGCATATTTCTGAGGCGCAATATGCTTACCGCAGGGAATACAGTACTTCGTTAATGTTACTTGGTATTACTGAACGTATTAGGAGTAATGTTAATGCTAATAATTTAAGTGTGCTTGTATCTCTTGATCTTTCTAAGGCTTTTAATTCAATATGTTTTTCCATGATGATTAAAAAGCTTAAGGATGAGCTACACTTTTCTCTTACTGCTTGTCGTCTAATTTATTCGTATTTGGTTGGCAGATCACAGTTTGTTGACTTTTATGGACAACGCTCATCTCTTCGTTTCCTCTCCTGTGGTGTTCCTCAGGGATCAGTTTTAGGTCCTCTATTATTCATTTTGTATATGAACAGTTTGCCTGATTGCATTAACTCATCTCTATGTGAATGCTTTATTTTTGCCGATGACATCTTTTTATTGTTTACTAGCAGTATGGATTTTCCTGATGTGTTGGAAAATAATATTAATTTTGGTCTTGAGTGTGTTCTTGAGTAGACTGCCTTAAATTCTTTGGTTGTTAATCCTTCTAAGTCCAAGGCTATTATGTTTGGCCCTACCATACGATTTTTTCCTGATTTAAGAATTATTTTGGATGGTATCGGTATTGTAATTGCTGAAAACATTAAATGTTTAGGTATTATTTTGGATAGCAGGCTTTCATTCACTCAACATATTGATGTTTTATGTTCCAGAATATGGTTTATCATACGTAGAATTTACTCTGTAAACATGTATTTGCTTATGCATATTCGGTATAAACTAGCTCATTCTCTTATGATGCCGCTAATACTTTATGCTCTCGAAGTTTTTTCCGGTACTTGTTCGAGGCAGTTAGATAAAGTCAAGCGTTTAGTAAATTCAATTGTGCGTTTTGTATATGGTGTACGACGTCGTGAACACATATCTGGTTATGTGCGTGAATTTTTAGGTTGTTCCTTTGTTGATTTTTTTAAATTTAGGAACTTGATACTAGTTTACAATGTTATCAAAAGTAGCAAACTGCTTTCTATTTGTGTATTTTCGCGATCTACTAGAAACCCACAAATATGTATTCCCAGAATATTTATGACATTGTTTGAAAAATCATTTGTTGTCAGAATTGCTCGTTGGTGGAACATTCCAATAATGTTTGGTTGAAACTTTTTCAACATTTGTCTGATTCTTCATAATCTGTTACATACATATGTATTTATTTGTATGTGTATGTTACTGATTGGGACCTAGTAACTTCTCGTTTTTGGCTATTTTTATGGCTGGGGAGCCTATTAATATAAAATTAATATATTTTATATGTTAATTATATTGTATATATTTTTTTCTTTTTTCTCATTTTTATTGAATTTAAAAATTTTTAATATTCTGATCTCAGAATTTATTACTATGTAATATTGTTATTTTGGCCATGAAGGCTTTATATTACGAAATAAATAAATAAATAAATAATAATAATAATAATAATAATAATAATAAAAATATATCGTCATCTGAAATGCAAAAGGGGGTAACAATGTCTAATTTATTGTTGATCCTTTTTGAATTTCAGGTTAATAAAATCAAAGTTTTCCAAAAGTCGATTTACAATTACTTGGTTGTTATGCCTTTTGCCATTTCAGGTATCGATATGTCCCTATTTAGGCTCGATTAAATAAATAAAAAATCAATTTAAATTTAATATTAAATATTTTTTAATTATTGTATTTTTATTTTCAGACTTGTTCCAAATATTTTATTGCTTTTCAACGTATCTAATGAGACAACCTCGGGCCAGGATACAAACTTTTTAAAAGAAGAATTATTGCTTTTGGTTCAATCTATTTAGGACTAAAATGACTTAAGAGCATCTAAATTTTTGCATATATATGTACATGTTTGTACATTAGAGGTGTTCAATATCGATTTTAATTAATATCTAAAAGTTACTACTGTAAAATTAGTTAAATTTTATTTCTTTAAAAATCTTATTATTTTAATATTTAACAAAATGATTTCTTTTAGAGAAAATTGTCTTTTCAACATAATTCACTGTTCTAACGATACTACAACGGAATCTGTTCCTTTAAAATTAGGGAACTTGTTCCCAAAACCCGTATATACTTGCGTAACACACGTCTTTCTTCAAGAACACACTCATTTGTGGTAGATTGGTTAGTGGACCGCACAACACACTACAGGGACTGTTCGTATGTGGAATAATCATCCTGCAGAGGTATTCCCTGCCACTTTCGATATAAAATGTCCACAAACACTACTCCCTCTATCCTCCTTCTCATAACCTATTTTCCTAGTTCCAACACAAGGCTTCGCATAAAAAAGGGTCATCCCCTTAGTGGTCCAATAAAAAAAACAAGCTAAAAACATTAACCTTGGAGTACTAATCACAATGTAAGTGATAATTTCATACACCATTATTTTTTCATTTACAAGTTATGTAAACAAAATATTATACACATAAATTTTAATGAAATATCCATTAATTGTTAGTTTTTACTAAATATCTAATTTTCTCTAGAAGGTAATATTTAATATAAATATAAAAAAATATAATTTGAATGGTGTTATTTTTAAGAACTTAAACAAGTTCTATTATTTGCAGAATTTAACCATTTCAATCGATTTCCGCTACGGTTTTCCATTATGGGAATTTAACTACAATTTTACACAAGTCAGTTTTTGGAAATAATGAACAAAATAAGAACCCTACTTTAAAATTGATGTAGATACTTTAATAATTTTATTTTATTTACAAAATAAACCTACCCTATTGGGCTATACTTAAAATTTATTTTAGAACACCTCTACCAAAATACAACAATCGTTTGAATCCTCCAATCCAAAACAAAATAAAGGCATTTTTCATCGACGAAAGTAACACGCATAGATATACAATAACCACTACTGTGCAGTGCATTGTGCTGGAACTAGAAAATAGAGATATAACTATTGACATTTTTTGCAAATATGAGAATTGGCATATCATCATCAAATAGAGCATAAAAAATATGAAAAAACCGCGGTATTACTTTTCGCGGTTGCTAAAAAATTCCACGTATTTCCATTAGTATCTCAATTATTTTTAAAAAATCATGTTATTGTTTCGCTAAGTTGTGTTTGTAATTAATAATAACTGCGGGCATACTTTAAAAGATAATTTGGAATAAGGGAAGTATACCTCACACTTGCAAAAAATGTTGCATTTTTTTATAATAACTGATTCATCATCACTCAGCCCTAACCGTTAAAGCTAGAAACATGAATTTTTGGTACTAGGTTTCACTGACGTTGTATTGACCCATTAGGAAGGGTCAATTATATTCCTTACTTATACAACATTGGCCATCATGTAGCGGTATGCCAAAAATTTCCCCAAAATTTATTATGTCCCTAATAAACATATGTACAACAGTAAACATTTATCTCTAAAACATGAGAAATATGGACTTTCAAAGTAAATTAATAATGTAGCGACATCTCTTGTTGTACAACAACAATGTGAACAAAGCATAAATAAAAAATATACGTACAAGAAGAAAACAAACAGGGGGATTTTTGGCAAACTTTTTTCAGAGTTGCACGGAAATGTACTTTTTTGTGTATACACGTGGATAAGTACATAAAAAATATAAACAAAGAAGAAAATACATAAAAAACGTAAACAAAAAGATAACAAACCATAACAAACTCAATCCAACGGTACAACTACTTTCTTAAATGGAACTTACCTGCTTCAACTTTCTAATGAGTCAGTGGTAATTCGAAATCACACCTACTCGAGTAGCTCTATTATGAGGACACAAGCCTTACCGCCTGTATTTGCAAAAATTACACACGATGATCTGTTGCTGGACATCAAGTACGTTCATGAAATTAGCCTCAACAATATAAACCGAATAGATCAATTGGGTACGAAATTTAATAGCTCAATTGGCATTAACGTCATGATCATTAGATCTATGGTAGTGTGCATTGGCTGGCTAAGTTATCAACAAACAAGAAAATTAAATCTCCCGAAAGTACACTTTCAGTTATCAACCACAGACCACCAGATCTGCGGGACGCAGATATTTAAGGAGGGAGGAGTTAACAACGGTGTTGGCACTGCCAACAAAATCATTTCTGCAATATAAGCTCTTTTCATACACGCGTATCCGCTCTAATTACAAATTGATTTCTTGCAATAACCATCTTGCTTGATCAGCGTTTATATCGTCGCGCATGTTGGTGCAATATGATAAATGAACCAAGGTGCCAACAAGTGTGGCCGACGAACGTCAGTCTTGGCTGAGACATCGAACGGAGCGATTATTAGTTAATTAATCATTATTTAAATTTAAATTAATAAAATTAATTGTAATATTATATTATATTTTTCCTTGTGAGTTTCATTTATCAGGCGCAGTTGGAGCGCCTTAATATTTTTTTAAAATACACCACTTAGAAAACCTTAACTTTGATATATTTGTGAAATATTTAAATATCCAAATAAAAATTAAAATCTTCTTTGAGCACTAAATCTGAAATGTGTTATTAATAGCGAATCGAAAAACGAATCGATCTAAGTATTAAGTGTTCTTCGAAGTACTTTCTATGAGATGCTGTGATGTAACAAACTTTGAAGATATTACAAATTTAACAAAGGTGTTTATGCTTAAAAAATTAAAAATGTTTTTTGAGCAGGAAAACTATAATATGTGATCGATAGGGTATTAATAGACAAAAAGAACCGTATAAAGATTTTTTTCCTGAGTACTTGCCATAAGACGGTATAACGTAACAAACTTTGACAAAATTGTAAAATTTAATGAAAAAGTTTTTATACTCAAAAATTTTAAAATATTTGTTGAGCAGAAAAACCAAAATATGTCATCGATAGAGGATCAATAGACAAATCGAACCGTGTATAGATTTTTTTCCTGAGTACTTGCCATAAGACTGTATAACGTAACAAACTTTAACAAATTGGCAAATTTAATGAAAAAGTTTTTATACTCAAAAATTTTAAAATATTCGTTGAGCAGCAAAACCAAAATATGTCATCGATAGAGGATCAATAGACAAATCGAACCATGTATAGATTTTTTTCCTGAGTACTTGCCATAAGACGGTATAACGTAACAAACTTTGACAAAATTGCAAAATATAAGGAAAAAGTTTTTATACTCAAAAACTTTTAAATATTCGTTGAGCAGCAAAACTAAAATATGTCATCGATAGAGGATCAATAGACAAATCGAACCGTGTATAGATTTTTTTCCTGAGTACTTTCCATAAGACGGTATAACGTAACAAACTGTAGAAAATTGGCAAATTGCAAAATTTAATGAAAAAGTTTTTAGACTAAAAAATTTTAAAATATTCGTTGAGCAGCAAAACTAAAATATGTCATCAATAGGGGATCAATACACAAATCGAACCGTGTATAGATTTTATCCCCGAGTACTTTCCATTAGCCGGTGTACCGTAACAAACTTAGAAAAATTCGCAAATTTGATGAAAAAGTTGTTATAGTACAAAATTACATTATACCTTCTTGCCATAAGACGGTATAATGTAACAAACTTTTGAAAATTGGCAAATTTAATGAAAAAGTTTTTATACTAAAATTTTTTTTAAATATTCGTTGAGCAGCAAAACTAAACTATGTCATCTTATGGCAAGTACTCAGGAACAAAATTTATATACGGTTCGATTTGTTTATTAATACCCTTTCGATTACATATTATAGTTTTGCTGCTCAACGAATATTTTAAAATTTTGTACTACAACAACTTTTTCATTAAATTTTGCAATTTTGACATAGTTTGTTACGTTATACCGTCTTATGGCAAGTACTCAGGAAAAAAATCTATACATGGTTCGATTTGTCTATTGATCCCCTATCGATGACATATTTTGGTTTTGCTGCTCAACGAATATTTTAAAATTTTTGAGTATAAAAACTTTTTCATTAAATTTTGCAAATTTGTCAAAGTTTGTTACGGTATACCGGCTAATAGCAAGTACTCAGGAAAATAATCTATATACGGTTCGATTTGTCTATTGATCCCCTATCGATAACATATTTTGGTTTTGCTGCTCAACGAATATTTTAAAATTTTTGAGTATAAAAACTTTTTCATTAAATTTTGCAAATTTGTCAAAGTTTGTTACGGTATACCGGCTAATAGCAAGTACTCAGGAAAATAATCTATATACGGTTCGATTTGTCTATTGATCCCCTATCGATGACATATTTTGGTTTTGCTGCTCAACGGATGTTTTAAAATTTTTGAGTATAAAAACTTTTTCATTAAGTTTTGCAAATTTGTCAAAGTTTGTTACGGTATACCGGCTAATAGCAAGTACTAAGAAAAAAATCTATATATGGTTCGATTTGTCTATTGATCCCCTATCGATGCCATATTTTGGTTTTGCTGCTCAACGAATATTTAAAAATTTTTTAGTATAAAAACTTTTTCATTAAATTTGCAATTTGCCAAAGTTTGTTACGTTATACCGTCTTATGGCAAGTACTCAGGAAAAAAATCTATATATGGTTCGATTTGTCTATTGATCCCCTATCGATGACATATTTTGGTTTTGCTGCTCAACGAATATTTAAAAATTTTTGAGTATAAAAACTTTTTCATTAAATTTTGCAAATTTGTCAAAGTTTGTTACCGTATACCGGCTAATAGCAAGTACTCAGGTAAATAATCTATATATGGTTCGATTTGTCTATTGATCCCCTATCGATGACATATTTTGGTTTTGCTGCTCAACGAATATTTAAAAAATTTTTGAGTATAAAAACTTTTTCATTAAATTTTGCAAATTTGTCAAAGTTTGTTACGGTATACCGGCTAATAGCAAGTACTCAGGAAAAAAATCTATATATGGTTTGATTTGTCTATTGATCCTCTATCGATGACATATTTTGGTTTTGCTGCTCAAAGAATATTTAAAAATTTTTGAGTATAAAAACTTTTTCATTAAATTTGCCAAAGTTTGTTACGTTATACCGTCTTATGGCAAGTACTCAGGAAAAAAATCTATATATGGTTCGATTTGTCTATTGATCCCCTATCGATGCCATATTTTGGTTTTTCTGCTCAACGAATATTTAAAAATTTTTTAGTATAAAAACTTTTTCATTAAATTTGTCAATTTGCCAATTTTCCAAAGTTTGTTACGTTATACCGCCTTATAGCAAGTACTCAGGAAAAAAATCTATATACGGTTCGATTTGTCTATTGATCCTCTATCGATGACATATTTTGGTTTTGCTGCTCAACGAATATTTTAAAATTTTTGAGTATAAAAACTTTTTTCATTAAATTTGAAAATTTGTCAAAGTTTGTTACGTTGTACCGTTACTTATACCAAGTACTCAGGAAAAAAAAATCTATATACGGTTCGATTTGTCTATTGATCCTCTATCGATGACATTTTATTTTTTGCTGCTGCTCAACGAATATTTAAAAATTTTTGAGTATAAAAACTTTTTCATTAAATTTTGCAAATTTGTCAAAGTTTGTTACGGTATACTGGCTAATAGCAAGTACTCAGGAAAAAAATCTATATACGGTTCGATTTGTCTATTGATCCTCTATCGATGACATATTTTGGTTTTGCTGCTCAACGAATATTTTAAAATTTTTGAGTATAAAAATTTTTTCATTAAATTTTGAAAATTTGTCAAAGTTTGTTACGGTATATACCGTCTTATACCAAGTACTCAGGAAAACTATCTATATACGGTTCGATTGTCTATTGATTCCCTATCGATCACATATTTTAGTATTGCTGCTCAACGAATATTTAAAAATTTTAAGTATAAAAACTTTTTCATTAAATTTTGCAAATTTGTCGAAGTTTGTCACGTTACACCGTCTTATAGCAAGTACTCAGGAAAAAATCTACACACGGTTCGATTTGCCTATTAATACCATATCGATCACATATTATAGTTTTGCTGCTCAACGAACATTTTTAATTTTTTAAGCATAAACACCTTTGTTAAATTTGTAATATCTACAAAGTTTGCTACATCACAGCATCTCATAGAAAGTACTTCGATGAATACCTAATACCAAGATATTTTAATTATAAGGTAGTGTCGTCGGCGAATTCAGAAAAACAGAGCGAATTCATTTCATTTTTTATATATAGAGTTTGACAGTATGTCTACACCAAGGCGAATTCATATAAGGTGGTGTTAATCAATCAGCTGATAATTTTTTTCTTAATTCGCCTAGTTTTCCGAGCTGCAAAGTTTGTTATTGTTTACATTTTTATATTTAAAAATGTCCGTTAAACACAGAAAAACTTCGTTAATATTTTGAATTATTTATATAAAAAACATTGGGGCCTCATTCCTATACCTGGCATCACATTATTCGGCACTGTTATTTGGTTACGACCAATAGGGTGTAGATTAACATTCCTTAGATTAAGATTTTGCATCTCAAGACATGCGCTATATGCTTCAGGTAAGGTTTTAGGTTTCTGAATTATTAAAAGCCTAGAAAGTTCACCATTTAACCCCCTAATAAACACATCCAAGGATATATTCCTATACGTTTCTACTAGTACATCAACAGTTTCTTTTGAGTAATTTTCTGTTTTTATTTTATTTATAATTAAAGAGAACTGATGATTTACAGCCGCGTAAAACTCATCAACCTTTGAATTTCCCTGCGTTAACTGATTTAGCTGGTGTTCAAGGGTTCTTATGTCTCTTTTGTCCGCATAGTGCAAGGACAGACATTCCTTGATCTTACACCAGTTATTAAGAAACTAGTGCCGTATCAGCACTACCTCTAACCTTTTGTCGTATACTTTGTAATATCGCCCTATATATCGGTTTCGTACGCACGATATCATAGTCAGCCAGTATGGACTCCACGCTATGTATCCAGGATACGTATTGCGTAGGATTGCCATCAAAGGGTTGGAGTTCTTTAACTCGATCCGGAAGCTGACTAATTTCCTTCAACTCCGTTTCAGTTCGAGGAGATTCGATTACAGTGTCTATTGGAGAAAGACCAGAAGGGCTTTCAATATTTCTAACCCTAGCTTCCAGAACCTTCATCTGGGCAAGAGTAGCATTCAGAGCCCCAGTCATTTCCAATACTTTTTTCTGTAAATCTTCCATTTTTAATTCAACACAACAAACAAGCACAAGGTGATTACAAATAAGCAAAAAAATAGGCACAAAACAAGCAACAACAGGGATATTCAAAAATATAGTAAGTATCTTAAATCCAAGCACTTACCCTTAAATCTGGATTCAATTCTAGGGTTATTATTCGATAATTTTATTATTTTTACGTACTATAAAGTGTTGGCGTACATGTGATTTTCTCTTTTATTTTTTCTAGAACGAAACGAACAATTATCTTATTATTTTTTAAGTATATTTAATTTTTTTCTTTTTATGGTTTGGCTCGCGGTTTGGATTTTATTTATTTTTTTTAAAAGGATTTTCAATCCTTAGCAATTTTTTTGTTTAACCTCTTAATTCCTTTCCCAGTAATTTAAAGATTTAATTTTATTCACATTCAATTTTTAATTCTCATTTTGCTTTTATAATATTCTACGAAATTTTATTTTTAATATAATAATTCAATTTAAGCTTCATATGTTTTATAATTTTTTTTTATTTCTTTTGTTTAAATTTCTTAACTTATGGCTTTACATTTTTCATTTTTAATCTTTTGCTTTTTTTATTTTTTTATATTTATTTTATTGCAATTCAATTATTTTTTTCCTTTTAAGGAATTTCTTATTTTTATAATTTTTTGTTTTTTCGAGTGCTTAATCTTTATTTTATTATGATTTATTTTATTTAATTATAGCCGTGGATGGAGTATCGCGTTATCCTTTTTCGAACAGTATTTGCTTCAACATATACTGCCGTACTAAGGCACGGTGAATCTCACCCTGTGAACCTTCCCAACCTTTACCCAATTACTAGGCGAAAAGAGTTAGCTCCAACCCCACTCAGTAGTGCAGGTTCTTAAGTGCAACTTGCAAGGATGTTTTCCGGAGCACTCTTTAGCCCTCTGTAATCTTCACAATTAAGGAAAGGGTGTTTCGAAGGAAAGTTGCACATTTTTCCAGAGGACTCTATTATTATTTATTTTGTGACATAAAAAAAATTTTTTACGCACTGGAGGGCCTGATTTCAGGATCGCAGCACGCTGGGCAGCACTTAAGAGTCCATATTGGTCACTTTTTATATTGTTATTGCACTTTTTCACTTTTACACCTTACATACCTGTTAATAGTGGGAGATCAAGGAATTTCGAGGACACTTTGCACAGTTTCATTTACTTATTTTCATATTTATTCAATTTACACTTCAATCACACTTCTTTTCCTTTTTTAAATATTTTTAAAATAAAACACTATCTTCGCGAGCCAAACCAATTTTTAAGGGCGATCCTTTATTTTTAAGGATGTCCCTGCTCGGGCGCCAGTTAAAACAACCATTTGGTTGTTAATAAAAAATAAGGGTTGGGTCACCCATGGGACCCAACTCACCTTTTGTTAATTAAATTAAACACCGATTTATAATTTAATTAAGCAATCTTTATTCCGTTCGCGTCCTAGAATTGAACTGAACTGATAATTTGAATAACAATTAATATAAACTTAATTTTAGGCTAAAATATGCTTACTAATAATTAATTAAAATATGCTTACACACTAAATTATCCACACGCGCATAATTGGTGGTATCCGGTTGCATATAACAATAAATGCTGAATCGCATTTGTGTCATGCGCGTGTTGCAATATGTTTAACCTGTTGGGGGCCAGAAGGTTGTTAACTTGTATTTTCTTCTTTGTTTATATTTTTTATTTACTTATCCACGTGTATACACAAAAAAGTACCTTTCCATGCAACTCTGAAAAAAAGTTTGATAAAGTTGAAAAAAGTTTGTTAAAAAGTTTGTTTTCTTCATAGAGATAAAAAATATTACTTTTAAGTTGAAAATATTAAGGATTTAATTATATTATTATATATTATACAATTTATAACACCTTTAAAATACTTTAAAACCACTTTTAATTCACTTTTTCAACTTTTCAAAAATTTTAACAAATAGCAAAACACAATTTCAAAATGGCGGCATAAAAATGTTAACAATTTTCAAAACAAACTTTGACAACTAATTTCATTAATCTAGTGCTGATGTGGACTCACTGGCACCCCTCCCAACCATGATCATATTATAAAATGCTCAAAAAAAAATAATAAACATGATCCCTAATATTTTTTAACTTTTTATTTGTTTAAATTGTTTAGTTACACATTATAAATTCAAAATTTATTGTAATAAAAATAATAAAAAGAAATATCATCTATGTATGTTATAATTACTAATATTCAGCTTATTAATAAAAAAAATGATTTTAACATTATAAAGTAAAAACAAAAAGTATAAATTAAATAAAGATTATATAAATTTCGTTGGACATTACAAATTCTTTTGTTTTAAATTTATGGTTTAAAAACAGCAATTATACATAAAAAAATAAAATAAATAAGTAAAAATTTGGAATCTGGCAACGCTATAATGTCAAGATAGATGTGAATTTTTGTGATCCCAGAAAATTATTCTTAATTAAATAAAAATAATAATTATTAAATTTGTAGTAATAGATAAAATATTGTTTACAAATAAATTAAATACTTTGTTAACAAAATTATACAAATTTGTGCGTAAAATCTACGTCTAAAGTTTGTAAAGTAAAAACGCCATCTTTGCCTCGTTTGATGAGCAAGGAAAAAATATAAACAAAACAAAAAAAAATGTTGTTTTTTTATATTTGCAAAACAACTCAAAATGCCGACTTTAAATGATATTTATTTATGTCCCAAATGTAACAAAAATGTTAAAGACAACCAAAATAGTCTTGGGTGTTGCATATGTGGAAAATTTCATCATAGTACCTGTGTTAAAATAACAAAAGAACAACATTCATTTTTATATCGCCACAAAATGTTTCAGTACACTTGTCCAATCTGCATTGCTAATAAAGCATCAACAAATACTCCAATTACACCTAATGTAAATATAAATGAGTCTACAAATCCTTCTTCCCAAACAAGTGACATATGCGATGAATTGCGTAAATGTTTTGTAGAACTATCAACTTCATTGGAAAAGCAACAAAATTCTTATAAAATGGAGCTCGAAAAACAACTTCAAAATGGTATTCAAGTGTTTCAGAAGAAGGTTGATGATATACTGAATGCTGTACGCGCTGAATACTCAAATAAAATCAATCAGCTAGAAGAAGTTAAGAGCGGTGTTGATATTGTTCATATGGTAGATAAATCATTAAATTATAAAATATTAGAACTTGAGAAACAAAATGATGTTCTTCAAAGAAGATTAAACAGAGCCAATATAGTAATTCAGGGTTTGCCCAAGGGAATAAAAGATCTTCGATATCCCAATGCACGAATTGCTGCAATTTGTAATGTTGAACTTTGGCCAATTGATATTCAACATTGTTGCTATATAATGGGTGGAAATGCAGTTTTGGTCAAATTTAATTCTGTCTATACTAGAGACTGTATTATGTCAAATTTTTCCAAATCCAATCCAATATTGCTTAGAGATGTTATTGGTGGTCGGGAGGCAAGCCCCGTCAAATTATATGACCATTTAAACGAATCTTCATCAAAAATAATATACCTTTCTCGGAAAATGTGGGAGGAAAAAAAATTAAAAAATTTAAACTTATAAACGGTGATATGCCCAAAGTTCAACTAACTTTTTTCAATGGTTTGGAAAAACTATTCGACCTTAATGAATGTGCTGATTTATGGGATGGTGCTACTGTTAAAGGTGTAACACTATCTAGTTGAAGTAATTCATAGCAACCTACAAATTAAATTTATATATATTATGATTTTATGAATTAGTAGTCTTATTTATTTATTTCTTTATATTAATTAAAATAATTTTAGTTAAGATAATATTCATATGCAATTTTTATTTTACAAGGGATTGTTAAGCAGAATTTATATATAAATTTTGTATTGCAAGCCCTTAAAAAAATATTGTCAATGAATATGTTTAATTTTCTGATAAAAATTAAAATTTTATTCAATTGTTAACTATTACTTATATAATTTAAATTGCGTTAGAATTGAATTTTAAAATTTATAAATATTTTATTTTTTATTTTTTAATATGAATGTTAATTTAAATTTAGGTCCAGTTGTCCATGATAACTCTTATTTGCGTTCAAATTTAGGAAACTTTGAGCTTTGGACATTTTAACTGTCAAAGTTTCAAAATAACAGCTTCATCAACAAAGATTGATGAAATAAGACATATTTTACGGGATTGTCTTTTAGATGTTATTGGTGTGAGTGAAACATGGCTTCGGCCTTATATTTCTTCTCAGGCAATTGCAATCCCCGGATATGAATTTTATAGGAGTGATAAAATTGGTCAGATTAGAGGTGGTGGTGTAGGTCTTTTTATTTCTAAAAAATTTAAGGTGAAGGTAGTTTATAAATCAACAGATTTTGGTGTTTTTGAGTCTATTTTTGTTGAGATTAAATTAGGGGATAACATAATTTTGATTGGTGTTGTTTATCTTCCTGATAGTAGGAATGATAACTTGAGGGTTATGGAGGAAAGGTTAGGTGATTTAGTTGTTAAGTACTCCAATGTTGTTATAATGGGGGATTTTAATATGAACCTATTTAATCCATCTAATTCCTATTTAGTTCCTTCTTTATGTAGAAGATTGGATCTTTTGTGTGTTCATAATAATATACCTACTCATTTTGATGTTTCGAGGAGTTCTACATCTTTATTAGATTTCTTTTTTGTTAGTCGTCCTACTTCAATACTACTAAGTAATAAAATGTAATGTCCTGTTATTTCTCACCATTCATTTATTTTTCTTAGTGTATCTGTTTTAAATACTCCTGATCCTCAATATATTGAGTTTAAGAACTATAATGCTATTGATATTGAAATGTTGCATCATCAGATTCTTCAATTTGATTTTTCTGAATTGTATACAAATACGGATATTAATATTCAACTCTGTAATTTCATGCAATGTGTAGAATATTTACACTCACTTGTTCCTATAAAAAGACGTAAGGTTTTTATTCCTCGAGAGGACTGGTTTGATTCGTCTGACATCAAATACCACCTTTCACTTAGAGACTTGGCATTTAAAGCTTGCTTACACCCTCAAGAGAAAATTGGGAGATATATTGTAGAACTAGGAATAGGGCTAAATCTGTTGTTTGGAATGCAAAAAGGAAAGCGCATTTTACGAAATTTAGAGATCTTGATGCTAAAGGTATGTGGAATCTAATAAAATACAATGGAGGATAATGAGACATCTGTTGAGGATTTAGATGCTGAGGAATTGAATAGGGAATTTTTGAGCTGTAGAATTGTGGATACAGTTGATCCTTTTGATTCAAAGCTTAATTTTATTGATAGTAGGTTTTCTTTTCATGCAATTGATATGAATGAATTAGTGTTAGCATTTTGTAGCATAAAATCTAATGCATCTGGTCCCGATGGTTTGCCTCTAAAGTTTTTTAAGATTATTTTTCCTTTTATTCAAACACATTTTTTGCATCTTGTGAATAACATTTTAACTTATTCTGTATTTCCTATGAATTGGAAGGTCGCTAAGGTGGTTCCTATTAGTAAAAATGGAAATGAATGTAGTTTTAGACCAATATCTATAGTTCCCATATTATCTAAGATTGTAGAACATGTTATGAAAACACAAATGCTAGAATATTTAGATAGCAGCAATTTGATTAATCCCTATCAAACTGGTTTTCGTCGTGGTTATAATACCACTTCACTTTTATTAGGTCTGACAGATTCTATACGTAAAATTATGGATAGGAATGATTTGGCTGTTTTAGTTGCGCTTGATTTGTCTAAGGCGTTTGATCGTGTAAGTCATTTAATGTTAATACAAAAACTATGTAATTTCTTTAAATTCTCTTCAACTGCGTGTAAATTGTTATTTTCCTATCTTTCTAATAGATATCAGTTTGTTCAGTGTGGTCAATGTTGTTCTGTATGTTCTTTGGTCACAAGTGGTGTTCCACAAGGTTCTGTTATTGGCCCCTTATTATTTTTATTGTATATGAATGATCTAACGGTAACTGTTGAGGGATTTTCTTGTCAATTGTTTATTTTTGCAGATGATATTCAGTTACTATTTGCAGGAGAATCTCAGTTTGTTGATGCCTTGGAGTGTTTAGTTAATACGGTGTTGTCTTCTGTTTCTAGTTGGATGTCAAGTTGTGGACTATGTATTAATCGTGAGAAGACCATGGCTATGATTTTTAAGTCACCTAGTACTGATGTTAATCTGTCTATTATGATTGACAATGTTAGTATTGAGTTTGTAGAGTATGTTAAATGTCTTGGAGTTTATATTGATTGTCACCTTAGTTTTGAACATCATATTGATTGGCTATGTAACAGAATAAATTATACACTTCGTAGATTGTATTCTTTGAATCTTTATCTGCCTACATATGTTAAGAAGAACATTGCTTATGCTTTATTAATGTCTAACATGTTGTATTGTGCTGAGGTTTTTACTGGATTTTGTGGTCGCTTAATGCGTAGATATAATCTTCTCTTCAATAGAATTGTACGATATGTTTATAATCTTAGAATTAGATCTCATGTCACTGCTTATGTGATTGACTTTTTAGGGTGTAAATTTAGAAGTTTTATTGATATTAGGGTAATGTTGCAATATTATAAAATTATTGTAGAAGGTTTTCCGGAGTACTTGGTACAATTATTTGAATTTACGAGATCTGTTAGAAATCCACAAATAATATATCCTCGTATTAACAGTTTTATCTATGAAAGATCTTTTAGTGTTCGAACTACAAGGATTTGGAATTCTCTACCCAGAAGTTTAAGGAGTTTTAATTTCCCTATGGGCTTGGTTATAAAATTGTATTAAATAAAAAAAAATAAAAAATTTGGGACGTTGCTTTGAAATGTGTACGATCAAAGAAAATATGATGTATGTATTAACCACGTTCAAATGATAATGTTAATGATGAACTAATTTTTAGGATGAAATAAACAAATTTATAGCAGTTAGTTAATTAGTTTGAAAGGATGTATACACATCAAATCCGAAGAAATACACCTAGGCCTCTATCGCTCATTAACCAGTGTCACAGGTTTGAATCGAACTCACCACCTCCGGTCTACCAGACTCTCAGCAGTTATTAGTTAAATACTGACTGATATCGATTAAGTTCACTTACTTATTTTTCCTGTTTTCTGGACTCCAATGAAAGATCTTTCGCTGGCTCCTGGTTTAGGAACAAGAAAATTTGTTTGTTTTTTTAGATTCTAACTTTTTTTCATTCCTTTTCAATTTTCGTTTTTTATTGATTTTATTTTCCTTCTTATTGATTTTAAAATATTTTTTTTATTCTTTCTTACTTCTTTTCTTATTTTCGATTTATTTTTGTTTTATCAAATATAGCTGGTGCCACAGATTCTTGTTCAAACGAAATAGAATATTAAATAAAAATAATTCATATTAAGTGGATTTCAGTATCAACTTTAAGAAGTTAATTAATTCTAATTTTGAAATGAAAATCACAAGAGTTCGAAAAGTTGTATTGTCACCAGTTTTGCCAAAAAATAAAGTTCTGTGTTTTAAAGAACCTAAATTATATTAAGGATACAAACAATTCAGAATATATTGATTTACCTTCTTCAAATGAACCTGAGTAGCGTCCTATTTTCAAAAAGAACTATAGCCGTCTTTACACGATCATTATGTTTAGAACAGTACAGATGGGATCGTTATCACATATTGAGAGAGAATACGGATGGAAAATTTGGCATTCGTATGGCTCTTCATTTTTGAAAATAATTCGTGTAAAGTGCCCATATTTATATCCCAACAAAATTGGTATTCTAACGCTATTTCAGCACATTCCTTTCCTATCAAAAATTTATTTGATTCGGAGAAACTACTAATTAAGATAGACTCTTTTTTGTAAAAAATAAATCGGCATTTTAATTTAAAAAATCGGAAAATTATCGGTAATTAAAAAAAAACCTTACACTATTGAGTATGTTAAAAATGTGTATTATTTTAAATAATAATGCATTTAAGTTGTTTACCTTAATTTGGAAATATTTAAACAATTTGGGGGATAGGGTCAAATAATGTCCGATAATTACGAGAATCGGTAGTATCATTAAGACGTATATAAAACTAAGTTTACAAAAATTAACCAATAGTTAATGGAAAATATGGCATTATTGTTGTACTTTCCAAAATATGTTATTTATATTAAAAGTCACAGAGTTTTCTTTATTTTTTAAAAATTAGAGCATTCCTAAAAATATTATACACTTAAAATACACTTTTTCACATTAAATACAACAAATTAATCAGAAATTTGTACAAAAGCAAGCATTAAAATGAAAACAAATATGGCAACATAAACATTTTTGACAAGTAAGTCCACAAATAGCAAGTTTAAAAAAATAGTCAGCTGTTCAAATTAATTTAATAATAAATAAATTTACTTTGGTATTGTATGTGATGTGAGCATAAAAATAAACGCTCTCAAAATAAAATCTATTTTTAAAAGCGCATTCTAGGACTTAAAAAAATGTCAATTTGTGTGGAAAAAAGCGCTATGCCCAGTTCTGTTCCATCACTAATTCCAAAAACAAAATGCATGTGGTTGTTGTAGATGTTGTTGTACAACAAGAGATGTCGCTACTCTATAGTTGAAACGAAAAGTCAACTTTTCTACTATTTGCATTTTATGAAAAGTAGATTTACGCACATAAATAAAACAACCCGATGAAAAATAAAACAAACCGTAACAGTTGTTTTATCAAAATAAACATTTTTTTGGTGTGGTTAGTTATTATTGTTTACAAATATGTGTTTATGCACGTGGAAAAGATTCAAAAAAATTGATTTTCATGATTTACTTTAAAAAAAATATTTTTGATCAATTAAAATATGTATATAAATGTGGAAAGGAACAAATCTGATAAAATATAAATATATTTGGGATTATGTCGTTACAGAATGCCTTTTAATAAAAAAACATTCAAAAAATGTCACTATGGTCATATATAGAAAATGATATATAAATGATATCGGACGGTTTTGTGCACGATAAAAACCTATATAGAACTTTAAGTTGGAAGTGTAGAAATCGGATGGCATATATTTTTGCCGGATTTCATCGTTCTAGCGTGTGTACTACAACAACAAACTTTTTTTTACAAAAAAAAAAATACTATGGCCGTATATATAAAATGATATATAACTGCTATCGGACGATCTTGTGCACGATAAAAACGTATATAGAACTTTAAGTTGGAAGAGTGTATAAATCGGATGGCATACATTGTTTTCAGGATTTCATCGTTCTAGGGGATTTTACAAAAAATGTTACTATGGCCGAATATACAAAATGATATATAACTGTTATCGGACGATCTTGTGCACGATAAAAACATATATAGAACTTTAAGTTAGAAGTGTGATTTTAGGTAGGGTCAACCGTGGACGGACCCTTACGATCTTCTGCATGATAAAAACATATATAAAACTTTAAGTTGGAAGTGTAGAAATCGGATAGCATAATCTGTTTGAGATTTTAGGTAGGGTCAACTGTGGACCGACCCTTACGAAATTCAACAGATAAATTTTGTTTCATATAAAAGTTGTTATGTCGAATTTTATAGCTATACATTTTTTAGCCAGTTATGAGCGGTAGTAGTTTCCCGAGTGACCTTATATCGGTCCCTCGGACTGATCCCCTTAAATTTGACAAAACGATTTTGACTTCTTGTTTATGTGGAATTTCTTTGCTATATTGGTATTTCTTACAATTATTGGAGTTAGTATCATTTTCTGAAGGAGAACTTATAGGAGTAGGGTCAATTTTGGACCAACCAATGTTTTGGATCATATAAATCTTGTAAAATAATTTCCTTAGACGAACCTTATATGAGAGCAGTGTCAAATATGAAGTGATCCTCGTAAAATTTGGTAAAACGATTTTAGTTCCTAGAAAACTTGTTTTTGTTGTTTTTCTTCGCTACTCTGGAATATTGAAGCTCAATAATAAACTCCATCAACTAAAAATATTTTTACAAATATTGGCTACGATCCCAATCTATACTTTTATGGTTTTAGAATAATATTTCGGTGTAAAAGTTCCTTGACTCCCTGATGAGTTTATCGTATACCGATATTGTCCATTTTCAATGACAAACTCCATCAACTAAAATTATTTTAGTTGATGGGCTGTAATAAAATCCCAGTATATACTTTTATGGATATGAGACCAATATTTCGATGTGTTACAAGCGGTGATTTATCATGCTGCACTCAAAGCATTAATATATCATAGCTGTATTCTTGCATAGTCGTAGAATGAAGAAAAGATCTAAGTGTTATTATGAGACCGTTTACAATAAGGTTGTGTTGGGTACAAGGACCCTGCAATATACACAAAAAGGGCTATCTGGCGAACTGATACGATGAGGCTCGAATCTTGCCCCATATGAACGAAACAAGAAGTTAAAGCCACCCCTTTTTTATTTTTTTAGGTTGACTTCCGATGGATTCCGTGACTCTATCAACCAGTCATGGAATATTGAATGAATTGCACATTATATATGCTGTTTTTAAAAAGGTTTGATTCTTAAGAAACCGGAATTATTATTGGGGTAGATGGTGTACACCAAGTACACTTGCACTGGATATAAAACATTACAAAAATACATAAATTTTTCTTAGTACAAAATAAAGGTCCAGTAATTTGTTTTTATTTCATTTGTTTACGTTTTTACAGAAACTCACCACACAACAATCAAAAACAGCTGTTAGGGTTTGCTGTTTTATCAAAAGGTCGTTTTATTAACGGGTATGTAGATTTTTCGACATTAATTTAGTTAAATGCCAACTCTTCGACTTTAAGTATTTTATAAATAGTCGACATTTTTACTGTTTTTCACTTTTTTCTAGTTTTTCCGACTATTTTAAAGTTCTTGTCTTCTTGACTGTTTTCGACTATTTTTTTTACTTTTTTCGAGTTTTTCAGACTATTTAAGAGTTTTTGACTTCTTTCCACTGTTTTAAAATTTTCGACTATTTTTGACTTTTTCGACTTTTATTTACAAAGTCGACTTTTTCATAAACGATAGTGTAGTAATCAACTTTTTTGGAATTATTTGAAAGTCGATTTATAGAAACGCACATAAAGAAAACAACCCGACGAAAAATAAAACAAACCGTAACAGCTGTTTTATCAAAATAAACATTTTTTTTGGTGTGGTGAGTTATTTTTGTTTACAAATATGTGTTTCTGCACGTGGAAAAGACGCAAAAACTCGTTTTCATTATTTACATTTTCAATATGTGTTTAAGCACGTGGAAAAAATTCAAAAAAATTGATTTTCATGATTTACATTAAAAAAAATATTTTTGATCAATTAAAATATGTGTATAAATGTGGAAAGGAACAAATCTGATAAAATATAAATATAATTGGGATTATATCGTTACAGAATGCCTTTTAATAAAAAACATTCAAAAAATGTTACTATGGTCATATATATAAAATGATATATAAGTGCTATCGGACGATCTTGTGCACGATAAAAACCTATATAGAACTTTAAGTTGGAAGTCTAGAAATCGGATGGCATACATTTTTTTCCGGATTTCATCGTTCTAGGGTGTGTACTACAACAACAAACTTTTTTTTACAAAAAAAGTTACTATAGCCGTATATATAAAATGATATATAACTGCTATCGGACGATCTTGTGCACGATAAAAACCTATATAGAACTTTAAGTTGGAAGTGTAGAAACCGGATGGCATACATTTTTTTCCGGATTTCATCGTTCTAGGGTGTGTACTACAACAACAAACTTTTTTTTTACAAAAAAGTTCCTATAGCCGTATATATAAAATGATATATAACTGCTATCGGACGATCTTGTGCACGATAAAAACCTATATAGAACTTTAAGTTGGAAGTGTAGAAATGGGATGACATACATTTTTTTCCGGATTTCATCGTTCTAGGGTGTGTACTACAACAACAAACTTTTTTTTTACAAAAAATGTAACTATGGCCGTATATATAAAATGATATATAACTGCTATCGGACGATCTTGTGCACGATAAAAACCTATATAGAACTTTAAGTCAGAAGTGTAGAAATCGGATGACATACATTTTTTTCCGGATTTCATCGTTCTAGGGTGTGTACTACAACAACAAACTTTTTTTTTACAAAAAATGTTACTATAGCCGTATATATAAAATGATATATAACTGCTATCGGACGATCTTGTGCACGATAAAAACCTATATAGAACTTTAAGTTGGAAGTGTAGAAATCGGATGGCATACATTTTTTTCCGGATTTCATCGTTCTAGGGTGTGTACTACAACAACAAACTTTTTTTTACAAAAAATGTTACTATAGCCGTATATATAAAATGATATATAACTGCTATCGGACGATCTTGTGCACGATAAAAACCTATATAGAACTTTAAGTTGGAAGTGTAGAAATCGGATGGCATACATTTTTTTCCGGATTTCATCGTTCTAGGGTGTGTACTACAACAACAAACTTTTTTTTACAAAAAATGTTACTATAGCCGTATATATAAAATGATATATAACTGCTATCGGACGATCTTGTGCACGATAAAAACCTATATAGAACTTTAAGTTGGAAGTGTAGAAATCGGATGGCATACATTTTTTTCCGGATTTCATCGTTCTAGGGTGTGTACTACAACAACAAACTTTTTTTTTACAAAAAATGTAACTATGGCCGTATATATAAAATGATATATAACTGCTATTTCTACACTTCCAACTTAAAGTTCTATATAGGTTTTTATCGTGCACAAGATCGTCCGATAGCAGTTATATATCATTTTATATATACGGCTATAGTAACATTTTTTGTAAAAAAAAAGTTTGTTGTTGTAGTACACACCCTAGAACGATGAAATCCGGAAAAAAATGTATGCCATCCGATTTCTACACTTCCAACTTAAAGTTCTATATAGGTTTTTATCGTGCACAAGATCGTCCGATAGCAGTTATATATCATTTTATATATACGGCTATAGTAACATTTTTTGTAAAAAAAAAGTTTGTTGTTGTAGTACACACCCTAGAACGATGAAATCCGGAAAAAAATGTATATCATCCGATTTCTACACTTCTGACTTAAAGTTCTATATAGGTTTTTATCGTGCACAAGATCGTCCGATAGCAGTTATATATCATTTTATATACGGCCATAGTTACATTTTTTGTAAAAAAAAAGTTTGTTGTTGTAGTACACACCCTAGAACGATGAAATCCGGAAAAAATGTATGTCATCCCATTTCTACACTTCCAACTTAAAGTTCTATATAGGTTTTTATCGTGCACAAGATCGTCCGATAGCAGTTATATATCATTTTATATATACGGCTATAGTAACATTTTTTGTAAAAAAAAAGTTTGTTGTTGTAGTACACACCCTAGAACGATGAAATCCGGAAAAAATGTATATCATCCGATTTCTACACTTCTGACTTAAAGTTCTATATAGGTTTTTATCGTGCACAAGATCGTCCGATAGCAGTTATATATCATTTTATATATACGGCCATAGTTACATTTTTTGTAAAAAAAAAGTTTGTTGTTGTAGTACACACCCTAGAACGATGAAATCCGGAAAAAAATGTATGTCATCCCATTTCTACACTTCCAACTTAAAGTTCTATATAGGTTTTTATCGTGCACAAGATCGTCCGATAGCAGTTATATATCATTTTATATATACGGCTATAGTAACTTTTTTTGTAAAAAAAAAGTTTGTTGTTGTAGTACACACCCTAGAACGATGAAATCCGGAAAAAAATGTATGCCATCCGGTTTCTACACTTCCAACTTAAAGTTCTATATAGATTTTTATCGTGCACAAGATCGTCCGATAGCAGTTATATATCATTTTATATATACGGCTATAGTAACTTTTTTTGTAAAAAAAAAGTTTGTTGTTGTAGTACACACCCTAGAACGATGAAATCCGGAAAAAAATGTATGCCATCCGATTTCTACACTTCCAACTTAAAGTTCTATATAGGTTTTTATCGTGCACAAGATCGTCCGATAGCACTTATATATCATTTTATATATATGACCATAGTAACATTTTTTGAATGTTTTTTATTAAAAGGCATTCTGTAACGATATAATCCCAATTATATTTATATTTTATCAGATTTGTTCCTTTCCACATTTATACACATATTTTAATTGATCAAAAATATTTTTTTTAATGTAAATCATGAAAATCAATTTTTTTGAATTTTTTCCACGTGCTTAAACACATATTGAAAATGTAAATAATGAAAACGAGTTTTTGCGTCTTTTCCACGTGCAGAAACACATATTTGTAAACAAAAATAACTCACCACACCAAAAAAAATGTTTATTTTGATAAAACAGCTGTTACGGTTTGTTTTATTTTTCGTCGGGTTGTTTTCTTTATGTGCGTTTTATAGAACCCTAATTAATATATGGTGATTTTATAGAGTTGGCAGCACTATTAATTACGATATTTTTAAGCAAAATCTGGCAACGACTTGTAAAATATTAGTTTTATTTTTTGTTTTTGTGCTAGCACGTGTTGAGGAATTAGTAATTAATAAATTAAAAATAAATAGAAATGCCTAAATCAAAGAGAGATAAAAAAGGTGAACGGACAAAATATTTATTTAAGAATTTTTTTCTATAATTAATTTATTTCGTTCTAGTTTCCCTCACAAAAACTGATCGCAAAGGATTGGAATGGAAACAACAAATAATTGATGATATCCGAAGATGTACAGAAAAATACCCAAATATTTTTGTATTTCAGGTACAAAATATGCGCAACAATTTATTAAAGGATTTGAGACAAGAGTGGAAACAAAATTCGAGATTTATATTTGGAAAAAATCGTATTATGCAGATAGCATTGGGCAGAACAAAAGCTGAAGAAATAGAAGTTGATCTGCATAAATTATCAAAGAGACTTACAGGACAAGTTGGTCTGCTCTTCACTGAAAAAACAAAAAAAGAGGTTTTAGAGTGGGCCGAAAACTATTGGGCAGTTGAATATGCGAGAAGTGGTTTCGTTGCTACTGAAACTGTTGTTTTACCAGAGGGACCTTTAACTGAATTTGCACACTCAATGGAACCTCATTTAAGATCTTTGGGAATGCCAACTTTATTAAAGAAAGGCGTAGTTACATTGTTATCAGATTACACAGTTTGCGAAAAAGGTAAAGTACTTACTCCCGAACAAGCGCGTATACTCAAACTTTGTGCAAAACCAATGGCAAAATTTCAATTGACTATGAAATGTTCTTGGACAAAATCGGATGGTTTTGAATTGCACGTGGAAGATGATCTTAATGATGACAAGGCTGACAGTGGTCAAGGAGACGATGATGATGAGGCAATGGATGATGATGACAATTCAGATCTTGATGAGAAATAATGAAATTTTTTATTGCATTCAGATTTAGAATAGTTAAAATGTAGGCTAAGAATTAAATTGTTTATTCGATTATATTTGAATAAATGTATATACTTCTTAAATTTACGCCGAAGAAACACTACCACTTCCTCCACTAGCAGTACCTGCGATTTTTTTTGTAGGTTTATAAGCTATAACATAACGTTGTGCCACGGGTAGGGGTTCTGCATAACCATTTGTGTACGAGGAATCCTCAAATAACACTTCGTAATCTTCAGTAGCCGTTTGAGGTAATCTGTGAATGATGGCCTTATAAAAACATGTAGTTTGGGGATATAGTGCCATAACTTTTGGAAAAATTTAAAATCTTATTTATTACATTTAAAAAATTATAAATCACGAAACGTACCAACAGTGTCTTTTGGAAAAAGTGCATGTCCATCTGTTTCAGGATTAGCTCTCATCAAAGGCAATGGTATAACTTTTCTTTTACTTAAAACGTGTCTATCTTTTTGTTCTTCATCAATATCTACAACATCATACTTATTTTGTCTGTTCAGAAATTGCACTACCTCTGCCAGTATCCAATTTTCTTCATCTTCCACACCTTTCACTAGTGCAGCTACATTATCTCCAACTTTAGCTATGTAGTGGCTTTCAGCTGGAATAGCACCACAAAGAGGTGGTACTTTTTCCCCCGGTTTGCTCACGAATAATGGCAGAGTCTGCGCTGATATCTGCACCATTTTCATAAGAGCTCCTCTTCTAATAGCTTCTTTATTTCCAGCGTTACGAGCTTGTATCCGGCGTTCATTTCTTATATTTCGAATTTCCTGTATTTTTTCTAGAGCTTTTCGAATGCTATCTTCTTCGACAGAAGCATCTTGTAAACAAGTTTTATGTAAATTTTTAATCTTTTGAACGGGTAAATTACTATGGTGAGCCCTATTTAAACTGCTTATATTTGCTTCAGAACGGCGACGTTCATCATCAATTAAATGTATTAAACGTTGCAAGTCCTTGAGGCGCTCCTAAAAGAATATTAAATAAAACTTGCAGCTCTTAATTTATTCGAAAACAAATCAATTCACCTGTATTTGTTGTGCAGCAATTTCCGCTGTTAAAGGCATTATTATATATATCTTTTATTTACAATTCTTTAATTTAACATAAATCATTTTCGTAAAAAATTACCGATTACTTTAAAATCAGAATCACTATCAGAGGGCGAAGTCGACCGGCTTCATAATTAGATGCAAGATATATTAATTATAAGGTAGTGTTATCAAACCAGCTGATCGTTTTTTGCTACTATGTTCATTTTTCGCCGTGGTGTAGAATTAATGTCAAACTTTGTTTACATTTTGTAAATGTCAAACTTTGTTTTCATTTTGTTAATGTCAAATTTGTGATTAAAGTGAAATTGTGTGATTAAAGACAAAATTTATGCTGTTAAATTCGATTATGTTTTAAAACCAATAATAATACTAGACGAAATTAGTTTTAATTTTAAAAACATCAAATTAAATTACAAACAGATTAAAATTTATAAACATTTTTTGTTTAACAAAAATTCGCTTTGATTTATTTGTCAGCTGTTTTTGACATTTTTCCCTGACAGCCAATTCGTCTTCAAGTGCAGGCACAATGTCAAACTACATATAAAAAAATATAACCAATTCGCTCGGTATTCTGAATTCGCCGATGACTCTACCTTATAAAATTAATATACCTTGATTAGATGCTTGAGCCGACGCGTAACATTCGGCTTAAGACGACTCAAATTTTTTAATATTTTTCTTTGGAACAAGGCGAATTTAGATAAGGTGGTGGCAGTTCTGCAACAACATTTCCAATGTATTATGATTTTGCTTTTGGTTTTCGTCAAAAACCATAAGTACGGCGAATTCATTTGATGAAAAATTTTTGTAAAATTTGTATATTAAAAAATAAAGATATTAAAATTTGTAAGGAAAATATATTCTGAATTGAATAATATTTGTGTCCATCGAAAAATTCTATTCCGGCAGCTTAATTTGCAAAATTCAAGTAATACCCCATTTACACTGAACGAAATCTACTAGATTTCATTTAAAATATCTTTATAAATCTATACCGTTTATACTTACTATTTTTGACATTAGAAAGATTTCATTTTTGCTAATATTTCTTGAAATTGTGTTTATTTGAAAAATTAGGAGAAGAAATGGGATATTTATTAAAATTTTGTTTTTAATAAAAAAATGATATTTAAATATAACATTACCTTTTATTTAAAAAAAAAACTTTTCATTCATGTTTTTCAATTTTTAAAAATTTTGTTGACATTTAAATTTTTTTGTTTGTTGAATTACTAAAAACAACTAGATTTTGAGTAGATTTTAATGAAATCTAGTGACGAAGTAGATTTTGTTTTGTATGGGAAATCTAGTTAAAATCAACTAGATTTGGTTCGTAATCTCATAAGTACTAGATTTCGTGTATGTGTAAATGGGGTATAAGTGCCTTAAATTTAGTAAAACTTAATTTTTTGTGAAAAATAAACATAAAAAGTACATATTCATGAAAATATTACGATTGAATATTTGTTGCAAATGGATAATTCTGGATAAGGCGGTTAATAGAAAAAGAATATTTTCTAAAATAAAATATTTGTATGCATTTGTATGCAATTATATCATTATTTAAATAAAATTATATTTGTTTAAGAAATGCTTGGTATTTTAAGATCTATTACTTGAGTGATTCAAAATATAAACGAAGTTTTTCTCCGTTTATATTAACGTTTAAATATAAAAATGTAAACAATAATAAACTTTGATAGAAGATGGTGGCAGTTCTGCAACAACAACATTTGACATGTATTTTGCATTTGGTTTATGTAAATGTCAAATCCAAAAGAACGGCGAATTCATTTTATGATATTTTTTTATAAAAAATTTGTATTTTATTAAAAAATAAATTTAAAGGTATGAAAATTTGTGATAAAAATATATTCTTTTGTTTCAAGCGAAAAATTCTATTGCGGCAATTTGTAAGTTTTTGTGAAAAAAAACATAAAAATGTACACAATCTTGAAAAAAATATATTACGAATGAATGAATCTTTGTTGCGAATGGATAATTCTACTCCGGCAATATTTTTGTAAAAACAAGATGCCGCTCTCTAGCATACAAAATTTTTATTTAAGAAAAAATTTATTTTCATATTAAATGTTAACATATTAAACAATATTGTTTTATAATATATATTAACATTGTCTAGATAACGTGATTAACTAAAATAAAATTCATCCGGAATACTTTATATCAAAGTAAATTAATAAAGTAGCATCACTTGAACAGCTGACTATTTTTTTAACTGGATAAATGAAATTAGTTGTCAAAGTTTGTTTTTAAAATTGGTATATTTTTAATTTATGTTTTGTTCAAATTGTTATTAAAGAAAATGTTTGTTAAATTTTATTTTCACACAATCTTGAATTATTCCAAAAACAAAATACATGTGTTTGTTGTAGATGTTGTACAACAAGAGATGTCGCTACTTTATTAATTTACTTTACTTTATATAAACACATATCAAGGCGGATTCAGATAAGGTGGTGTTAATCAATCAGCTGATAATTTTTTCTTAATTCGCCTGATTTTCCTAGCTGTCAAAGTTTGTTATTGTTTACATTTTTATATTTAAAAATGTCCGTTAAACAGAGAAAAACTTCGTTAATATTTTTAATTATTTATGTAAAAAATCTGAAAATACCAAGCATCTCGTAAAAAAATATCATTTTATTTAAATAACAATTCAGAAAATATTTTCCTCACAAATTTTAATATTTTTATCTTTATTTTTTAATATAATATAAACATTTTACAAAAATTTTATATTATGAATTCGCCGTACTTATGGTTTTTGACATTGGAAAAACCAAAAGCAAAAACAAAATACATGGGAAATGTTGTTGTTGCAGAACTGCCACCACCTTATCTGAATTCGCCTTGACACAAAGTACACAGAGATGTCACTTTTGACATTTGAAATAGTCTAAAATCAGCTTTTGTTCGATTATTAAATTGTTTGGTTTGAAGAGGTATATAAAATACAGCAAATCATTTAAATCGTTTTTTGTGAAAGAGATTGAAATATCCTTTTGCTCGTGACATCTTTGTATACCCTGTGCTTACGGTTTCCAACCGGAGGCGCACCTTTTTCTTGTGCTTAACAATTATAACAAAACTATTTAATCTATAAATTCTTTGTCTATTTTCCATCCCTTAAAAATGTATATTTTATGACAAAAAACCTTGTTCGAAAAATTAAATGTCATCTATACCAAAACAATTTTGAAATGGAAAATAATAAAATAAATTTATTTAATAAAAATAAAAGTCATAAAAATTATCTTATTATGACGTTGTTTGAAAAATTGTTAAATTAGTCATTCACTTAATTACATGTGTTTTTAGTGAAACTCAGCACTAGGTTTCTATAGTTGAAACGAAAAGTCGACTTTTTGCATTAAGGTAAAAGTCGACTTTTTCATTTAGTTAAAACATACAGATACTGTTACATATTCATTTGTATTGATAGAGCAGCAAAGACAAAATGTAACTCAAAATAAATATGTACTAATAAAATGATTCCAAACTAAAAAGTATATTTTAACTGTTAAAAGTAGAGTTTTCGCCTTTTTGCATTTATTTCAGTTAGTTAAAAGTCGACTTTTAGACTATCGACTTTTAGTAATTTGTAAAAAGTCGACTTTTCCGACTTTTTTTGACTTTTTTTGAATTTCGACTTTCGACTATTTTTGACTTTTTCCGACTTTTCAACTATTTCAGAATTATTGATTTTCGATTTTTCCGACTTTTTTTCGGCTATTTCGACTTTTTCCGACTTTTTAACTATTTTTGGTTTTTTTTCGACTATTTTCGACCTTTTCTTTCGACTTTCCGACTTTTATTTTTTAAAGTCGACTTTTCGACTTTTTTCACAGACGATAGTCGAGTTATCGACCTTTTTGGAACAAAATAGTCGACTTCGACTTTTTTCGCCAAAAAGTCGTTTGATTATTGTTCGATTATTCGAAAGTCGATTTATAGAACCATACTCAGCACACATTTCTTAAGGACGGTCAGGCTTGTGCTTGTTGCTGGGCTTTCGACAGAATTACTTCTCACCCCGCACTAATTTAATGCACTACTTCGTATAACTGTTCTAAGTTATGCGTTGTCTTCATTAAATGCGTGCTTTCGTTTTACCTCAGAGTGAGGTTAGTATAGACCATAGAATACTCACGATATAACCTGGTGGAGACCATTTAAACTCAAATATAAACTGGTGGAGACCATTAAAACTCTGGAACTTTTTCTGGTGGAGACCATTAATACTTTTGATGAAATCAAGTCCGGATGCTCCAACTTCCTATATGAAGGTATAGGTCGGTTGGTGGGGTTTTCTCTGGATAAACGTGTGATAACCTGGTAATATGAGGGCTTGATGCACCGCCATCCTAATTAAAACACCAAAAAAAAAAAAAAATACTCAGCACAGCACACACAAAAACAGCTGTTACGGTTTTCTGTTTTCTTAACGGGTATTCGACTTTTCGAATTTTTTCGACAAAAAGTTGATTGTACGATTATTTGAAAGTCGATATATAAACACACACAAGTTTTGATCAACATTTTTACGTTTGGCCATGCATCTTAAGAATTTACTGAGTTACCAACTTATATGAATGTTAATAATGTGGCAAAATAGTTAATTTTTTTTCAACGAAAGATTGATATAAAAGTTGATAGATTTGTAAGCATTACAAAATATTTATTGAATACACATATTAGACGGGTTAGTGATGAAAATTAACCTCAATAATTAAATAATTTAAATATCTATAGAGATTTTGTAAAAAGAACGTAATATGGCAACTAAGGGTTGTTTTGCTTACTCTTCAATAAAGTGAATATTGTATATGCGTCTCGCTTTAGCATTTGCCTTGCTTCAGAAAAATCACGCCAACGTTTACACTGCTGCCAACATTTAAATTATAAGTTTTGCTGAATTCTGCGAAGAGTTGAAAGTGAAAAATTTTTTCTCTTGTAGAAAATTGCCAAATAAAAATATAAATAAAACTTAATACCGTCACACAATATCAAAAAAGAATAAATGATTGCTGCCTTTTTTAAAATATCTCAAAGACTTCATAAATTTATGGATGCCAGTGCTAAATAATGTTAAAATATTTTCCATGATGGCGGACCTTCGTAGTGTGGATTGGTTTGTCGCAATAGGTCGCTTTATAGTTAAAATATAAAAAATTAAAATTAAAAAAATTAAATATATAAAAGGTAAAAACTATTGTTTATTATTAGAAGTTTTGAATTTTTCGATTGAACTATTTTTTAATTTATATGCGTTTTAGTACTTCAATGATATATATTACCTTGACTATAATATTGGTAATTGATAAAACTTTGCTATAAACAATCTAACTTAAAGAAAAGCGATTTTTGTGTATAAAAAATTAAGTTTGTTAACATATTTTGTGAATTAAAAATATGAGTGGTCGCGGAAGTCGTAAAAGAGGAAGACCTCCAAAAACTCCAAATGATCGTGCTGGTGCAAAATTTAATTATCAATTGCTGAAGAAACCAAAATACTTAAGCAAAACAAGCGATTCACAATTAAGCACACCATCGGCCTCGCGGGCTTCATCGCCACAAGAAAGTGATGGAAGTAGAAACAACAGAAAATCTTTAAGTAAAACCAGAGGACGAGGCCGCAAATCTAATGCAAATACTTCGTACTCCAGTAGAAAAAGTAAGTAATTTTTTTTTTACATTTAAATTGTTTATTTTATTAAGTCGTTTATTTATCAAACAAATAAATATTTCTGTGGTAAAAAGGAAAGAGTATATACATAAGTTGTTTTTTGCACTTTTCAGGAGAACGTTTTAAAATTCAATACAAAACTATAGGAAAATACATATATCATATTTTTCCAAATTTCTGATCCAATATTTATAATATCGTTAAAATCACATATTTTCCAGGACCATCCAATCATAATTGTTTTCTAGTCAAAATTAGTGATTTTATTAATTAAAAATATTTAAATGTTGATTTTTATTCAAAAATGCTTATTAGAGATAATGTCCATATTGTTTTAAATCAGTAATCGAGATTTATCCAATTATATATCAAAACTTTGTTGAAGTTACAGGAAAAAGTACTATCATGTAAAAAAAATGTAAAATAAATTAAACAACGTTCACACATATCAAATATTTGACGAAATGACCCCTAAATAATCGACATTTTGATTTCTTTGAAATATATACAGTGTCTCTCATAAGTATTCGAATTTAGGTATAATATGAAAAAAAAACGAAATTTAATAACATATTTTGTATGCAAAATTAATAAATTCATTTGTTAAATTCACTAGACAGTCCTTAGCTTTTTAAAACTTTAAAAATTCACATTTACCTAAATTAATTTAGCTTTATTTAAAAAAGTCCATAAAATTACCTCACAAAAGTATACGAATTTTTTATGTATTTTATATTTGACTATATTATACGAAACATAAAAATTAGAATCGAATGTTTTTTTGCTAAAAATTGTTTTAAGGGGTAACTATCAACCGAATGGATATATTTTTGGAGCATTTGGTTCACAATTTTTGCCATTTTTTCTCTTTTTCCAGAGATAAAAGCAAAATTTAATATTGGGATTTAATAGATTCCTTCAGGTAGCTAAAAATAATAATCTTTGTTATAAGGATTTATTTTTAAACATTCCATGATATATTTTTGGTATCGTTCTTCTGTTTCTAATTGAATTATTTGGATCTTAAGTCCCTTTTCGTACCACTAGGATTGATATTTTCCGACAAAGTTGGCTAGTATATATAATTGTAGATATTAGCATTAATATATTTTAAATTTTCAAGACATCGTAGCGGTGTACAACTCCAAAACATGCCTTAACAAAACGTCATCCTATACGGTAGATTTTAGTTTTTACTACTCATAACATTCACGATTATGTAGCCCATTACAACAACACTGTATGTAAAAAATTTTGGGCTTATTTTGATCATAGTAGATAATATTTAAACAGATATCGATATTTTTGAGTTAGACCATAATGATATGGCGACATTCAGCCTAGAGGCCATTGGTTATAAAAAGAATAATTCCACTATATTGAATGGCGTTTCTTCGAGGCATACTTTGGATTTATAAACTTTCATAATATATTGAAAACTTAAAATGTATAACAGCTGATATCTAAAACAATATATAGAAGACTAGTTTCCCCGAAAATTTTTAACCCTAGTATTATAAAAATGGACTTGAGTTCCAATAAATTGAATTAGCGAAAGAAGAATGATTCCAATAATATATCTTGGAACGTTTAAATACAGATTTTTAATAAAAAATATTATTTTTAGATACCCCAAGGGGTATATTAAATCCCAATAACAAATTTTGGTCTTATCTCTGGGAAAAAGGAGAAAAAATACAAATATTGCCAAAAACCGGCATTTTAATGATATTACATAAAAAGATGGTACAAAAACCCCAAAATTGTTGACCAAATGGTCCAAAATTATATCGATTCGGTTGATAGTTACCCCTTAAAACAATTTTTAGCAAAAAAACCATTCGATTCTAAGTTTTGTGTTTCGTATAATATAGTCAAATATGAAATACAGAAAAAATTCGTATACTTTTGTGAGGTAATTTTATGGACTTTTTTTAAATAAAGCTAAATTAATTTAAGTAAATTTGAATTTTTAAAGTTTTAAAAAGCGTGATATCAAAGCTAAGGACTGTCTAGTGAATTTAACAAATTAATTTATTAATTTTGCATACAAAATATGTTACTAAATTTCGTTTCTTTTCATATTGTACCTAAATTCGAATACTTATGAGAGACACTGTATGTGTTTATTTACACAAACGTAAAAAAGTGCGTAAGTTGTTTTTACAAGTTTTCTGGAGAGCATTTTTATACTTTGAAACCAAATACAAGATCAGATTAATAATTTTTAAAATTTTTTTATGAAAATACCTCGAGCAATAGTATAAAAACAATTACCTTATTATATTCTGTTAATATGTATAGCCAAAAACAAGAAACCGCTAAAAACAATGTAGTTTTTCTACATTCTTTAAAGTATGATTGTTAAACTTTTTTGTATATCTCGTATTTTCCATTGGAATTTTTATCTAAACACTTGTTGTTTTTCTTCTACATTAAATATCAAAAAGTGGTATTAATACACAAATTATTTTAATAAAATTTTGTGCTATAGAATTTAATACGAGTTTTCTAACATAGTTATAAAAACCGGATATATGTATCAGGTCTGTCATACATTCCGATCGAATATGAATATAAAGATTAAAAAATTACACTATTTTACAACAATTTTGCTCATGTTGAGAACCTATGTACAGTATTGTTCGAAACTCAAGCAACTTTTTTGGCATTATATTTGACCCATACGCCAAACACTTGTTATTGAGAAAAACGAAAAAAGGGTTTAGATAAACTTTTCTCAAAATTAACGTGATCCATTTTTTTTAATTTTTACACCTGATTTCGACATATGTTTTAAACAAAATTATAGATTTACACACCGTTATGTAAAATTTAAAAAAATTAAGATTTTAATGAAAAGAAAAATTTGTGTTTTATGGATTTTTGTTTTCCCTTTTTAGGGGTATATCCATACAAAATGGGAATTTTTTTGTGCCCACCATTAAAAAAGATCCGAACAAAAACATCTAGAAGGCTGAAATTTTCATAAATATTTCTATTGTTGTAGGTTGCTTGGTATTAAAAATGGACAGTATCGGACAACAATTTCACCCATAGCCCCATATACAGTATCGGCCAAAACTAAATCACCCCCTTATTGATGTTTTCTTTAAAGTAGTTCCAGTTATTAAAAAGAAGGCAAATTTGAAAGATATTACACTTTTTGTTTATAGTTTTTGTAGGTCTTTAAAAAAGTCTAATAAAAAATTTTTATGTTATATTAAAGAAAAAATTTTAAAAATTACTCATATTATTTAAAATTTTATTGGTCAAAACATTAGCATCCCCTTAAAACTGATTTTTTAAATCGGATTTTTCGATTATTTCTTTAAAAAATTTTGATTAGAAATTACATTTCCAATCAAAGAATTTTGGTCCTATTATCCGATAACTACTCTTAGATCCGATAACTACTCTTAGATCAAGGTTTTGTTAATTATAATGCTGAAAATCGCAAAAAGTATGTTGTTCTGCGCGGTGTACTCAATCATATGATTTTTAAAGTTTTTCCATTGTTTTCCTTTTAATAAAAATATAATGTGCAACAAGTCTGAAGAAAAACGCCTTCATAACGTATACTGTACATTAGAGTGGGTCGGTCTCTATGGACAAAAAAAGTTGCGTCAGTCTCCCCCTAGAATTAAAGATATGTTAATAACATTTCTAAAAATATAAAAATTATTTTTTTGCCACGCCTAGAAATACCGCCTTTTTTGTTTTTTATATATTATATCGTCATTTTAAGTCCCATCGTTACATATGATATATCAATATTTATGGCTTGGCTGTAGCTACATTTCACCCTTATACGAGTTTTAAATTAGACGTAACATTCTATGCCCGACTTCTAATATCTCGGATCATTCCCCAAAATATGAAATTGAGGCTATACAATAATAAAGAGCCTTTAATTATATGAAATATATGCCTTTGAAATGCTCACTTTTATGTATTAATAGCTATTTTATAGATATTTAAAAATGTTCATATATTCATTATCAACCGTTCTCATAACAAATAATCAATTTGCCATAAAAAAGCGTCGAACACACTTTTTTAATAAATTATAAGAAATGGTTTTTTTTTCAGTTACAAACCCTTCCAGATCCTACTTCCTATCGAAAAAGAGGAAAGTTTATTATACTCTACAGCACTATAGTGGTTTTGTTCATACGACTTGTAATCAAACTACAAGTCAAAATTTTCCATATAATTCTATACAAATAGGCTGATATTTCTCATTTTACTCAAGAACGAAGTTTTTTTTTAAATAGATTAGATCGGACCATTATTCCCCTAGCCCTCATAAAACCGTACTCACCGAATATGGCTTTGGAGCTCTTAAAAATGGCTTCAAGGTTATTAATTCCCTCTTAAATCAATAAAAACAGTATATGGAAATTAAAACAAAATTCAGTATGAATGATATATTAAAAAATAAATCATATTTTATTTTTGCTTATATCTGGTATCATATGGTCTGCCATTCCCGATTCTTTAAATATATGAACCTATTAAAAAGAATGAATAAATTAGCTAATTTATCATAAAAAAGTTATCACATTTTATAAAAATTAGTATAAATTTTTTTAAAAATTGTTAAATAAAAAAATACAAGTAGTTGTATGGAAAAAACATGAAAACATTTTTATAAAACTTAACATTTTAACTTTTCATAGATTTTTATAAAATAATAAGTTAATTTTTATATACCTACATGATTTTGTTATTAATTAATATAATTAAATGCTGAATAAAATGGATATTTCATTTGTTAATATAGGGAGTAGGATGCAATTTTTGTATTGGAAATTAATTTAAAAAATTGTTTTCGACCATATCCCAAGCAAATTAATTGTTTGTATTAAGAACTATACAGGTTTTTATATATTTGTATAATAGCTCTTTATTTGTATAATAGCTCTATATTTCATGTAATTAAATGTACTTTATTTCAGTATAGCCACAACTTTAGATTTTGGGGAAAGGTGAAATGTAGCTACATCCAAGCCATAAATATTGATATATCATATGTTACGATCGGACTTAAAATGGCGGCGTAATATATATAAAAAAATATATAATATATAAATAAACAAAAAACAATGGTGGCAAAAAAATATTTTTTATATTTTTGAAAATGTTATTAACATATCTTTAATCGTAGGGGGTGACTGACTCAACTTTTTTTTCGTACAACCCTACTGTGCATTATGCAGAATTTGACTTTGTAAAATTTTGGCTTTAAGTAGTTATCAGTGACCGGGAAAGATAATTGAACAAAACTTTTTATATATTATTTGTTAAGGTATATAAAATCGATTAGCATTAAAGAAATTGTTTTTGCAGGGAACTTCTTTGCCAAAAAAAAGTCATAGTCAAAAATTAAAATTTTAATATTTAAACTGAAATATTTATTATTAGAATAAAATTATTATATCATTAATATATTATTAAATATTTTTTACTGATCAATACCGGTAAAACCAAGGCAATGTGCTTTGGTATTAAGGATACTACGCTTGTTAATATTGCAATTGAAAATATTCAAACTGATATTGTAGACGATATGCGTTGTCTAGGTATTATCCTATTTTGTGTTAAGAAAATTATATAGTTTAAATTACAATTTCTCCACAAGAATTAAGATTACAGTAGCACATGCATTTCTTTTATCGCTATTAAATTATGGTATTGAGATATATTCGGCTGCTAATTGGACAAATTTTGGGAATGTACGCAGAATTGTAAATAGGATAATTAGATATGTACATATATAGCTTGAGAGTACATGATCATATTTCTTCACACATTAGATTGTTTTTTGGATTCTCTTTTTCAACATATGTTCGTTTTTGATTACTTTATTTTATAAAATAATTTCAACAAAAACACCACCAAATTTATATGATATGTTTACGTTTTCAAGATCTACTCGTTCACCTACAATTATTATACCTAGAATCTATCTGTCGGTATTTGAGCACTCCTTCCTAGTCAGAATTTCTAGGATATGGAATACACTTCCTGCACATCTAAAAACTGTATTTGAAACTAAATTTTGTTGTTTAGTTAAATGTTTTTCATAAGATACAAGAATGTAAAGTACTGCTCAAAAATATTGCGCACCTTGTGTTAGATTTTTATTCTTTTTATATTATTACAATTCATTAAGTAAGAAAAACATGACTGAATGAAGTCCAGTTTATGTAATAAGTATCAAAATTCGACGTAAGACGAATGACATTTAAAATTTTTTTTCCCAGGTAAACAGCAATCAGACCCTCTAACATGGGACACTTTTTGGCAGATTTAATATTGTGATGATATAAATTGTAAGAATTTTATCAAATATCACTAAAAAACTTGCTTCTAGTGTTTAATCTTACTCTATGGAATAATAACACATCATTACTGTGATCTGAATATGCTTAATTCTACACAAGCTAAACCTCACACGTAATATAAACAACTTAAGAACTAATCCGTTAATATCTAATATCGTATTACATCGATTTGATAATAAATTTGTATACTAATTAAATAAAAACAAGTAATATTTCTATATTCGGCTGTGCCGATTCTTATAAACTCTTCACCAAGTATGTTTTAAAAAAACAGTTTTTATTTATTTTGTATCTCTGCACACATGTCACACATAACATACACACAAACAAATATAAACTGTAGCAGAAAGAAATATTAACCGTTGTACTGTAATACCACCATCAAACAAATATGAGCTGTAATACCCTTCTCACGAAGGTGAAGGGTATAATAATAGTTTTCGTTCGAATTGACCTCTATTTTCCATTTTCTGAAAATAAAATTTCCATTTACTGAAAATACAATTACTATTTAAAAGAACTTTAAAACCATTTTTCTTGATGTTGTTTCAGTTAGCACATGTGCATTTCTTAGTATCCTTTTTCTTGGCCAATTATCTTTTTTTAAGGATATGAAAATACTAGGATCACTAAATTTTATCCTTTTGTAGAAAATATGACCATATTATTGGGCCTATTTAAACATAGGCCTGGTTGAAATACTAAAAACGCTCAGTGCTACCGCGCGAAATTTAGAAATTATGGATCTACCAAGGAAATATTTTCAAATAACATTGACTAAATTGTTACAAATGTTTATAAATTATATTATGATTGATTGATTAAGGATTCATGTCTTCAGAATTTAAAATAGCTACATAAATTGATTGTAAAATGCTAAAAAATGAATGTGGTGAAAAAAACCCAAAATGTTCGCTACACTTAGGCAACTCAATACCAACTGGCACCAAATGGATCTTAAAATATAGGGGCAGAAGTATTTTATCATCCCCATATCCAATATTGATAAACATGTCATATAAGAATATATTATTGCCAATTTGAATTTGAATGCGCTATAATTTTGAATCAATAATTAAGGACTTGTTTCGTAAAATATTTTCTAGCGCAATTATTTTGCTATTTTAAAATAAATAAACTGGACATATGGTCCAGCAAAAACAAATTTTTTATCTTAAGTTTTTTTAATGGTATAAAAAGGGAAAATAATTAACAGAAAGTGCGCTATATGTTTGAGCAGTACTTTATAAAATTCCAATTTTAATTAAAATTAATTTTTGTCCGATATCTAACATAATTTTTATACATACCGGGGTATGTTGTATTTTCATCACAACTAGTAATCCGAAGTGCTTGGAGGATGTTGTTCATTTTTGCCAACTCTAAACTACAACTAATCATAGTTTTAGAAGAAGATATTTGTATGTCAAAAATAAAACACATTCTTTTAATGAAAATTTCATATGTTATTTGTAATGACTTTTCTACGTCCCTTTTCTTTCTTTTAACTGTATTTTCATTTGTAAAGAAATATTTGGCTTATAAAAGTGAATAATATATAATCGCATTTTTAGTTGTGACTAAAATGTATTTTGTTAAGTATGACATCAATTATTTTTTGCTAGGTATTAATACACGAGGTAAAAATAAAAATCGTTTCAAATATATATATCTAACTAATTTCTGAAAAATTTATAGAAAATATTACTCCAAATTTCAAGCCGATATTATATACAGTGATGTTCCGAAAAATAGAACCACCTCTTCTTTCGAAGTTTCTTTTTATTGAAAATCACTACAATGAAGAATTGAGTTGGAAAAACTAACTGAAATTGTATTGATCTGTTATAAATTATTTTTGCAATAATTTACGCGTCGCTATTCGTAATATTAATGAAATTTCAAATTAAACTATATAAAATGGCGTGACAAAAAATAGAGCCAGTTTGCAAAAATAAAAAAATTAAAAAAATGTTAGACAATTTTCAATTGTAAGTTTAAAGAGCCAAATAGACTACACAAGCGGCAGACAAACATACTAGTGTTTCATATTTGTACAAATGCTTGTGGTTTGCTTGTACAAAAATTAAAAAATTTTGATTTTTACACAAATATATTGAATTTTTGTCAAGCCATTTGTTTTGATTATACATATTCATAAATAACCAATTTTTTATAAAATTTCAATTTCGAATAATAATTAACATCTGTATCTTTGCAAGTCCACAAAAACGTGAAAAAACGATGTTCGTGCTAGCAATGTTTGTGTAGTGTGAGTTAAAATGAAAAAAGTATGTTTTCAAGCCGCTTGTGTAGTATATATGGGCCTTAAGGGTTATTATTACAATCCTAATGTAATCTCATTAAAAAACTATAATTTTTAATCCAAAAAGAAGCAGAAGCAAATTTTGCAGGCGAGGCCGCATAAAAATTATAAAAATACGACATGTTTAAGGTAAGGTCTATATGCAAATTGTAAAAACAATTCTTTGGTCCAAGAAAATAGTATAAATTGTAGAAATACCAAAAAAAAAAAAAATAAATAACACCTCTCTTTGGAGCATGAAATATGGAGTCATGTAAAAAAATGCGCTTTTGAGAACAAAATAGTAGGAATCTCCTTAAAAGTGCTACTTCTCATTCAGCATAGCATCATTAATTAATTATATTGGATTTTTGCTGATATATGATATATGATAATATTGGGCCTATACCCACAAAAAATAGAGCCAGTTTGCAAAAATAAAAAAATTTTAGACAATTTTCAATTGTAAGTTTAAAGGGCCAAATAGACTACACAAGTGGCAGACAAACATACTAGTGTTTCATATTTGTACAAATGCTTGTGGTTTGCTTGTACAAAAATTAAAAATTTTTGAATTTTACACAAATATATTGAGTTTTTGTCAAGCCATTTCATTAAAATTACGAATAGCGACGTGGAAATTATTTCAAAAATAATGATATTATATTTATAACAGATCAATAAAACACTTCAGTTAGTTTTTCTAACTCTATTCTTTGTAGGAGAGATTTTAAGTGGAGAGAAACTTTAAACGTGATGGTGGCTTTATTTCATCGAACATCACTGTAATATCCCGAGATATACCACTTCAAAAACTAAAAACATACCTGGGTTTGTGGTTATTGACATAACGGTTAATCTTTCAAGAGTTCAAAAAAGTATAAATGAGAAATTATGTGTTACATGAAATTTTTTTATTAATTTTATTTTTAATTACTAAGAATCTGGTAAAATGTGAGTTGAGAAAGTCCTAAATTGTAAATTATTCCATTTTTTCTGTTGATTGTTATGTGTCCAAAAAAGGCGGAAGCCTCAAAAAATCAAAACTCATTTCAAATATTTTACCAGCACTCCTAAAAGGAGATGCAAAATTAAAATGTCTTTATCCAAAGGATTTCGTTTATATATTGCATTCCTTTAGCAAAGAAAAAATGTGTTTTTGTAATCCATTGGCATTTAAACATCCAGAAACGTAATTCTTAGTTAATTAAACTAAACTATTGAATCTTATTTATTGGAAATAATTAATTTTTAACAAAAAATGCTTATTTTTATATTTAGTTCACTTAAGAAGTGAAACGTTGTCATTTTTTTACAACAATAACGTTACGCTCTTCTCACAGACGAGTTCTGTGTAACTTCTCACAGACGAGTTCTGTGTAACTCCAACACATATGTAAGTATCTTACTCTCTTTCCAAACTTCAAAACTTTGTCGCGAAAATTTGTGGTTTATAGCACTTGAAAATATTTTTTTATCACTTAACGTTATATTTTATTATTTTTCTGCATACTTTAAGTATATTTAATAGCCCGAAAAGATTTAATTTTTTACAAACATTCAACATACATTTTAACATTAAATTTTTGTTGTTGAAATTAAAACAAAAAAAAAAAAAAAAAAAACAATATTGTAAATTTTCGGATGGTACAAGAAAAAATAAATTTCATCTAAATTATTTTTTATTTCAATATTGTATATTAAAAAACAAAAAAAAAACATTCATATATAATGTTTACAGATAAATTATGATGCTAAATATTTAAAGAAATCTTTTAAATTATAAATTTAAATGCAATAATTTTTTTCAATATTTTTTAAATCCGATTTTTTGCCACCGAATGACAGTAGACTTAGGTACTTTTTGACAGCGTTTCACTTCTTAGAGTTCAGTAATCATTACGATTATTTTTGAAAAATAATTTAATTGATTATTAATCGTAATGGAAATTTTACAGCTATGATTTATACTAATTATTTGTTAATAATATTACTTTTCGTATTTTATAATTGTTAATAATATTACTTTTCGTATTTTATATAAATTATATTTATTAAAATTAATATTTATTAGTTGAAAATTTCTGACAAAACTAAAAAATATTTTTTCCAACATTAATACAAATTTCTCAAAAACTAATTCGATAGAAAATTTACATTGAAAATAAGTACAAGTATAAAAAACTAAAGTACAATAAATCCATTTCCAACATTATTGAATTAAACATTTTAATGTTTATTTTTATTAAAATTGTATTTATAACAAAATATGCAACAACAAATCGATGCCGCGAATTTATTGCAAATTCTTTGATTCGAAAAGTAACATAGTTAAACGTTATTTTGAGTTACTGACTATAAACATGCATTAGCTCTGATTATTTTAATCGCCTTTTAGGAGCTCCCAGCAAAAAATAATTGTTGTCATTCCAATGTTGTGTAATTTCTTGATGGAATTTTGTAAACATTGAAAAACTATTCCATACAAAGTCAACTATTGTGAATGAATTTTTCTCTTCAAGGGATAGGAAAATTTCAAGGGAATAAGCTTTTCACTTCTATTGGCGATGGGGGTGAATATTTCATATAATTAAATGTACTATATTCCAGTATAGTCACAGTTCAAGTTCTGGGAAGGACCAGAAGTCACACATAGAATATTGTGACATGCTACGATCGGACTTAAAAAGGCGACGTAATACATAAATAAAAACCAAAAAGGGTGGTGTATGGGAGTAGCAAAAACATATTTTTGGAAATGTTATTAAATTTTTTTTTCAACCCAAACTAATATGCATTCATATAGGGATTAACTATATTTTTAGAACGCTATATTAATCCTGTAAATCCGAGTAAATTTCTCATTTAAAAATGAATTCTCATAATTTTTTCGTTTTAAAACCGAGCACCTAATCTAGTCGAAAATAAATAGAATTTAATTTTATTGTAATAATTATTTTTTTCGTTTTTTAATACAATTGTAACTTAATATACTTAAACACTAGGAAGTTAAGTATGTTTCCCTTTTTTAATAACCCAACAAACTAAAAATCCAAATTAAAGATCTGTTTATTTAGTATATAACATTAACGTTTTCTTAAGAAATAAAATGAGTTTATCATTTACATTAGATTTTCACTTAATATTCTTAAGAAAGCCTTTGATTTAAAACTTTTTACTACTTTAAATACATATACGTTTGTGTGTTACACACATTAAAAGTCGAATTCAATATTTTGGTCCAAGGACGGACACTGTTTATTTTGATCGAAATCGGTCCATAACATAGACAACAAGATTTAATTTCTTTCCAATATTGAATTATACCATACTACTTTTCTACCTTTTTAAAATATCAAAATGGTTACAAAATATTTAAAGCTTATAAATATGTGGATTAATTTAATATATGTTAATAGTTATATATATAACACTTATGGCAAAGTTTTTAAACGTGCAATAACATTAAGATTTTAAATTTCTTAAAGAAATGTAGAAGTAGCGGAAGTCATGGAAATTATAATAAGCGAGATATTTGTAAAAAACGGATTTTGTCACATTTGACCCTCTATTATAATAATTTTTGTTTAAGATAAAAAATGTTATTTTTTATTTTATTTATTTTCATTTATTTTTTATTTTCATTTATTTGTAATACCAAGCCTAAAATAAATGTTTTCAAAATTTTGATAATCATAATAACTGTTTTAGGAAACATATAAAAATAAATGTTGTTCATAACTGTTATTATTCAATTTATATTTATACCCTACACCATTTTAGTTGGGAGGGTATATTCAGTTTGTGCAGATGTTTGTAACGCACAATAATATTGGTTCTATACCCACCTTAAAATTTTTCTGTTTTGACATTCAAATCTGTAACGAGAAATTGATCATAGGAAGTAGATGTTAAAAAAGTATATCCATCTTTTGAAAACTACAGTAATGCGGCTGGCTACCAAAATATAACATGCTTTGTGCTCGATAGTGTTCCATAATGGAGTTTCAAGATTGCTCTTGCCACAACTTAAACAACTGTTGTTTTTGAGTACTCGATCAGATAATTTTGTTTACAATACAATATATAAATTCAAATTTTAGGTTAAGATATCTTGAAAAAGAGAGAATATAAAAAAACATTTATTTTAAACTTGATTCATTGGACAGATGATAAAGTAAACATATTTTAAATTTTTGTTGGTCTGTATAGTTAATCATGAAATGTGGCCTTATTTCCAAAATTCTTCTTTAAACATTAAAAAGAGATATAACAAGTAAGAGTTCTATATTCGGTTGTGCCGAACCTTATATACCCTTCACCATGGTACGTTAAAAAAAACAGTCAGTACCAAAAGTTCTCACTTAATTCAGACACACATACCCTATTTCATATTTCTAGGTTCAATATTATAGAAAATTAAAAAGTAACTTTTGAAAAACAACATACATACTTAATTTCATGTTTCTAGTACCTTTAAAAACAAAAAAGTATCAAAAAGTTCACTTTTTCCGGTTCTCACCTATTTCCTACTATACATACTTAATTTCATGTGTCTAGGTTCAATATTATAGAAAATTCAGAAAGTACCTTTTGCAGAACGAAAAAGTACCAAAAAATTCCCATTGATTTGTTCTCGTCTAATCCGAGCTCTACATACTTAATTTCAAACAAAAAAGTACCAAAAAGTTCCCTTTTATGGTTTTTCACCTAAATTCGACTCTTCCGTATGATTATGTATTTTGTTTTTTGCAATTTCTCTCTGAGCATGAAAAAAAATCTTTATTTTTGATGAAATTTTTAGAGCTTGTCTCGATTTTTGCTCAACTCTCCGGTATTTATGGACCGATTTTGCTGATTTTAAATAGTGATCTTCTCGAAAGCATGTCTAACAGAATTATTGAAGATTCGGATCTCGCCGTTATCTGGGGTCCTCTAAAATCTGATTTCAACAAACACACAGACGGACACAGCTTAATCAACTCCGCTACCTATAAGGATCAATAATATATATACTTTATGGGGTCGGAAAATTATATTATCGAAATTACAAACGGAATGGCAAACTTATTTATACCCTTCTCACGAAGGTAAAGGGTATAAAAACAAGGTTGGCCATCGATACCGCTAAGCTATCATTACTGTTAAATACATTTTGAGCTCTGCGAAAGTTACCGCTGAAATATCGTTACCGAAATAAACCAAAATACCGTTATTGCTAAAATAGTGTTACTGTTAATAATAAATATTTAAAATTATGTTTGTTCTACATTTTTCGTGCCACTTGGAGTAGCACGATAAAATACTGTTTCTGTAATAAGTGTGAATAAAGTCAACGCTATCATTTATCCGCATCAAAACGGATGTCAGCATTTATTCTTCGCTACCATCATCGTTTTTAAATAACGATGCACTAATTGTTTAATTTTGAAAAGTTTCAAGTAATTAAGAATTTAAAGTCGGGCCTGGTCCACATACTCTTCACAACAGTGAATAGTAAGAGGTGTAAGGTATTAAAAGAACCAGACACCTGTACGTTTTTTAATAAACAATTGTATGATTGAAATTTTTGTTGTACTTTTCTTATTTAACGAATTTACTTGTATTCGTCTCTGAATTTTAAAATTTCCAAAAAAGGAGTCATAAGTTCAAATTTTAGTTTTTATCATCATTAACTTTATAATTTTATATATGTTAAATTTGTACTAAAATTTCCTTGTATTTTTATTGTTTAATGTTAATTGTTATTTCTTGTTCTTCTAGATTACGAATCAGAATACCATTATGGTTCTGATTTTGGAGACTCATCGGAAAAAAGTGATGACGATGATATTTTAATGTCAAATTCCGAAGAGGAGAGTCTGGAAGGTGGAAACGAGAGCGAATCAGAATTTTCTGTTTGCAGCTTTACTCAACCAGGTGTCGGCCGTCCACATCGGCCACCTAGTCCAGATCCTATTTGGCTACAGGATCGAGAGTTTGCATTTTTAGAGCTTCCAGAATCCTCTCATGATTTATTAATAGATAATGATCATGTATTAAAAGCAGTTAGCGTTTATGAGGTTCTAAGACGATTTCGTCACTTAGTACGTCTATCACCATTTCGATTTGAAGATTTTTGCGCAGCATTAGTTTGCGACGAACAAAGTGCACTGTTAACGGATATACATATAATGCTTTTGAAAGCTATACTCCGAGAAGAAGACGTACAGGGAACCCATTTTAGCCCATTGGATCAAAAAGATACGGTCAACATAAGTCTTTATTTAATCGATGCAATTACATGGCCAGAAGTATTGAGAAGCTATGTTGAAAGTGACGATTCCTTTGATCGTGATGTTTATAAAGTTTTGTGTGCAGGAGAGTATCCGTATACGGGAGTATTAGATCGTATACGAGTATTGCAATTTTTAACAGATCAATTTCTTACCACAAACGCTATTCGTGATGTAATGCTTCAGGAAGGTCCCATACATTACGATGATCATTGCCGAGTATGTCATAGATTAGGAGATTTATTGTGTTGTGAAACATGTCCTGCAGTTTATCATTTGGAATGTGTTGAACCTCCAATGTTGGATGTACCAACAGAGGACTGGCAGTGCGGAATTTGTAAAGCTCATAAAGTAAGTGGTGTAGTAGATTGTGTTTTGCCGCAAGAAAAACAAGGAGTACTTATACGACACGAAAACTTAGGGTTGGATAGACACGGCAGAAAGTTTTGGTTCATTGCTCGAAGAATTTTCGTTGAAGACCAAGCCGGTGAAAATGTATGGTATTACAGTTCGGTCGCAAAATTCCAATTATTACTTAGTTTGCTTGATGGTGAGGATTTAGAATCAAGACTTTACTCTCAGATTATGGAATTGAAAGACGAAATATTACGACAACTAAAAATTACTGAAACTCTTACAACTGAATACAAGCACAATAAAAAGTCTTATCTTGAAATAGAAAACGAATTATTAGCTAAAGATGATAAAAGTATTGGCAACAAAGAAGCTGAAGAGAATGATAATACGGAAAATGTTGAAGATATAGAATCAAAATTACCAGAAAACAAAATCGTAACAAGGCAGAAATCTTTGCAACTGTCAAACGGAACGCTTTATTTTAAACTGGGCATGGAAAATAGTTTTAAAAGTTATGTCAATCAATATACATCAAATGTCATAGCGTTAAATAAACCTCAGCGAAATGAGGAAAGAGACAAACGTCGTCATTTATCTCATAAGTTCTCACTCACAACTGCTTCGGAGTTTAAATGGATGGGTGTGACAATGGGAACGGCAGATAACATTATAACAACTTTGCGCCAAACGCTGCTTTCTTTTGAACAAAATATCGCAAATCCGTTTTTAAATCCGAATTGGAGTACATTAAAGAAACTTTGGACTTCGGCCGTTATGTGTTGTCGTACACCATCAGATTTTGCATTAGTTTTATTACTGTTCCAATCATCTGTAAAGAATGTTGTGTTTGCTAATGTATGGCATGAACAATTGGGACACACAACATTGCATCGCATTACTGCAGCTGAACGAGAAGACCGCAAAAAAATTGAGAAGCGGGAAAAAAGAGAACGTGATGACGAAGAAGAACGTAATCGATTGGCTTTTAATTATATAAAATATACCCTTGGCTTAAAACATCAGGTGTGGAAACAGAAGGGAGAGGAATATCGCGTACATGGCCAGTGGGGATGGATGTGGTTGTCATCAAATAGGCGTTGTGGACGCCCTCGTCGATCCGCAATTCGGGGACAGGCAATGTTGCCTTTTAAAATAAACGTTCACTACTCCAATGGTTCAGATGTCGATGAAATAATAACTGTAGATCCTCGTACGTATAAATTTATAATACAATGTGAAAAAGATTCCCTTCGAGGGTATAACTATAACTACTTGGAAAACTACAAAAATATTAAAGTGAATAAAATAGATGACAAAAATATAGGAATAATCGATGTTTCAAAATCTCTTGCGATGGCAGGTAGACTTTTATACCCAAAGATTGCGAAAAAAAGCTGTTTGGACGAGTTATTATCACGGCGTATACGTCTTAAAGAGGCTGAAGAACAAATGAGTGTAAAAAATGAGGATTCTGAAACAAATAATACATCAAATGCTTCATCTCTTCAAGTATCTTCGAGTAACGGTTGTCTGCTAACACGACCGACTTTTTTGGAAAAGCGTTTATTACGCTTAGTGGAGACGTCAAAAACTGGCGTGTCTCAAAATAGCAGCACAAATGTTAATATAGATCTTGTCAATTCATTGGCTAAAAAAATTCAAAGCGTTCGCTTACAGTTTAGTCAACTAAATCGTTTCGCTAAGCAATACCGATGCTACACCAAGGAATGCAATACTAATTCCAATGCTGTATCTCAAATCACTCAGAATACATGTTATTCGCCCTTATGTTTGCAAAAGGCTAGAGCTAAAAAAGAATTACTTCTGCTATTGCGTAAAGCACACACGGCTGGAAATGGATCCAAGGAAACAGTAGCTGCAATTTTAGGTGCTGTTAAGAAACCATCTATTCTGGAACAGAAATTAACTGAGGGAAAAAAAGATTGTATAACATTATCTGGAGATGATGCCGAAGATTATAAGTGGTTGGATGATACACCCAAAGATTTATCTATTGATTGGGAGCACGCAAGAAACGCAGCTATACCATTCGATGATAAACTTTTAAAAGAATGTTACTTAACAAATGAAGAGTGTTTATCGGCTGACAACTTGTTAGATAGTGCGATAAAATCTGAAATTGATTCTACTGATAATAGTACCAGTGTATTTGGAGGTGAAGAGAAAATGGATTTCATCGATAATATAGATGTTTGTAGTAACGTTGAAGTCGAAAGTTCCGAAACAACAAATGATGGCTCTTTAGCGGCAGCAACATTGAATTCGGGATCATTAGAGGAGTCTAATGAGCAGCAAACATCTAGAAGAAGTAAGAAGAATGCAAAAACTAGAAATAAAACTTACATCGGCACTAAAGATGTTTTGGACCAAACATTATCAACCGATGTCGCACAAAAGAAGCAAAACCGCCGTTTTCCTATTCATCAACGTGTTTCTAAACGTGAGGACATCGCTAAGATTGAAAAAGAATATTTTCCTAACGGAAAGGAACGTATTTATTCAGCCACATCCACAAGAGCACGTATATATCTAGTATCAGACATTGCAAAAATAAATCCTAATAGAATTGAAAAGCCATGCGAAGTTAGTGCGGACAACAAATCAACTGTCAAAAACATTCGGCCATATTCTAAATTTCCTCTAATATCCAGTTTCTTAACACATAAACTGAAAAAGAGTCTATTCGTTCTACCTCGTTATGAACTAATGCGTATAGCAAGAGTTGGTGGCAAAATTCCTGCAAGTGGGTTTCATCATTTAGCCAAAAATAATCCACTAGTATGGCCCTATCAGTGCTCTAGGCCTCTTTTTAAGACATGCTGGTCATATCGTACATCAAACGTTACAACGCTCTCAGCCATTGCCCTACAACTTCGTATACTTTGGTGTTGTTTAAGATGGGATGACATGATTGCTAAACCACCATCCGCTGATGGAAAACACCAAGTAAATACTGAAAATGAAATTGTAACTCTAGAATTATTGAAACAAAGAAATTGTGGAAGATATGGAGAAAGAACGCAATATTTACGTCGTAAGGTTGTTATCCCATTAGAACTTCCGAAAACAATAAGAGGTAGGTAATATTTAATAAATAAATAATACATTGTATAAACATTTACATATAAATATATTAAAATTATTCATTTTTAAAACAGAGGTAACATCAATAAGGTCTGGTTTACGTAAAAGGAAACGTGCCGAATCTCCTCAACCTACTGAACCTCAAGTATCTGAGGAATGGGTGGAAGAGGATAAACTAGAGTTATGGGAAATTAAATTAATTGGAGAGAAGATTGAGAAAGCAAAGCTTACAGCCACAACTCGTTCTATCGCCCAGCAGCGTCAAAATGAGTCGTCATCGAGTGGTCTAAATGCAGCTCCTAGCAACTTGAACAAAAATATGTCAAGTTCGAAAAATTCAAATGAGGATGTGAAGGAAAAGGTTGAACACCAGATTAGAATGCAACGCTTAGCTGCAAATCCACAGAAAAAAATTGGAGAGATCAATAAACCGTCTCCTCAAGGTATGATTAATAAATACATATAATAGATCTTTATGTTATCCTTTTTATCATATACATTTTGATATGTCATATAATGTTACCCAACAAATTTTGGCTTATTGTGACTGGCCTATATAAAAAATTTATTCACTATTATTATATATATTAGCTAAAGGTCAAATAATTGGGAGTCGTCGTGTTATTGTAAAAAATCCAGATGGCAGTACGAGAATAATACAACAAACCGTAGCATCGCCAGTAGCAAAACAAAATATCAATACAATAAATCCTGGAACAACTTCTACGACAACAACACCATCGACATCAAATAATATACAGCAACCTGTTCAACCAGCCACACAAAATTCCAGCCAAACGTCAAATAATTTAACTTCATCAATTTCTCCGGCTCCACAGCAACATAAAGTCCAAATCATAAGGGGCCCAGATGGAAAAGTTAGTGTCCGTGGTCTTAGTCCAGGACAACAATTAATTCAAATGCCAGACGGAAAGCTTCATGTTCTTACAACTTCTACATCTAACTCATCAACCTCTGCGTCCCCAGGATCATCAGGAGGCCAAAGTAAGGATTTTATTGTATTTAGTCAAATGCTTTTGTAATATTTTTCTCTTTATTAGCTGTTATCGCAAGTAAGAAATTACCTGTTAAGGCACCAATGGCTCAACCTAATTCTACCCTTGTAAAACAAATTACAGTAAAACAAATGTCGAAAAGCTCTTCTGGAGTTCAAACAGTGCAAAAGGTAGGTTGAATTAATGTTCATTATTAACTTTTGAAATTATTATTGTATGTGTTGGTAATATTCAAATATATATTATATAGATTGTAACAACTCCTGTTAGAAGTGTATCAAAAATCGGAACACAGATTGTATCACAAAATCAACATGTTTCTGGCTCACCAGGAGTACAAAAAATTGTATCAAATAATTCTACAACAAAAGTGGTTCCCAATAATCAAAGTCTGCAGCAACTTATTGTGCAACCTGGACAAAAACTTCTAGTGGGACAAAACTCCCAAGGGCAAAAGGTTATTATTCAGCCCGCACAACAATCATCTACAACAACACTGGTAGGACAACCGGTCAATAGTACAGCGCAAGTCATTCCACAAACAACGAATCAAGTTAATGTTAGCCAGCAACAAGTAATTGCTAATCAAACAGTTTCAAGCGGAACACAGGTAAATGCTGGACAACAGCAGCAACAACCTCAAAAGGTTATACAAACAATTGTCAATACTAGTAATGTCCAGCAACAGATTGTAGTTGGTGGTCAAAGAATAATTCTAAGTCCTGGACAAACTATTTTAACGCAGAGATCGATTCCTGCACAAAACGCAGCACTACAAGTCGTGCAATCTCCAACTACGGCGCAAATAAATTCGGTTCAAAAAACAACTACTCCTCAAGCTACTTCGACGTCCGTTCAACAAAATATACAGACATCGAAGGTTTTGAAGCAATTTGTTATCCAACCACAACAAACGGCACAAAATACAACTTCTATTGATGCTCAAAACAATATAAATGTTATTAAAACTCAACAAAATATTAATCATTCTCCTGCAGTCAGTGCTTCAACGCCTCAAGCGTCAAATAATCAACAACAAATAATTGTACAGAACTCAACCTTAGCTCAGCAACTCGCACAGGGCAAACTACAGGTAGCTACAATTAATGGTCAACAAGTTATTATTAAGCCTTTAGGAAACAATCAAGCTCAGATTGTGGCTCATATAAAGACTCAAAGTGATGGCAATGCACACATTGTAACGAACACAGCCGTTGAACATCAAACGACTCCCACAAAAACGCCCCCAGTTTCACAAGTTGTAAGGTTTATAATTAACTAAATTTGCCTTTTTATTTACTTTCGTTTTTCTTTCAGAGCATTCAATCTCAATCCATTCAAGTTGCACCTCAGCCTCAACAACACCAATCGATTGCACCACAACAACAAATACAACAATCGAATCAACCAATGTCTATAGAGGAAAGTCTATTACAAGGACAACCTCCAGGAACAGTGATTAAATGCGTTACTGCTCAAGTAATTCAAACAGAACAGGGGCCTCGTATAGTGTTACAAGGTCTAGTTGGTAATGATTTTACTCAACAACAACTTGCCCTTGTGCAGCAACAGGTCAAACAACAATTGTTAAAAGGTATGAACTGCAGTCGAATAATTATGTAAATGTTTTAATAGTTTTGAGAACTAGACTAACATGTCTAATGAGGCATGAGTTGAAAAAAAAAAAACAATTATGTCAAAAACTCGTCGATTTTCTGTCGCTTTTTTAAATGGCATATGTCGGTATTCGTCAATAATATGACTATGATGAAAATATATTAAAGAATGTGGTATTGTAATTCGACAGAATCTGTCAATGTGTAGTCAACTGTGTTTTGTTTAAAAATGTACATCCGAGGAACAAAAAAATGTGTTTGAATATTTAATATTAAATTCAAAAAATGTTTATGGTTCTTAACTAATCTCTGAATCATAAAAACCGATAATTTAATTGATGATGATGGCATACAATATTACCCGACATAAAAATTGTGGAAAAGATGTATTAATATCTAATCGTATTATTAGATGCGATTTAGATGCCGTTTGTTAAGTATTTGAAATTATGTTTGAAAATTTTAAATGTCCGAAAATTCGAAAACTAACGGTTTTAATAATCATATATTGCCTAACCAATAGGCTCGATTGTAAAAATGAATCAAATTAAATGTTTCTTTTTTCTTAGCTTTTTAATAACTTTCTGGTTAACAGTTTTTCAAATCAGCCGAAAAAACGAACAGTTTTGTACGTTGTTCATGGGAAATTTATTGTACAGCAAGGATGCATGATAACATCTGTAAACAAATTTTCATCTTTTTTAAAACTTTTTGATTATGTAAAATATGATAAATAAACATTTAATAAAAAATTCGGCGTTCGGTCAAAATTTCGCCGAACACCGTACATTGGCCGAACCTCACTTTTTACCGAACCCGTACCCGAACGTTTGGTCGGACACTAATATATAATGTTATATTTCATGCTACAAGATTTTGATAATTTATTTATTTTATAGTTTAAAGAACTGCTCCAATAGACTTCCGTTTTATTTCCAAACAACCAATAAATAACATAAAGTCATGCCCATGCCCAAAAAAAATAAATTAAAAACGACAAAGTTTAACACATTTCTTTCACTTATATTTAAAGCTTGTAAACTAACATTTTAATCGATTTTGTCACATTATTATTTTTATCATTAATAGTTTTTTAAATAATTAAAAAGGATTGGTCTAATAAAATTCAAAGTGATCGGTTTTTTTTAAATACTAGATTTTTTTCTGTTCGAGTTTTACAAACAAAAATAAAAAATTTTAAAGAAATTTAAAAAATTAAATTAATTTTTTTTGATTAAAATAAGATAAAATAAAAAAAATGTTTTTCATATATACTAATATGAAAAAATGGGTAAAATATGCAAACATATGCTCTAACATATCGATGACAAAATTCTTAAATTGGTCTGAAACGTGTAAATATATTATCCATGAGTCCATACGACGCACTACAAAATCATGCATTTGCATATTTTGGTTTTCCCTGTAATAACGATCCAAAACTAAGTAAGCGTAAATTCTTTTGATAGTTTAGCATCTTCTTATTTCCTAAACACAAATACTTATAATAAAGTCCTCTAAAAACTTAAGGAGTAGGAAAAATAATGGACATTCCTGTCGGGGCACATGTTTAGGTTATAATGAAATTTTGATTGGGTATGTTACCTTATGGAGAAATTCGAAAAGGATAAGTCCACAGTTTATGGAAAAATAAAAAATCATATGGATGCGTAAATTTAATCAAAAATATATGACATTAACAATGGTTGATTATTTAATTCATGAAAATATCGCAAAGAAAATAGCAACAAGACCACTAAGTTGGAAAACATCCTTAAGGAACATATAAGCGAAACTGTGGACTATTTTTTATCAAATTCAATTTAATTTTCCCCATTATAATGTCCACATAACTAACTAAATTTTCCTCATAACCTAATTATAGTGTTTTTGTATAAATATTTGTGTTTAGGAAATAAGAAGGTGCTAAACTAATAAAAAAATTGATGTTTAATTTTGAAAAGAGAATAATTTGTATAAATAATTTTGAAAACTGAGGTTATTGATTTCTATCAACAAAACTTTTTTTCAAAACACTTTTGTGATAGTTTTTGTGTGATTTAGGGGCAACAAAATTATCCTACATAGCCATACAAATTTAAAGGAGCGCAAAAATTTTGTTTGCAGAGCAGTGATTTTAATATTTGCCCTTGTTTATCAAAAAAAATTATACCGCAAAACTTAACATTTTCAAAAAAGTAAATTATATAAAAGTTTTTAAAATGTTTTACTACTCATGTCGAATTTGATACATAATATAGACTAGAGACCCAACTCTATCCGAAAAAAAACCTAATTCAGCTGTCAAAAAAAAAGAAAAAAAAAAAAACAAAACATTAAAATTGTAGATTGCATTGATATAAACATGATAATATTTGTTCAGCATTTTATATTTGCTAAAATGTAAAATTTTTTCATTTTTCGGTGCATTAAAATGTGGTGTATTCTAATTTCCAATGTTGTCAGGAGTTCTTTAAAATATTTTCGGTACTTTATTTACATTTAAAATAAGTGTAGGAATAACGTCGGTACCAAAAAGCCTATTAAAATGACATAATGACAGGATTCAGAAATTAGTGTCATGGAAATTGCCAAGAGTTGTACAGGAACTGAATATGTATCGGCAAATGCAACTTAAAATTTTAGCAAAATTCCAGCTAAAGAAGACATTTAATATTTTTGAAAGTTGAAAAATATCAGCGGTATCTATGGACAAAAATCTAGTACTGAATAATTTCGAATTTTGGTTAACAAAATTATTTTTTGTTCTAATGTGTGATTATCTTTTACGTTTATTTATAATTTTAGCACAAGAATCTAGTGGAAAGCAAGGTGTTTTGGGACCAACAAAAATTTATTTAGCTGTGCAACCATCAAATCCAAGCGGCCAGCCTCCACCACTCACACCAGTGCATCAAGCACAACAACAAGTGAGTAGTTGTTAATGTTGATTACACATATACATTTAGTTATATAATAATGTCGTTAAGCAAAATTCAATACGTAGATCGATCCATTTATATGTTATGCAATAATATTTATTCGATTATATATTTTTAATGTTCGTTAGTTCGTACATACATATATGTTATATTCAGTATTTCCTATCCAGCTCTTAGTTTAAAAAATAAATGCACACGTATGTACCTAACATTGGCGCGAATTACATATGTGTTTTCAATTTGAAATGTTTGGAAAACAAAACAAAGTTCAAATAGATCGGCTTATATATTTTATATATTTATGTACAAAGATACATACGTACAATCAATACTTAATTGCATATATGCTCTAAAAGCTGGATTTTTAATTATTCTTACTCCTAATACAATTTAAAATAAGTTTAATATTATTATAAAGTTTTATTTACAAATTGCACTTTTTCAATTTAAGAATATTTTTTATTTTTATATTAAAATCATTTTTACAATTTTAAGTTAAGGTAATTTGAAAAATAAAATTGATTTTATTGTCAAGCGCTTTTTGCAAATAGACTAATTGATTAAAGATATTCAAAATGTTTTTATATAAGTTTCGCATGTTTTCGTTTTTTTTTAGTTATGAAAATTCAAGAGAAATTCAAATTTATAATAAAACAGCCGGTTTAAGTTCATTTCATGCATTATTTTTAAATTTTTATATATTTGTTAATTGTGTTTTAATATATTCACCTGATTAGAAACAAAAACTGTAAATGTAAGCAAATGTAAAATAAACGATTCTTGTTTTTTTGGCATAAAAATAATAATTTGTGTATTGCAATCTTTGTTGTACAAATATGAACCCTGAAAAAGTAACCTTTTCGTATTAGTTGGATGATTATTTGCAATTGGCCTTTGTGTTGACAAAAAGCGCTCGCTATATGTTGAATTTAAAATGATTGTCTTTTTAAAATGCAATTTGTATACACAAAAAACCACAAAATTATTTGTTATTTCTAACTCTATATATTAAAAATCAAAAAAGGAAATATGACTGTAAATTTAAAAAAGTGGCCATTCAAGAAATCTTTAAAATAAATTTTTGAAGAGATTAACCATCGATCGCAATTAGACCTAATATTTACGGAAAAAATATATGTATATGTTATGTATGTATATACATATTTATAATTCGCAAAATCTTAATACAAACTATTTTGATAACACAAAGGCTTGTTCATTTTTTAATCATCTCATCTAATCGCAAGAAAGGCTGCAAAGAAACCTACCTTTGGTGTGTAGTGTTTATGTAAAGTCAATTTACGAACCATAACAGTGGATAAAATCTTTTATAAATTATTGTTAATCTCTTCGAAAACTTTTTTAAAGGTTTCCTGGAATAAGTACTACAACTGATCCTAATATAACACAATAAGGTATGTAGGTTTTAATTACTTATTGGCCAATATCAAAGCAGCTATTTTATTGTTAAAAGTAGTTTAGAGTACGTATGTATTAATATATAAGCACATATGATATTTATAAAAATGTGAGTTGATTCGGCGATCCGGTGTTATACTCCTATTAAAGTGTTGGGAAATCCAACATTAACATAATATGTTAATATGTTAAGTTGTGTGTTATTTTTATATTTTATTATATTATAATAAAATATAAAAATAACACACAACTTAAATTTTCCATCTATATTTTTTCCATCCATATTTTTTTATTACACATTACTTCTGCACTATTATTTTATTTGCAATCAATTTCAGTTGAAATTGTAATCATGTTACCCAACCTTTTAAAAACTGCGAAACTCTGGTAGATAATTTGGCATACAATTAAGGGAAACGAAAATTTATTGAATTTTTTTATTAAAAATTCGTTCGGAATCGGTAATTAATGAAATTTAATACAACTAAAATTTTTTTCGCAATGCTCGCAATTATCCTGCCACCGAAATAACAATATACGATTTTATACACATTTGTAGTTTTTATTATATAATTGGTATTTGTAATTTTGTGTTCTGATGGGTGGCTTTTGAATAACGATTAATTTGTTCATCCAAAATATAACCGTTTCCATTTTTTCATGTATTAGCTTAAAAATTTTAAAAATTTATGATTGTTCATATGTATCAAAGTTGTACTTAAAAATAGAAACGTTAGAAACTAAAGTATAACAAGTAGTCCGACGCTTTGACAGCAGTACCTAATTCTAAGCATGTGTTAGTCAAAAAGTACCTAACTCTAAATATGTGTTGGTAACAAAAATGTTTTATAAAAAATTACAATTTTAAATTTGTTTGAATTTTCAATACCAAAATTTGAAACTCTGTTTGTAAAACAAGATTCAACAACAAAAAAGAAATGTCAATAAATTAATAAAAAATATTTTTCCAGATCATAAAAATTAAACAAATTTTTAAATGAAAAGTGCATTAAAACTATTTAAAAAAATTGCATTTTTTGTGGATAACTGCAATTTCGCTTTGGATCCTTAAAAATGGTCAAAAAAGTAAGTTAAACATTTGAGTATTTTGTCAAGTTTTAATTTCTCACAAGAGAGTCGATTTTACACGGCACTCGTAGATGTGAGAGAGTAATTTCATATATGTGAGAGTTGGACTAATTGTTATACTTTGTTTGAACAATTTTCTTCTGAAAAAATAAACAGAAAAATAAAATTAAAAATAAAATTTAAAATCAAGAACATCATTGAATTTATAAAGGTAAGAATTGATAAAATGTACATATGTGTGAAATAGTTATGTATTTTTTATTTACAAATTTGTTGACATTCTATAATAGTTTAATTTTGAAATTTATTAATACTCAGTATTCTAGTCTGAAAATACCTTGAATGAGAATAATTTTGAAAATGTGTGCTTATATATATATGTACTTGTAACAACTTTTTTTTATATATTTATCTGCTTTGAACTGGTAAAATTAATAAAAGTACTTTAACGTGTATAATTTCTAATAGATTTGTATTATAAATCCAACTTTTTATTTACCTTTTAGACATATGTATACTGAATAATTTATATCTAAATATATTTTTAATAGACAACATATGTTTCAACTAAACAAGTAAATACAACATCAGAGAAACCAAATACAGCAGCACAAAAACTTTTTTCAAATAGTGGAATACATTTTAAATATAATTTAACAAACAACGGAACAGATGGCGAATCGGAAATTTCTAATCAAAAAAATTCATCTTTGACATCCAGCACAGGCGATACTACACCTCAATATATTGACTATTCCTCAGAACAAAGTATTAATACTAACAACAGCAAAAAAATAATAAATAAATCTCTTAACTGTATTATTACTATTTTTGTAGATACGAACAACAGTAGCTGTACAATGAATCAAGATAGTTTGAATATTGCTAACAATGAAATTTCAACACTAGTTCAAATGCCTTCAACATTAAAACTAAACACAGATATAATAGAGGGACAGAGCAATGATTTCGATAAAAAACAATCAATTATAAATAATATAAATACTCACGAATACGAAATTAATTTCGACACGGATGCTAGAAACGAGTCAAAAATAGAGGATGACCTAAGTTTCATGAATCTCTCAAATGATTTTAACAAAACTGAGCTGGCTGTAAGTAAATATTTTTACCTACAAATTACATCTACATCTCTATATATATAATTAATAGGCAAAGCGATTTTTTGTGACCCCTTTTACTCCTACAGTATTCATTTGATTTTGACAAAAGGTATATCTTTTTTAAGGAATTTCTTCGCTGATGTGCACAATATATGTATTAATAAGATCTGTTCGGAATTTTGGGAGCTATAAGCATTTAAATTTGTTACTAGTACATAGAAAAAAGTCACACGAACAAATGCTTGAATAAAAAAACAAACAAAGCAAGAAACAAAACATAAAAAGTATACATTGATGCCAAATATAATCTAAAAAATATTTAATTTTTTATACCCTTTACCTTCGTGAGAAGGGTATGTATAAGTTTGTCATTACGTCTGTAATTTCTTTAATATAATTTTCCGACCCTATAAAGAATATATACTGATAGCGGAGTCTATTAAGCCATGTCCGTCTGTCTGTCTGTATGTTTGTTGAAATCAGTTTTTAGAGGACCCCAGATATCGGCGAGATCCGAATCTTTAATAATTCTGTTAGACATGCTTTCGGGAAGATATTTAAAATCAGCAAAATCGGTCCATAAATAACGGAGATATGAGCAAAAATCCGAGACAACCTCTGAAAATTTCATCAAAAACTTAGATTTTTTATTCATGCTCAAACAGAAATTGCAAAAAACAATCAAAATACAAATACATACATTGTTATTGTACTTTGTTTATAAAGACAAAACGAGAGCACCAGAGCAAGAGTAGCAGAGCGAGAGCTGCACTAGTGCGTTGTTATTGGCTAGAAACATGAAATTAATTTGTGGAGCCTGGGTTAAGTAAGAAGCCATAAAAGGGAACTTTTTGGTACTTTTTCGTTTTTTAAAAGGTACTTTTTGAATATTTTATAATATTGAACCTAGGAATATGAAATTAAGTATAAAAAGGGAACTTTTTTGTTTTGTTTTTTTTTTCAAAAGGTACTTTTTGAGTTTTCTATAATAATGAACTTAGAAACATGAAATTAGAATCGGAATTAGACGACATCCGGAAAAAGTAAACTTTTTTGTTTTTTAAAAGGTGCTTTTTGAATTTTCTATAATATTGAACCTAAAAATATGAAATTAAGTATGTGGATTCTTAATTAGGCGAGAAAAAAAGGGATCTTTTACTTTTTTCAAGAGGTACTTTTTGAATATTCTATAATATTGAACTTAGAAACATAAAATTAAGTATGTAGATTCGGAATTAGGTGAGAACACATAAAATGGAACTTTTTGGTACTTTTTCGTTCTTTAAAAGGTACTTTGAGTTTTCTATAATAATGAACTTAGAAACATGGAATTAACTCTTACTTGTTTCTGTAATCATTTTAGATATGCATACATATTTTTATAACCTGAATTTTTAATTTAATTTCGATTAGGGAGGCGGAGCTCCCTTTATGTACTCTAGTTTATATAATTAGTTGATGGACCTGAAAATCAAATCAGGGATGGGCAAACTATGGCTCGTAATTCGCATGTGTCTCCTTGGGAGTGTATATATGTACATTAGTATGTCCCGTGGAGCACATTTTTGGAGGAATACCTCTCAAACGAAGCATATTTATGTACTAATTATGAAAAAAATAAAAACAAAGTCCGTCAGTACCCTACCAGCGATTAAAAATATTGATCTAAGTACAATATTCTCAAAAAAAATTCTGCAATCTTTTCGAAATGGGTCTCAAAAATTCTGTAATTTTGAGCTTATCGCGGAAAAAATAACAAATTTTATAAGGGGTTTATAGTTTTCAAAATTATTTATAAAATTCTAAAATATACGAAACTAAATATTTTTTAACATTTTTTCTATTCCTGTTCCAATCCTGTTCCTCGCGACACTCTTATGTACATACAGAGATGTTCCAAAAAATAGAGCCACCCCTTCTTTCGAAGTTTCTTTTTACTTAAAATACTTCCAATGAAGAATTGAGCTGGAAAAACAAACTAAAATTTTGTATTGATCTGTTGTGAATATAATACTATTATTTAGCAATAATTTACGCGTCGCTATTCGTAATTTTAATGAAATTTTAAATTAAGCTATATAAAATGGTGTGAAAAAAAATAAAGCCAGTTTGCAAAAATATAAAAATTTAAATTTATCGAACATCCCTGTACATACATACATATATTATTTATTTCATAAAAAACTTAAGAGTTTTGAATCGACTAACGAGCAGCAATAACTTTATTTTGGCACTCAAAGTTCCCTTTTCACTTTAACGTAAAAAATGTTTACTGTTCTGAAACTTTTCAGTGGAATTTTGGCAATAGGAATGATAATCATCTATATTACTAAAGACAAATGCTATCTAAAAAATCGCATATTTTTAGAACAATATTGTTAAAAACTCCTGCTTTATTAACATAAATCTCAAAAGGTAGTAACAACAAATTAGTCAACAGTGTTGCACACATATAATTAAAATTTTTCTTGTTAAATTTTAATGCGTACAATTTAACTGATATCCGAAATCTTCAAGAACTCTGTCAGACATGATTTTTAGCAGTTTCTTATTTAAAATCAGTGTTTAAGCGAGTTTTGTTGCGAGCTGCATTTTGGTAATTGCTCCTTTTAATGAATAATACTATTTTTAACAACGTTAGAATCTAATGCCAATTTTATACATCTTTGCTGGAAGATTCTAACGAGTAAACCGTTAACGGTATTTAAATATTGTTTGCCACCAAATTAAGCTTGTTTTTAACACGGTCTTAAGATATTGATGTTGTCTACGACAAGCACTACGTGCACATTATACATAAAAAACCTGCAAACCTTCTACGAGGTAATATTGGGTTTTAAATAAAAGAGATCTACGTCTCATAAAATTTGAAACTTTATTTTGTTTTATTTTCATAAAAACTTGGACAAATTGGATTGATGCCAAACATTTGGTCCTAGCGAACCGGATTCTTGAATTGAGTACTGGATTTTATTGGCATCTTTTGAAGTCCATCATTCTCAATAATACAGTCCACTGGCAATATATTTATTATTTATTTCTACGAAATAATTAAGGTACGTAAATATATTTTGTGAGCAAAAGTGAAGTGATAAAAAACTCGGTTGTTTTAACGCGCACACATTCACAAAGTTCTTTTTGTATTTTTTCGTAATTTTTACTTTTAATATTGAATACAGTGCAATCTATCCCTTTATTTTTTGGAAATTTTAATTTTTTTTTTTTGCTCCGACTGACAATAAATTAAAGTTATTTTTTTATTTTCAATAAATTAGTGATTTTATATTTCCTTTTGTGCTTCATTTGTTTACAGATTTACATCTGTAAAATATAAAAATAAAATACATATACGGTTAATTCTTGTTCTTCCATTATATTGGTCACCCTACGGTCGGTCAGTTTAGCCATTGTCACGTTTGTTGCTTGACATTTAAAACTAATTATAATATTTTTTGTCGTGAATTAGTTCTGATTTTTAATTTCCTTACATTTTATTAATTTTTTTTATATTAAACATGTCCGTTATGCCACTAAACGAATTTATTAGAGCATCGGATGCTCTTGTTACTTTCGGCGCGATGTTTAATGATTTAGGTGAGGATATTCATAACATTTTTACCTTAGAGATACAGGGCGAGGAAATAAGACGATTGTGGGAGGAAGTTAGAACAACTTATACTTCTTGTCAGAAGTTTTTCGAAACTATCCCCCCCAGTGGATCTAGTGATGTAGATGTGGCAGCGTCTAAATATCAGACCACATACATGGCTTATTTTCAATGTTTAGGCTCTATTAATCAGAAAATGGACAAATTTAAACGTGATTCGAAGAATAGTGATTCTTCAACGGTAAATTTAAATACTGGCACTTCAGAACACAATCTGACTCTACCACGTTGTGATGTTGACACATTCGGTGGGGATTATGTTTCTTGGTCTACTTTTAGAGATTTATTCACGGCAATTTATATAAATAGCACGCGGCTTAGTAATATAGAACGACTTTGCCATTTAATACGTAAAACCGAGGGTGAAGCTAAAGATATCGTATCTAAATATCCCTTAATTAATGAAAGTTTTGACTTAGCCTGGCGCGATTTGAAAGAAACATATGAAAATACTCGTATGTTGGTACATAACCAACTTAAACTTTTATTTGGTCTTCCTTCCTTTGACAAGGAATCAATAACAGCCCTTAAAACTTTACAACGAGGAATTAATAGTTGCCTTACTGCTATTTCTATTTATAAAATTCCTACTGAGAATTGGGACCCAATTATTACTTTCATATGTATTCAGCGTCTGCCTAGGTCAACTGTGATTTTATGGGAACAGGGCGTTAAGGACAAATCTGTGTTGTGTACTTGGCATGATTTTGATAACTTTCTGACGGAAAGAATTCAAACATTGCAATGTCTTCACGACCTTAAAGGGACAAACTCTTCTGACGTGGAATCTTCAAAACATTCCTACGATGCTACTTCTACTAAAATGTCGTGTATCTTGTGTCCTAACCAGTCTCATTTTTTGCGAAATTGTCTAAAGTTTAAAAATCTTTCAATAATGGATAGAATTTCTACCGTAAACAAATATAATTGCTGTTATAATTGCCTTTCGAGGACACATAATGTCAGCAACTGTAAAGTTAATAGTAACTGTTTTATTTGCAATAATCGGCACCATTCTATGCTTCATATTCAGCATACAGAAACGCCTTCTGTTTCTACTGAACGCAATTCAGACGCGGTTCTACGAACCACTAACTCGCTACAAAATTATCCAACACCGAATACATCGAATAATATTATAGCAAACCGTCAAGTATTTCATACTCGATATAATCAGTTCGTACTCTTAGGGACAGCGACTGTTAATATAAAACATAATAACAATAAGTATCAGGTCCGTGCTTTGATTGATCCGGGTTCGGAATGCTCGTTTATTACTGAGCGATTACGAAAAAGGTTTAACATTTCCTCGCGTTCTACGAATGTTCAAATTTCTGGTGTCAATAATACTGCATCAGTAGTTTCAAGAAATATTTGTTCTTTGAAAATCGGATCTAACTTCGATTCTTCCGTAGAACTAAATATAAATGCATTTGTTTTACCAGAAATATCGACAAATTTGCCTACGACTTCCGTTAACGCCAACATTCAAAAATTTTTGCCAAATCTTCGTTTGGCGGATTTTAATCCTTTTGATAGCCGACCTATTGATATCCTTATTGGCGCTGATCTATACCCTTGGATTGTTTTACCGGATATACAACGAAACTTATTAGGGTCGTTATTAGCACAAAAGACGATTTTTGGCTGGATTCTGACAGGTCCAGTTAATCCTAATCAATTTAATTCAGTTATTAACTTTCCGGAATATTCGACTTGGTCGCATAGGAACTGAAATACTTTTATCGAAAAATTTACTTCATTATCACTAAATAAGCTCACTAAAATATGTTTACGTTTTGCCTAATATTTAAGTATTTAGTTTATACAGTTGATGGAACTGTCATAAAACCAACCATGATTCATTCGGCTTAGATATTGCGAATGAATTATTATATTTTAATTTGCTTCATTCGGCTTAAGATATTGCGAATGAATTAATAGTTACAATATGCTTGAGATATTGCAAGGTGGCCGGCAATGTTTAAGCGAGTTTTGTTGCGAGCTGCATTTTGGTAATTGCTCCTTTTAATGAATAATACTATTTTTAACAACGTTAGAATCTAATGCCAATTTTATACATCTTTGCTGGAAGATTCTAACGAGTAAACCGTTAACGGTATTTAAATATTGTTTGTCACCAAATTAAGCTTGTTTTTAACACGGTCTTAAGATATTGATGTTGTCTACGACAAGCACTACGTGCACATTATACATAAAAAACCTGCAAACCTTCTACGAGGTAATATTGGGTTTTAAATAAAAGAGATCTACGTCTCATAAAATTTGAAACTTTATTTTGTTTTATTTTCATAAAAACTTGGACAAATTGGATTGATGCCAAACAATCAGCAAAATCTTTCCTAAAAACTATACAAAAAGAACACACGTGAAATTAACTACCCTTATATAGCGGAAGGGCCCATAACATGTAAATAGGTGATATTTGATTTACGGAAAAACAATGAATGAAAAGTGTATTTTTCTATCAATAAGTTTTCTAATTAAAATTTATTGATAGAAAAATAAATTTTTTATTCCTTGTTTTACGTAAATCAAAAGTTCTCAATTCGCATAAAACGAGGTTTGAGTGTACTTGTTTTTTTTTTTGTCGATTCGAGATATTTCAAATATCAACCCATTATGTTGACAAATGGGTAGTTTTACTATCCTTACTCAAAAAATACCAATTAATTGTATTATATAATTTTTTATTTTTTTTATATCGGTAAGCTATGGAATTCACCATAAATAATTTTAATTTTAACCAAAATTTACCTACCAAATTTCATTAGGATCGGTGTATAATTGACCGTACCCTACACATAAGGTCACTTTTGTAAAGTACTTTAACACACCTATTACTGTTCTAAAAATACCGGTACAACAATGAAATCCAGCAAAAATAAGTTTTACAAGAACCAAAATTTTAAGAGGATCAGTTCTATTAAACTAAGCTCTCATTAAAGAACTTATTCAAATGTTCACATTGCCTTATATTTACAAAACATGCTTATATGGTGGATATATAAGACTCGGTACAGCTTAAATGTTACTTTTAACTGTTTATTATGGCAGTGAAGTTAAAAAATAGTAATTATGTAATTTGTTTTCAATTTTCGTATGAAAATTGCGGTCTATACGCAAACAGTGGCATATGGAACAAAACTATATTTATTTAGTTAAAAAACTTTGGATATAGACCAAAGTTAACACCCGAAATCTCGGATATCATATATCATTAAATGGGTTTCAGAATCTGAAGCATGATGTCCAAATTATGTATATACAATCTTCTATCTAAATTGTTTAAATGGTCGGTGGTCAAACTATTTTAAAGGTAAACAATGTAAAAATTTACCTTAAGGACTTTTGGTCCTGATAACATTAGTAATTAGAATTTTAATGCACCGTTATATTTTAGTGCTATTTGCTTCCACTATTTTTCATCTGTACGGACATTTTTTAAGTTTGATTATAGAGGTGTTGGATTTAAAAAATAAAAAACATTGACTATTATTTAAAGTTTTTGCAAATATAAAATTTATTACGACAGTATCACCTATAATAAAAAAATTTATGTAAATCCGACTAATATTTAACAAAATACGTCATTGTTTCAGTCGGGATATATCGTGATATTTGCTGTATTGTGATATGTATTGAATGTGTATATGTAAAATTGATGAATTGTGTTCTATATCACAGACCACCCCAACTTTCTGAAATCTATAATTCGTATCAATCACGGCTGTTATGGAATCTGATTGCTCTCGGAATCAGATTTGAAACCGATCAAAAATTGAATTTTGTGTCATAGAAACCAATGTTATTGGTTTCATATTCGAATCAGAATTGTAATCAGAATTTGATGTCATAGAATCTGATGTTATCGTTTGTTTTTTAGAAATAATCCGATCAGCTGACTGCTTACATATTTGCAGTTTTCTTTTGTTTTTTGTTTTGTTAGTTTGAGGAATGTTGTTGGAAAATGTAAGTTAAATAAATAAAAATTTAATAATTTGTAAATATTCAATTATTTTTGGCACAAATAGGGGCAAACATATAAATGCAACACAGAATGCATTATTTTTAGAGTTCATGGAGAAGAACCCAAAGCAAAAGGTTTCAAAACGCTTCTTTATTCAGACGGTATTGTCCAATGAATCTGCAAACCACTTAAGTGTTAAAACCACTTCCCGGCCAAATCAAAATCTCTACTTACACAGATTCTGGCAGTTCCAATGGATTACTGTGATCCCTTAAAATTTTCCGATTAATTCGTTGACAACTTTCTTCCTCCATCAATAAAAATGCAACTACTGCCTCAACCATTTCAATTTTTTGTAAAAATTATTTTAAAAAAATACGTCTTCTGAAAATTTAACTAAACTAAAAAATGTAAACAAAAGAAAACAGCTGATTCGAATATGGGTTTTGTTTATTTTCCATAACAGCCGTGAATATTTTTCATGGATGACGTGATAAATAGATACTATTAAAAGTTAACCATATTTTGCCATAACAATCACGATACTTTTGCAAAATGTAGAAAAATAAATAAAGCTAGTAAAAATTAAATATTTTTTTAAAGATATTAAAAAATATAAAAGAATTATTTTTTTGTGAGATTGTGTTAATTTGGGTTTTTTCGCAGCATTATTTTAATCATCCTCCGATGCGCATATCATAAAAAAACTGATATAATAAATTTTCTACGTGTAGCAAACCCTGGGTATTCATCAATCCATTAAAATGCGTCATTATCCAAATTGATCATATATGTATATTGAACGATGGCCAATGCCCTTAAACGTGTGGCATTGCTATTACAAAATTAGTTCAAATATTACGATAATATTTTTTATGTTATGAAATAAAGTAAATTTATTACGTTCATTTATCGAACGTTAATCGAAATTAAACATAAATAAAACTATTTTTTTATAAAATTTAAAGAAAATAAGCGAATTATTTTTATAATATAAAAGTTACTTTATTAACTAAAATTATTTCTCAGGAAGGTGATGGGTATAAAACAAAAAATTAAAGAAGAAAAACCATTAACGGAAAACCCATTAAGTTATTACGTTTTTTGATTCTCCTGTAAAATTTACTGAAGAGACGTCAACTCAATTAAAATAAATATTTTTAATTTAAAAAGGTATTTTATTTTTTATTTTTAGCAAACACTAGAACGTCATAAGATTATTCTTAAAAGCAACATATTAAAAAAACGGTCCACTCTTGAAAGAAATATACAAAGTGAAATTAAAGGTGAAATGTCTAGAAAGATGTGGGCAACAAAATTAGGTGATGATGATGATAGTTTTACACAAAACTCTCCGCATGTCGAAACAAAAAAGTATGTATAAAAATACAAGTTAAAATTGATAATTTAAGAATTTGTTTCTTTCAGGCAAAATAAGCAAACAAATTCTAAAATAGTTGGAAGTGGTGCAGCTATTAACACTTCGCCAAGGAATCAATATAACAAACCTAAAAAGTTAAATAAGAAAAAAGAGAAACTTTATTGCATTTGCCGTACTCCATATGATGATACCAAGTATTAAATAAAAATTTAACCAAATATCCATAATATTAAATGTTAAATATTTTATTTCAGATTTTATGTTGGTTGTGACATTTGTAGCAATTGGTTTCATGGCGATTGTGTGAATATTACTGAAGAAGACTCTAAAAAATTATCGGAATTCATTTGTACTGATTGCAAAAAGGCAAGAGATACACAAGAACTGTATTGTTTATGCAAGCAACCATATGATGAATCACAATTTTATATTTGTTGCGATAAGTGCCAGGACTGGTTCCATGGTCGATGTGTTGGTATTGTCCAAAGTGAGGCAGAATTCATCGATGAATATGTGTGCCCCGCTTGTCAAAAAAATAATTCAGTAAATATGGCTAACATGAAAAACTTGAGCGAACATGAAACTATTGAATTGCGAAAACTGATTAAGCAAATAAGGGTAAATAAACCCACGTTATTGTTCAAAAAAGTTTTTCTTTATTAATATTTTTTTATTTTTAAATAGTCACATAAGAATGCCTGGCCATTCATGGAACCTGTAGACCCAAAAGAAGCTCCAGACTATTATAAAGTTATAAAAGAACCAATGGGTTAGTAAATTATATTATTTATTTTAGACGAATAGATTCAAATTTACGACTAAAAATCTAATTTAAGTGTTTATACTTCTAAAGGTATTTTCAGATTACAATACTGAGTATTTATACACTTCAAATTAAAAATATTATGAAAAAATCTGTCCAAAAAATACATTTTAAGTTTACACCAAAGAATAATAAGAAATTTGACTATGACATTGTTTAACAACAATAACATATCCTCTCCACACAGACGAGTTTTGTGAGTATTCAACACACTGGTAAAAGTCCGACTCTCTCACAATACGTCAAAACATTTTCGCGAAAATATGAAGATAAATTACCTCTTTGCACCTTTTCTTACACACAACACATTTTTTGCGCATTTTTACACTATTAAAGTGTCCGAAATTATCTTAATTTTTGTAAACGAGAAATATATTTTTTTAATTTTTTGACAATTAATTTTTGAGGAATTTTAATAAAACTAGAAGAAAACGAATTTGTAAATTTTGGTATTGTAAATGGGTAATAAATATAAAATAATCATGATGTTTTGCAAATATGAGAATAAACAAATTTAAATTATTAAATATTTACAGATTTAAATGTTTTATATTTTTCTAATATTATTAAGTACGTTTTTATGAAACTATGTAGATTTGGAATCAGTGGTGAAAGTGGTTGGAGCTACAATACTTATACAAGAATTCTACCAATACATTTTTAGAGTTAGGACAACTTCTTTAGGTACCAACTGACAAGCCCCAATTTCTTTATATTCTTTGGTTTACACTATAATATTTGTAATATTTTTTTATCCAATTTTTAATTGTTTATGCACTTCTTATTTTTCACTTTTTGTTTGTTTTTTATTGTATTTATAAAATGCATACCGAATACGTGTGAAAATAAAAAGTTTTTGAATTGTTTTAAAAAATTTATGAATACCGACCGTATGCCAAAAAAAATCAGTAATATTTTTGAAACTTAAATTATAAATTATTTTAAGACTAGAAAATTGTATTATGATACAAGCATTTTTGACAAGTACCGAGTAATTGTTGTCTGAAAATACCTTAAATGATATAAAAAGCGGTTTTTACATTCTGTAATAAAGTGAGTGCACTTGTATGGTTGGCTCATATGATATTCAAAATAATACTATTTATATCAACATAACAAAACATCCCTCAAATGACACGATAATATTAAATTTGATGTTCTGATGAAAATACTAGATCTTTTTCCACACTTTTTTTGCTGGGTATCATTGAATGTTTAAGCTCAAAGTTAGCAACAAAACGAACATTACTTTTAAAGTTTTTTCTATAAAAGAGTATTACAATATTACAACTTATGTGTAAGGGATCGACGAGGATTTTTTATAACTATTTTACTGACGTGGTGGCTGCTAGACACCATTTTTTCCAAGATCTGTTTTCGAAACCTACGTAAACTATTTCTGTTTATAGTTTTAGTTCCTTAGTTGTTATTTATTGTAAAATTTTTTAACTTCGACGCAACAATGCATGTTAAACAATGTTTATTGACAAGGTACAAATTGGAAAATAATTTTTTTCTTATTTTTTGGTGTCTGTCAGTCCCAGAAGGTTAAACTTCTATAAAACGAAGTTTTGCTGACTTTTGTTAAAATACTACAAACAACATTTAACATAATTATAAGCTCAATAGCCCTGTTCATGGATTATGATTGCATGGGGGCTAGACAAAATATTAAAAATGCAATAATAGCACTAACGCATATAAATATGTAAACAAACAAGTGTTAATAATTGACCTTAGTCTATAATAATAATAAAATGTTTCCCTCTATTCCTTTCTTAATTTTCAGATTTAAAACAAATTGAAGAAAACTTGAATAAGAATATTTACTCTAAACTCTCGGAATTCATTGGTGATATGACGAAAATATTCGATAACTGCCGTTATTATAATCCAAAAGAATCGTCTTTTTATAAGTGTGCTGAAGCTTTGGAATCATATTTTGTCCAAAAAATCAAAAATTTTCGAGAATGTGTAGTAAGTCAGTCGTAATAAAGTATTGTTTTTTTACTTTACTAAAAGTTACTAATTTTGAGCCATTAGTAGTATTTTATTATAAAGATATGTGAAATATTAAAAAAGTAAGAAAATAATAATAAAAGTTGTAATTGTTTGCTTACTCTAGAAGTTAAAATATAATTAAACATAAGATTATTATGAATAGAATTTTGTACAGTCGTATTAAGCAGAATAACCAACCATTCATTATGGTTTTGTAAATATGCATTTTTATTTGTAATAAATAATATAAGAATAAATAAAACTAAATGAAAAATGTAAAATATATTTTTAATATTGTCAGCTGACTCTAGTAATAAAAAACAAACTGATCCGTATTGCCTATTGCCTAATTAATATTGTTATAGTTAAAAAGGGATTATTAAAGAACATTTTTATAGAAACAATATTTAATAAACCGCCTTTAACTATAACATCTTTTACTATCATTTCATTTTAGAATTTTAGGAATCATAATACCTTGCATTTTCCTATATTTAGGTAGAAACTATTTGTTTTCGATATTCATTAAGGGTTACCCGAGCGACCCTGCAGATATCCTGAATTATCAATTGGGGAATAGAGAGTTCCATGAGGTGATTTAAGGTTTTAGGTTCAGACTGCTTACAACATGATTATATTGGGTTCTTTTGAAACATCTGAAAAAAAACAAGACAAATAAAAGTATTTGGAATGAAAAAAAATAAATTAATAAAATAACAAGTGAGAGTGTTATATTCGGCCATGCCGAATCTTCTATACCCACCATCAAATTTTGTTCCGAAAAATTAAAGTAAATTTTGGTAGGTCTTATTTGATGTATGCTGAACTTTACTATTCGAAATTAATATAGACACAAAAGTGATTTTCGAAATATGGCCTTTAGAGATGTTTTTGTTCCTATAAAATTTGTTTATGATAAATTTAAGCACTACACTTTTATTTACATGTACTTGTTTTTTAAGCCAGTAGAGCATTTAAATTACTTGCTGGAGGGGACCTTATATGTATCGATACTCAGAAAATATGAGAGATTTGAAACATATTTGTGTGGAATTTCTTCGCTGTACTCGTATTTTTAATGCAGTCCCAGCAAAAAAAGTGGAAGATGGTGTAATATTTTCATCACAACTAAGTAGTAAATCGAAGTGCTGCTAAATCGGGTGAAAAACCTATGAATCTTACATTAGCGTGTCATTGAAGGGATATTGTTCGTTTTTGCCAACTCTGAACTACATTTAATCTTATTTTTAAAAGCAGTAAAAATCCGGTATTTGGATGTCAAAAATTCCCCCTTATTCTGCATTTGGATTACGTTTATGCATTCAGTTACGCAATAATCGAAAAAAGAACTTCCAACAAAAAACTGAATCCTAAGAAAAAGAAGAAACAACTCCATTTCGTTTCAATGCTTTACGATTGTGTGTATTCTGCATTTCAATCGTAATTACGTTCTTGTAAGTTGTTTATGTGGCAGAGATTCGAATCGAAATGCAGAATACCAAAGTTGCCAAACGGAGAAAATTGAAATGCAGATAAACTTGATGACACGATTATGTAAACTTCACTAGTTTTTCACCAAACCTTGAAGTACTTCAAATATGTTATTTGTAATCACTCTTCTACTTTGTTTTCAATTGAAAAGAAATATTTGGTTTATAAAAGTGAATAATACGAAATCGCAATTTCAGATGTAACTTTTGCTGGTGTAATGATCGTTCGTCTTATTTGGGGGACCTTAAATAGGAGAGCAGAGTCAATAATGGACCAATCCTCATAAAATTTAACAGAGAGTTTTTGTTTAGTAACAAACTTATTTATGTATGTCGAATTTCTATACATACTCGTATTTTTCAGTAATTAATGACCGTTAAAGTTATTGATTGGGGTTTAGGTTCAATTATGAACCGTTACTCAAAAAATTTGGTGGATATATTTTGGATTTTATGAAACATATTTGCTTCAAGTGTCATCGCTGTATCCGTACTTTTAAGGCAGTTCTGAGAGTCATTTACTGAAGGGGACCTTATATGGGGGCTAGGGTCAATTATGTATCGATCCTAATAAAATTTTACAAAGAGATTTATGTTCCTATAACATATGTTCATATCGAATCTTAGCGCTATATATGCTACTTTTAGACAGATATATGTGTTAAAGTCATTTTCTGAAGGGGACCTTATATGGCGGTAAGATTCAATTATTGGCCGAGATTTAGGTTCCTATAAAACATGTTTGTACCGAATTTCGCCGCTATATATGCTTCCTTTAGTCAGTTATGAGCGTTAGTCATTTTCTGAAGGGGAACTTATATGGATGCTAGGCGAAATCGTGGACCAATATTTCCCATTTTCAATTCCAAACAACCTACATTAACTAAAAATATCTGTTCATTTCAGCTCTCAAGCTGTTCCCGTTTGAGCTCTATCGTGTTTTTAACAGACAGACGGACAGACATGACTAGATCGTCTTAGAATTTAATAAGGACCCAGAATATATATACTTTTATAGGTCTTAGACGAATATTTCGATGTGTTACAAACCGAATGACAAAAACAATATACCCCATATTTTTTGATGTGGGTAAAAAAATAAGTAAAATAACGAAAGAGACAGTAAAAATAATAAAGAAAAGGAGTGAAGCATAAAGATGTTAACGAGTCTTTCGAAAAGTGTGTGATTAATTTCACACCTACTTCGACAATTTTAGGAATGCCAGAATACGTTCAGTTTGGACAGTAAACAGATCTGATAGATCAAAAAAGTATGGCGACTCTATCGTCTAGTAAAGAATCGGTTCAAGAGCCGTGCAATTACCAAAAGATGAGTAATTGTCTCCCCCTTTCATTTTGAGTAATGCGTTTTGTGTGAGTTGCAGAGCACTTAGATGTTATCTGCTAAGCCCTAATATATAGGATGTTGATATTAGGACACAGCATCATAGAAGTAGATCAAGTATGCTAGTTTCTTAATGTCCGCTAGGGGACGCCATAGATCTGTTCTATATCCAGTATGTAAAGGAACATGTTCCGGAACATGATCTCTGGAACTAAAGTTCCATCTATTTGTAATACTTAATCTGGCTGCATTACTCATTGTCAGTTGTTTAGCAAGACGATCCACAGGTAGCCAGTATACAGGTATAGGTATAGCCAACAACGCCTTACTGGCCGTAGTCCTTAGAGAAGAGACGATTGTTTTTTAACTTCCACAAGTAACTAAGAGTTCGTTTATTGCCATATTCCATAGGAGTGGGAATAACACAACGTGCCGGAATTGACAGATAGGTGAAGATCTGACGTTATTAAAAGCGTCGTTAATGACAAGAAAGGCAACCAGACCCAATGCAATTTAAAATATACTTAATCAGGGAATGTGAAGAAAGTAGACTTTTGTCAATCAATATTCTAATATTGAAATTCTCTCCAGTTTTAAGAATAACGCTAGACTTATGGGTCTGAAATGCTTTGCCTTTGTGTGTTACATTTTATCCACCAGTATATACAGGTCTGGTAAAAGCAGTGATCAGATTCATATAATTATGTAGATCCGCTGATTTATAGATGTCGAAACTCCTAATTGTCCAACGGATGTCATAATTTTTCCTTACATTTACAGCACCATGAAATTCTTTCGTAATATATACGAAATGTTTTAATATATACGAAACAAAGTACACTCAAACCTCGTTTTATGCGTATTTATTTTACTAATGAAAATAAAAAACAAGTAAGAATTTTATATTCGGCTGTGCCGAATCTTATATACCCTTCACCATGATGTGTTAAAAAACAGTCAGTACGAATTTTATTACAAAAAATCAAAAAATACCAATTGCAAAAAAGTTCCCTTTTATGGCTTCTCACATAATCCAGACTCTACATACTTAATTTCACGTTTCTAGGTTCAATATTGTAGAAATTTTAAAAAGTACCTTATGAAGAACGAAAAAGTAGCAAAAGCCCCCTTTTATGGGTTCCCTTAATCCATGCTCTACATAATTAATTTCATGTTTCTAGTTTCAATATTATAGTATGTAGATTCGGAATTAGTTCTCAACTAATTCCGAATCTACATACTTAATTTTCATGTTCCTAGGTTCAATATCATATAATATTCAAAAAGTACCAAAAAGTTCGCTTTTATGGGATCTCATCTAATTCCGAATCTACGTACAAAATTTCATGTCCCTTGGTTCAATATTATAGAAAATTCAAAAAGTACCTTTTAAAAACAAAAAGGTACCAAAAAGTTCACTTTTTCCGGTTCTCACCCAATTCCGACTCTACATACTTAATTTCATGTTTCTAGGTTCAATATTATAGAAAATTCAAAAAGTACCTTTTGTAGGACGAAAAAGTACCAAAAATCCGAACTCTACATAATTAATTTCATGTTTCTAAGTTCATTATTATAGAAAACTCAAAAAACCCTTTTGAAAAATGAAAAAGTTACCTTTTATGGGTTCTCATCTAATTCCGAATCTACGTACTAAATTTCATGTCCCTTTGTTCAATATTATAGAATATTCCAAAAGCATCTTTTGAAATTCTCACCTAATTCAGACTCTACATACTTAATTTCATATTTCTAGGTTCAATATCAGAAAAAAAGTTGCCTTTTATGGTTTCGAACTTCCCAGCAGTTCGACAAAGAGTCAATGCATACGAAAAAGACAGTAATTTCCACTTTTGGAGAAATAATTATTACTTTCTGTTGAAATCAGTTTTTAGAGGACCCCAGATATCGGTGAAATCCGAATCTTCAATAATTCTGTTAGACATGTTCTTCCTGAAGATCGCTATTTATAATCAGCAAAATCGGTCCATAAATAACGGAGACAACCTCTGAAAATTTCCTCAAAAATTTAGGTCATTTATTCGTGCTCAGACAGAAATTGCAAAAAACAAAATACATAATCATACACATAGCTGCCAGATTTGACGATTTTTGAATTGACGATTTTTTGTTTTATAAAAACTTGCTTTTGTAAATTCCCTTTTTTAATATGTTGTCACTATATCTATATATACTTGGTGTTTTTAATAACATAAATCGTTTATTTCAAAGTAAAAATGCAGAAATCCACAACATGCACATACAAATGGAAAGGCCTTTTAAAACAATCATTAGTTAGTTTATAAAATATGATCTGTTAAAAAGTTTTTGATCACATTTAATATTTTATAAAGACCCAAACAATTAAAAAAATTAAGTTAATTTGGGAGTATATGTCAAAGAAATTTTATCAAAATCAAAACTAAGTAATAGTGATGTATTAATTATTGTTGATAATTGTATTAATTTTTATATTTATTTACTGTGTGACGAAATTTTAAAAAAGGTTCGATTTTGAAAATAATTTAGAGTTTAAGTATTATTAATCCCAATAATACATATTATGAATGATAAGAGTAGTGATTCATTTTATGAAATACTTAAAGAATATCCTCATTATACCCTATACCACTTTAGTGGGGAGGGTATATTAGGTTTGTGCTGATGTATGTAACGTACAATAATATTGGTCCTATACCCACCTTAAAGTATACCAATCGGCTCAGAGCCATTTTCTGATTTACGATTTAGCTATGTCCGTCCGTCTGTCTGTCCGTTCGTCCATGTAAACCTTGTAATCAAACTACAGGTCGAAATTTTGAAGATAATTCAATGAAATTTGGTACATGATATTCTACTGCCCCAGGGACGAACCCTATTAAAAATGGTTAAGATCGATCCGTTATTTCACCGGGCTCCTATACAACTGTACCCCCGAACAGAGCTTGTAAACATTGTAATCAAACTACAGGTCGCCATATTGGAGATAATTCAATTAAATTTGGCACATGATCTTCTATTGTACCGTAGACGAAGTCTATTGAAAATGGTTAACATCGGTCCATTATTTCACCTAGACCCCATACAATTCAATCCGCCAAATAGGGCTCTTAAGTTCATAATTATGTTTAATAAACTCGTATCTCGACAAAAAGCTGCAAAACCAAAGTCTATGCTAGCCCTTATAAAAAGTCCCCATAAAAATTTTACTTAAATATCTACAGTTTTATTAAACAATAAATGGCTTAAGTATATCTGCGGCAAGGTACAATTCAACTTAAATGCTATATTATGAAAACTAAATCACATTTTATTCGTATACAGGTGTTGGGTATTATATGGTCAGCCTCGCCCGACTATAACTTCTTACTTGTTTTATTTGAATTCCCAGCTAGAATTTTTTGAAATTTTTGATCACATTCGAGTCATTTATGATTCTTCCGTACGATTAAAATGATCATATATGTGCTCATTTTCTGATCATAAATGATACATTCGTCGGGAGAAAATGGTACCCTACACGCGACTCTTCTAAATGAGTCATTTGTGCGAAATTTGACTACCAACTAAATTTTTAAATAATAATATTTTAAACACCTGGATGACCTATTTATGATTGGTATACATTTTGTTATTGTTTTTTTTTTTTTTTTTCAAATAAATCAGATTTAAAACATTAATTCGAATTTTTTAGACTTAGTTTAGTAATTAGTCGCTCAACTATTTTTCGTAGAAGATCATAAAAAATACCTTGGCACTAAAAAAACTATCAACAGAACACATCACTCATAAGAAACTTCTGCAATTGGACACAAGATGAAGTAATGAAATAATGTTTTTAGGGAGAATGGCCAGCACTACTTACAAGCAAACTTGAAATCAGGGAGGTCCGTCCGCATGGACCTTTTAACATTTTTATGTTGATTAATATTTTAACTTAGTTTAAAAAATATTTTCTATTTTATATTTCTAAATTGAAAAAAATAAAAAGTAAACAAAAAACTCGGATTCATAAAGTAAATACGGTAGCATATAAAATAATAAATCGCTTAAACGTCAGAAGTTTAATATGACTACGAAAAGAGAGAAAGGTTATACCCATATAGTAGTATATAGGCGAAACTAATTGTCAAGGACCTAAGTCCCCTGTCAAAGACCTAACTGGTGAGAATGTATTAGTAGAAGCACAAAAATAAACACAGTTGTTCAAAAGGTACTAAATAAAAAATGTATTTTTTGGACGTTATTCTTTGTGTGTTATTAATAAAATTTTATATGGCAGTGAATGAAAATATTAGTTATTTATTGTTTTGAAAAGATATTTTATCTCAAAATGTATTATAAACACGTCTTTTGGTTATTTTTTTTTTTGTTGAATTAAAAAAAGTATGTAAAATACTTTTTTAATTTTCAATACTAAAATGTACAGCTTTTCATTTTTTAATTTTAATTAAAATAAAATGTCAAAGAATAAAAAATATTTTTTTCGTTTGTAAAATATGAATTATTTTCGGGGTTTTAAATAAATGAAAAGTATTGAAAAAAATAATAAACATTAAGTTTAAGTGATAAGAAAAAGTAATAGGTGGTAATATCCTCGCAATTTTGTGAAGAAAATTTGATGTTTAGTGAGTGCGTTTAGTTCTCACAAGTTTGTTTTATTCTCTCAGAGCTCGTCTGTGTGAAGAGAATAAAAATGTTTCTTTGAAAACCCCTTTAGTTTCGCCCAAGGCGAATTCATATAAGGTGGTGTTAATCAATCAGCTGATAATTTTTTTCTTAATTCGCCTGGTTTACCTAGCTGTCAAAGTTTGTTATTGCTTACATTTTTATATTTAAAAATTTCCGTTAAACAGAGAAAAACTTCGTTAATATTTTGAATAATTTTTGTAAGAAATCTGAAAATACCAAACATCTCGTAAACAAATATCATTTTATTTAAATAATGGCATAATTGGTATGTATACAAATATGTTATTTAAGAGAAATATTTTTTCTATTAAATGTTAACATATTACAAAATATTGTTTTATATTTTATATAAAAATTGTGTAGATAACGTGATTAACTAAAAAAAAATCTCTTCCGGAACACTTAATATTAAGAAACGCATACGAAGTATTTACCCGGCTGGCGGCAACTGACTTCTACGTTATGGCTTAATTTAGAAATCTATTAAATGTTAACAAATTAAACAATATTGTTTTATATATACACTATGTTGATAAAAAGATTAACTGAAAAAAGTCTGTTCCGGAACGCTTTATATAACAAAACCCATATGAGGAATTTACCCGTCCCGCGGCTGCACCATTATGGCCAAATATTGAAAATTACTCCGCCGGAGTAGAATTATACATTCGCAACAAGTATTCATTCCTTCGTAATATAATATTTTCATGAATACCTATGTACTTTTTTTTGTTTATTTTTCACAAAAAATGAAGTTTTACTTAACTTAAGGCACTTACTTAAATTTTGCAAATTAAGCTGCCGGAATAGAATTTTTCGATGGAAACAAACATTATTCAATTCAGAATATATTTTCCTCACAAATTTTAATACCTTAATCTTTATTTTTAATATAATATAAACATTTTACAAACATTTTTCATCAAATGAATTCTCCGTACATATGGTTTTTGACATTTACGAAAACCAAAAGCAAAAACAAAATACATGGGAAATGTTGTTGTTGCAGAACTGCCACCACCTTATCTGAATTCGCCTTGGTTTCGCCTATATGTACTACTATATGGTTATACCCAAAGTATAACAAGTAGTCCGACTCTTTGACAGCAGTACCTAACTCTAAGCATGTGTTAGTGAAAAAGTACCTAACTCTAAATATGTGTTAGTAACAAAAATGTATATGTATTGGTACATCCTAAACATACAGAGTTTTATAAAAAAGTTACAATTTTAAATTTGTTCAAATTTTCAATACCAACAATTGAAACTCTGTTTGTAAATTAAAATTCAACAACAACAAAAATGAAATGTCAATAATTAGAAAAAAAAACATTTTTTTCTAGTTTAAGAAAATTAAACAAAATTTTGTATGAAAAGTGAAATAAAATTATTTTAAAAAATTATACATTTTGTGTGCACAACCGTAATTTCGCGTAAAATCCTTTAAATTGGCCAAAAAAGTAAGTTAAACATTTGATTGTTTTGACAAGTTTAAATTTCTCACAAGAGAGTCGAATTCACACGACACTCGTAGATGTGAGAGAGTAATTTCCTGTATATGAGAGTCGGACTACTTGTTATACTTTGGTTATACCTTTATTTTTTCTACTATGATTAAAGCTTGTCAATTTCCTTGGCAGAAAATCGACTCTATAAATATGACACAAATTCAAATACTTATACATTTAATTTTATAAACGAAATGAGAATTATATCAACTCATTTTAGGCCACACAAAGTGTTTTGCTAACTCTTTCAAAAGAGTCTTTTCTGAGCCCCATTTCTAATTAGTTTCGACTCATTTTTGGATTGTTTTTGAGTCATTTTTAAGTGTAAGTTTAGCTGTTTCATTAAAAACTATTACATAAGGAACAATTTTAGATCTTCCAACTGCTTGAAATATGACCACAAAATAAGTTTTTAAAACCATCATATTTTAAAGACCAGGATGATCAATTTATGATTGCAATACATTTTGTTATTGTTTTTCAAATATTCAGTTTTCAATCATTTTTTAAGCGCTCAACTTATTAATCACTTTTAGTTTATCAAAAGGAGTCAAAAATTACTCAGTTTAAAGATTAATCATCCAACAATCTTCTCAATGCTAGCTCGGTTGTTATTGTTATTTATTTTACTTTAAAAATAAAAATTACCACTCAAAAATTAAATTTTTTGACGAATTTAAAAGTTTAAAATGACGTTTATTTTCTTTTTATTGGGATTTTGACGTTTTTTCCTGAAATTCATCTGGCAGCATTGATCATACGGTAAATTTTGTTATTGTACGCCCGTTTATAAAAACAAGGCAGAGCAAGGGTAGCGGAGCGAGAGCAGAACTAGTGTTTTGTTATTGTCTAGATTCTAGACTCTAAAACAGACATATGTATGTCATCACAAAGTACACTGAGTTGTCAAATTTGACAATTCAAAAACAATAAAATCAGCTTTTTTTCAAATGGTTTCGTTAGAAAGAGCAAAGGCTCTAATACAAACTGTGCGTTAAAACAAACAACACTATACATATGTATATGATTTTATTTTATAAACAAAACAAGAAATCCACATTCCTTGTGTGATCGTTCGTTTGTTAAGACGTGTTGTATTGTACTATTCTTTACATTTTCTGTCTCTTTCGTGCAAATGACTTTGATTTTACTTATTTTGTATTAAATACCGTTTGTTATATACAGTTTTTTTTGGCGTCTAGTTACTGAGTGAAGATTATAAAGCACATTTTTTCATCAAATTTTGGAAATTTCATCATCATCTTATCCATAATTTCATCCTTGGTGTATTGAAAATTTATATTAAATATAGGAAAAAGACTTCCAAATTCAGCACCCTTGGAGTGTATAATACGATCATATTCAGTGCTCAATTCGCCCTTAAGCATAGATTCAATAACTGCCAAAGCATCTTTCAGGGAAAAAAAGAATTTGTATTAACGAGCCAATTCTTCTTGCGTTATGTGCTGCATTGTCTGCCCTTTCATTTCCCTTAATTTCCTTATGACTGGGAATGTTAATTATAAATAGATTTTCAAAAGCGTGCCTGTTCATTTTGCCTAGAATTCTTCCATTCATGTAATTATCTGAATTGTGATTATTAAGTGCGAACATACTGGCATTGGAATCGATGAAGATGGCCAATTTCCAGAAACCATTTTGGATAGCGAAATCAGTTGCCAATTCAATAGCAATTAATTCGGCTGAGGTCGATGAAAGAATTTTATGTGTAAAACCAGAGTTTGTCGAATTGGATCCCATATGAAAGAAAGCGAAGCCAGTAAAATTAGTGGCTACAGAGCCATCAGTAAATATGATTTCATAATTGTTCTGTTGATAAGTGTACGGTTTCTCCAAAAAGAGGCAATGCTCGTATCTGGTATGATAGCTTTTTCCCAATTCATCTTGATCAATTCAAATAACTTTCTTTTTCCATCGTGGTTCAAGTTTAACAGAAATCTATATGATATACCATCGTCCCCTTTGGCCGAATCCGGATTGCGGGAGTTGATGTTGTTGTTAAAGACATTGAAGGACAGTAAAGAGATGTTTGGACCAGGAATGATCGGATTTCAGCTGTGTTAGTTGATAAATCACTATCCTGAACGGCAATCATTTAGGAACTCTTTATGTTGATCCTTACTCCACGAATTATTATTTTTCTTAGGTTGTTTGTATTTCTTTAAATAAGACAATTTTTCCACATTTTCTTGATAGAAGAAGGGTGTGAGATATCATCCAACAGTTCGCTAAAGGCTTTCCTTTTTTCCTCTTCAATGTAATTATTAGTTGTTTGTACACTTCCTGATAATTGTTATAGACCTAGATTATCTTATTTTTGAAAAATCTGTTTCTCAATAAATTTCTCGGCAAATGAGTCTGTTTGCCTGCGAATTCCACGAGCTTTTTAAACTCTAGACGCTTTTATGATTTTGGTCTTTTTGGTCTTGTATTAATAACGTTCAATTGACGATTATAGGGCTGTTGAATCTTATGTTGACTTCCGCATTCTCTAGGATTGCAAATCTATTTGAATAAACATTCGACAGTCTAGTTCTTGCCTCTTGTATAGATAAATTCTCTACCGTTATCAGTTTTTTATTAGCGTACGCCTTGAATCTTGCCGGACAATCCTTAAAAAGTAGGGGGATGGTTATCCTTACAGTTGGAGCATTTAACTTCCAAACAATTGTTCTCTATATTGTGTTGATTAACGCATTTCCCACAAAGTTCATAATTTTGTTTGCAATGTTGTGCAAAATTATTGTATCTATAGCAAATTATTGTATCTATGGCCAAAAGGTATATAGTAACTGACCTTGATTTTAGTATAGCCACAACTTATTTCCTTCGGGATCTGTGTACCCTTAAATATTATTTTCATGATCCTGAATATAATTTGCTCTGTGACACCATCCGAGTTTTTCCTTTTCCGAGAGATTCTTATAACCTTGATTATCTCGATTGGATGTCGAAAATCATTCCCGTCTTTGAGACAAAATGTGCCAAAATCTTGGGATTCAATCCTTTCTCAATAAAACGTTCGTCCTTCACAAATTTGTTCGCCGCTAAGTAGTTTCTAAAAGAGACTTAACATCTCGAAGCGAACTTGGAAACTTCCTCAACATTCTCAATTTTGAGATCCATAATTTTTTTACATACTGAAATAGCGTTAAAGAATTTTCTCATACCTTTTTCGTCATACCGGTCAACATATATCACAAACAAGCCTTTGTGCTCCGCATCATTAAAATAATCCGCCGAAGAATTGGAAGTCTTTTCCCTATTTCTTTAAATGTCCAAATCAAAACCATCTCAAATATGTCCGAGTATTTGTCATGGCCGTATACGACTTACCTGACACTTCCATGTCATCATCCATCTGATCTGTTTCTTCTTCTGAAATCCTCATACGCTTCCCATGATCATCGTCAACCTCCGGCGTGCTGACGCCCCTGGTCATAGCCATCATTTTCCCTCTTCTCAAAAGACTATTGGACCATGGACAATGACATTGATCCAACGAACAGAAAGGCCGCCGACTTGAGGATAGCCAAATGAATTTTGTCTGGTCAGACCCATTGTAAAATAACTCCGAATAAAATGGGAGTTGCTAACTCTGCTGTTTGCGATAATTGTGGAGTTCTGGAGGATTCTTCTCATATCATTTTCATATGCTGTAAATACTCCTCGCAAAGAGCAAACATTTCTGATTTTGGAAACAGACAACTTCGTGATGAATAGATAAAATATTTTATCGTTGGCTAATATAATATTCGCAAAAATTACTAAATCTTCTAAAATTTTTTATTGTTGTGAATTTTTATAAAGACAAAAATATATATTAACCGTGGAAAGTAAAAGCTTATGAATTGTTTTATTAATTTTAATATTAAATAGAACACGCGAACGCACCATTTGTTAGTATAACTGTCAATCTGCCGACATTTAACAATAAATTTGGTATTGCTATTTTTGCCTGTTGCAGCTGTTGTCTACTTGTTGTTGCTGCTGTTTGCTGATCCTACCATGCCAAATACTGATAGTCTTACATGTTCTCTGGAGTCCTGTGGGAAGAACATTACTAAGACACATGGAAGCGTTTCTTGTATTTTTTGTCTCAAATGGTTTCTTCCGAACTGTGTTGGCATTAATACTGACCAGCTGGTTGCACTTACTAAAAGCAAAGGTGCTCTTAACTACATATGTGATTCTTGAAAAGACGTCCGTTCAAATACTGATTCATATTCTTTTCGTGATGAATTAAGAAAGGGACTTGCAGATATACAAAGAAAATTTGATATTATTTTGTCTGAAGTCAAAAGTAATTAAATACTAAACTTTCGGAGATTAAAAACGATATTGATAACTGTAACAAAATGATCAAATTCATAGATTCCTCAACGACAAATAAAATTTTATTTCTGGAGGATCAGAATGAAGTTCAAAGCAAGCGTCTTAATAGATCAAACATATTAATTAATGGAATGCCTAAGTATCATGACAACATTAATGAGCTCGTAGTCAAAATTTTTAAACAACTTAATGCTGACATAAATCCTGGTGATATAAACAACTGCTATTTTATAAATCAGGGTAATACTGATCTAGTCAAGCTTAATAATATCCCCAAACGTGGTCTTGTAATGCGTAATTATTTTAAAACGAAAAATTTGTGCCTGTCTTTATTAATTGAAACTGATATAAACAAAAGAATATTTTTAAATGATCACGTAACGCCTAAAGTTGGACGTGTCCTATTTCTATATCGCAGGTTGCGAAAGGATAATAAAATCCTAAAATATCGTTTAATCAACTCGGACAAAGCTAAAATTAAAATAATTCCGAAGGATAATACTATCAAAATATTTGATTTATCTGAATTTTTCTCATATTTCAATTTGTGTTCCAAATTTATCCTTTAATTTGATTTGGTTAATGAAACTTATTTTGTTATATACATATATTTGATATTTTTTGAATTGTAATAATTTTCCATAACTCTCTAGTATTAATCTCTTTATTTATATTAATTCTGCAACTGGTTTCTTTTTTGCTAAAAAATTCCTATTAATACTTTATTTATTAAAGTATAATTATAACTAATCTTAAAAATAACTAATCTTATTAACTTTTTATTGTTATTTGTATATTTTGTGAATTATTTAGCCGAGTATTTTTTTATTTTATACTTTTGTAGATTATCTTTTATTGTCTTTTTATATTAATTACAATTATAATGAACGCAGATAATCCTTTATTGGGAAACTTAGGTCCTATTGTTAACGATAGCAGTATCCTAAGGAAAAGCTTTATGAAATATAGTAATTGTTTAAATGTTGCACATATAAATATTCAAAGTCTAATCGTTATAAGGACATTATTATTTTAGGTGATTTTATTAATCACCTAAAATATATTGAATCCTACCTATATATTGAATCTAAGGCTGACATTGTTAGAAACTTATGTTATATTAACAATTTGTCACTTATGCCTACTCATTTTTATATTCAGCATTGTTCGACATCCTTAATAGATTTTGCTTTAATAAGTGATACCAATTTAATAAAACATTCTGGTCAATTTTTAGTACCATATCTTTCACATCACTCATTTATTTATTATTGTCTTGATGTTCCGCTGTCGATTGGTGATTACGTAAAGGAATTTTTTGTAGTAAATGTATTATTTCGAATAAAATATTATGAGAATTGAAAAATCAACAAATACAAATATTACTAATATAAAAATACAATCAATATACAAAGTATTATACATAACATAACAATTTAATTTTACACTTTCCCTTGTTATGTGATGTTGGAGATTTCTAAACCGATTTGATTACAAAGCATCTTCAATCTTGTAGGTTGTAAGGGTTTTGTCATCAAATCCGCTAATTGATCTTGAGTAGAAATTTGTTGAATTTCAAGTTCTCTTTCACTGACTTTTTCACGAACAAAGAAGTGCTTCAAACTAATATGTTTTGTTCGTCTATGATATTGTGGATTTTGGGCCAATCGTACAGCAGCAGAATTATCAACGTAAAGTAAAGGAATGTCATTCAAACCAATTAAATCTGCATATAAGCGCCTTATCCAAATAACTTCTTTTGTTGCTTCTGAGGCTGCTACTATTTCGGCTTCCGTTGTGGATGTAGCAACCATAGTTTGCCTTTGGCTTAACCATGAAATAACTCTTCCAGCAAATTTCACAATAACACCTGTTGTGGATCTTCCTGTTTTTAAACATCCACCAAAGTCTGCATCACTGTAGCATTTAAGTTATTGGTCTGACTTGTTTTTATAAGAAATTCCGTACTTTACTGTTCCAGATATGTAGCGAAGAACTCTTTTGACACGGATAACATCATCATTTGAAGGATTTTCTAACGTTCTAGACAGGAACCCAACACTATAGGCTAAATCAGGTCTTGTTCCCAACATTAAATACATGATGGCTCCTACGGCTTGTCTATATGGAAATTGAGAACCCTTCATGTTTTGTTTCCTTGATTCGAAACTTTCACCTTTTAACATTGGCGAGGAAAGCGATCTGCTTTCTGAAAATCTGAATCTTTCTAAGACCTTCTTTGCGTACGCCTCTTGGTTAATAAAAATGCAATTATCATCTCTTTTTATTTCCAATCCTAGAAAATAGCTTGCATCTTTGGTAGTTATTTTAAATTCTCTTCTTAATTCTGTTAAAAACACTTCCAACTCTTTGGGATCTGTAGCAGCTACTAGGCCATCATCTACATATAGGGCAAGTATTAACTTCTTACCATTTTTATCTCTCATATATAAGCATGGATCCGCTTCGCTAGCCTTAAAACCAAGCTCCAATAAATACTTCCCAAATCTTCGGTTCCAGCATCGTGGGGCTTGCTTCAATCCATATAAACTTCTTTTAAGTTTGCATACCTTCTTAGTACCATCATCAAAACCTTCGGGCTGTTTCATATAAATAATTTCCTCAAGATGACCATAAAGAAACGCTGTTGAAACATCAAATTGAGATATATGCATGTTTTGACTAGCAGCTACACTTAGAATAGCTCTAATTGTTCCCAATTTGGCTACAGGGCTAAATGTTTCATTGTAATCTACACCTTTACGCTGTTTAAGTCTTTTATTACCAATCTTGCTTAATATTTGTCTATTCTTCCATCAGGATTAGTTTTCACTTTAAATACCCACATTGATGGCAGAGCTTTGGAATCTTTTGGGAGATCAGCCATTTAACACGTTTGGTTTTCCTTTAACGAATTCATTTCGGAATTCATGGCTTTCATCCATTCTTTCTTTTCTGCGCTATTAATTGCATCGCCAAATGTAACAGGAGTTTCAATTTGACTTACGAAATCTTGGGACGCCATAACGTAATCATCAAATCTTGAATTATGTAATAAGGTGCGATCTCTAAGTCGTTTGCTCATCGGTTCCTCATCGTCATTAGTAAATGATCTCTTACGCTTATTTACCTCGAAACCGTGGAAATCACTTGGCTTTTCGAAATTTTTAAATTTTAATATAATTTCACCACTCCCGTCTTCCGAAATATTCTCACTAGCATCTTGAAAATCATCACAATTTATTAGTTCTTCACTAAACTTAACATCTCTTGATAATAATATACTGTGATTTTATTTTACATAAATTCGGTAACGTTCTTCTGTGTCATATCCAATCAAGTAGCCCTTGGTTGCTTTTGGATCCATTTTCTTTCTTTTCTGACTAGGAACATGGGCATAGCATTCACTTCCAATTATTCTTAAATGATTTATTCTAGGCTTTCTTCTAAACCATAGCTCATGTGGGCTCTTACCTTCAACAGAAGTCTTTCGAGTTCGATTTAGTATGTATATGGTTGTGCGAACTAATTCAGCCCAAATGGCTTCAGGAAATTTAACGCTCTTGTTTGAATACTTAAACGTTTGAGCCATTTCAACCACTGTTCTATTTTCTCGTTCACTTGCACCGTTTTGTTGTTGTGTATAAGGAGCTGTCAACCTCTGTGTCACTCCATATTCTTTTAAAATTTTACGTATTTCATAATTATCAAACTCGCCTCCATTATCGCTCAAAAATTCTTTAATTGGATTTTCTTGATTTTTTGCAAGAGCTTAAACTTCTTTCAGTGCATCTTTAACTTCAGATTTTTCTTTTAGTGAGTAGCCAAAACAGTATTTAGTATATGAATCTTTAAATATAACTAAATATTTCTTTTTACTAAAAGATACTGGAAATGGACCACATACATCGGATGACATTAACTCGCCTAGACTACTAGCCTTCTCTCTAGTTCCAAATGGTTGCCGATGAGACTTTCCATAAATGCAGGATTCGCATAACTTGTTGTCTAACTTAACATTAATTAATACCGAGTTCTGTCTTGAGTTTTTGTTGAACATGTCGTTTATCTTGATGTCCCCATCGCTCATGATATAATTGCAAGGTATTATCAGCTTCTGTAGAGTTAACTTCATTTATTGTTCTTGGTATGACTGGTTCGATATCTGCTTTGTATAGGGAACCTCCTTTTTCTCGTTGTCCAACTAACAAAACTTCATTGTTTGATAAAAGTTTACAGACAGTAGCAGTCGACTTAAATTCACTATTATTTATTTTATCTTGGGTAGACAATACGGAGAATAAGTTCCTGAATATGTTTGGAACATACCAAACATCAGTCAGATCAAATATGAGTACCTTGTTGTTTAACATGGCGGGTTGCACCATTATCAATCCACCAATCATTTGAAAAATCTTCATTAATTGCGTTTATTTCGTCACAAATTAATGGTAGTATTCGGTAAGATGTACATTTTACTTCACTAATCTTTTCTTTTACTGGCTTACCATCGTTGATCCATTTTCTGCAATCACATACCCAATTGGCTCTTGTTGCAATAATTTATCCATTATCTTTTGGTATACTTCATCACTTACTGCGCTTGTAATCATAGACTTCGCATAACTATTTGCCTTTCTGAACAAATCTGTTTCTTCTCTGTGTATCTTCTTTTCTTCAGTTGTTGCGGTGGTTGGTAGTGGTATTGGTTTCACTAACTTACCATCTATAACATCAACTGCTCCTTCATGATAATCCAATAAATTACGCATCTTGCGTTTCCAGATTGGATAATCCAATTCATTTTGAAGAGGCTTGATGTGTTTTGAAAAATCCATTTTTACTTACAGATTCTTCTTATAATCTTGAAGTATTTTAATCTTGATAAAATGTCTTTAATATCTTGCAAAAATTTCTTGAAAAATTCTTGCTTTTCTTAATATCTTAAAAAATTTACTTTATTCGAAGTTTTTTGAAAATTTTCTTAATTTAATTTTCTGAGTTTCTTGGGCACATAACCTTTTGTAGTAAATGTATTATTTCGAATAAAATATTATGAGAATTGAAAAATCAACAAATATAAATATTACTAATATAAAAATACAATCAATATACAAAGTATTATACATAACATAACAATTTAATTCAACAGAATTTCAAGATTATAATAATATCGACTGGAGTAGAGTTCATGATAAAGCTTATAAAGAGAGTATGAGTCAGTCTAATTGGGTAATATATTGCAAGTATTAGAACAAGTAGAGTCAAAATTTCGTTCGGTACCGAACACCGAACCCGAACTTCGGAAAATTTGAAAGTTCGGCCGAACCCGAACTTTTTTCGGTTTTCAAACTCTTTTCATAAATGAAAAACGCATTTATTATTAAAAAGTAATAAATTTATAACATTTAAAACCAAAATATGAACATCCGAAAGATTTTTTGAAAAGGGTCTTTAATTTGCAATTGGGCCAATTATCAACTAATTCCGAATCCCAGAGAGTGATAAATTTCTAACAACAAACTATTTTTGTGAAATGCATATATCATAATACCTTTATTATTGGTTTTTAAACGATTCATTGACAATGATATAATTCTCTGTAAGAGCACGCATAGAAAAACAAGGCTGTGGTTAAAATTATGATTGTAGTATAAACATATTATCGTTATTGTAACAATTTTAAAATATCATATTATGATTAAATACCGTCAAAATATTGTATCGTGATATTTTTGTATTTATCATAATATTATTATACATTATCATATTATGATCCAAGGTGATCAAAATTTCGTTTTAAATGTGTATCGAAATCAAAATAAATTTTATCGACAGTTTCTAAAAAAATAATACTTACAATACTTAACACAATTCGCAAATTTCAATTGGCCGATTTATATGAAATTTTGGTTCATAAAAAAATTTATGTATAATTTCATAAATACTAGTATTTTTAAGCCTGCTATGAACGTTAGTCATTTTCTAAAGCGAACCTTATATGGAGGCCATGTCGAAATGTAAACCGCTTTTGATTATTTTGAATGCCAATCAATCTGCAGCAATAGTTTAGGTCCTATCGTTCTTTTAATAGACTGACTGACTGGCATGTCTAAATCGTTTAAGAATAAAGACATATAAAATTTAAATTTTACAAATGAGATCAAAGATTTATAGTCGAAGCTAGATAATTTAAATTAAATGTATCACTTTTCTTAGCTTTGGTTTCTGGTTAACTGTTTTTCAAATCAGCCCAAAAAATGAACAGTTAAAAAGGCGTTTTGTACCTATTAAATCGGAAATTTATTGTACAGCCAGGATGTATGATAACTTCTGTAAACAAATTTTCTGCATTTTTAAAACTTTTTGATGATGGAAAAATATGATGAATAAACATTTTATAAAAATTTCGGCGTACGGTGTTCGGTCAAAATTTCGCCGAACACCGAACATTGGCCGAACCTCTCATTTTACCGAACCCGTACCCGAACGTTCGGTCGGACACTAGGAACAAGGTTAAAATTCTTTTAAGAAAACATAAAATACTTTATTGGAAATTTAGGTTCGATCGTTGTAGTATTAAAGATGTGTGGAGAGTTTTAAATCAAAACCATGTCCACAGTAATCCGTTTGATAAACATGAACCGGAGACTTTTAATGAATATTTCACTTCATCCCAAACTTATTTTAATGATACTCTGCCGGATTTTGCTGGCTCGTCACATTTAGGGTTTCAATTCAGATGTATTGACAAGAATGAACTTTTTTATGCAATTTTGAGAATTAAATCTAATTCTATTAGTTTTGATGGTCTACCACATAAATTTATTAAGGCTATTTATCTACATGTTGAAAACTATCTTCTCTATATATTTAACAATATAATTATTAGCTCTAGCTTTCCTAGTGTTTGTAAAATATCTAGAATATTACCTATAAAGAAGAAGGGAAGTAGTGTTTGTCTTGATAATTATAGACCTATAAGTATTTTGAGTAGTTTATCCAAAACATTATAAATTATTTTAAAAGATCAAATGTTGTTTAGCTCAATCTGGATGTTGGTTGGAATGGTTGAGAGACAATCCCTTTAGATTGTAAACAAAAGGTTGATTTTGTTTACTCAAAAGAAAACCCCAATTGGCAAATAGAAATAAAAAGAACAAAGTATTAGGGTTTGGAACAAATTTCAATTTCTTTATTGGTGATGGTAGGATTACCTGTGTTTTTCTCTAAGGCAAGAACAAGAAGAAGGTTTTATGTTAGTAGGAAAAAAGGAAGCAGTCTTAGGACATGTTTGGCCAACTTGACGTTTCGTTTTAGGCTTTAATAAAACTTAGAAAGAGATAAATAGCTATGTTTATAGCTATTTATCTTCTTAAACAACAGCTTTCATATATAATATACAAAGCAATAGGTAAGTTTAAGTTGTAGGGTTAATAACATCGATACGTTAGTCAAAGTATAACAAGTAGTCCGACTCTCATATACAGGAAATTACTCTCTCACATCTACGAGTGTCGTGTGAATTCGACTCTCTTGTGAGAAATTTAAACTTGTCAAAACCCTCAAATGTTTAACTTACTTTTTTGGCCACTTTTAAGGATTGTACGCGAAATTACGGTTGTACACAAAAAATCTGCAATTTTTTAAAATTTAATTATAAAAATTAAATTTAATAGGTTTTTTATAATTCAAGTTTACTGATATTTTAAAGCTTACATACTAAATTATAAAAATTCAAATAATTACGAACTGAACATTTTAAAGTTTTATGGAATTTTTTGAATTCCATAAAACATACGTTTCGTATTTTGCATGTCTGAAGTTAAAAAAGTGCATTTCAAACTTATAGCGAACATGGACCATAAATAGTCCATCCAAATATAGTGCTATAGTGAATATAGCCTGTTTTTGAAAATACCCCTTCCAGAATTACCTTTGGATAAAGGTCAGCACCGATTATAATGACGATTGAAGCCGATTCGTAAAATTTGGAATCGGCTAGAAACATATCACGAAAATTATTTTTATAATGTTCTGGAAGCGACTCGGACGGCGTACGAAGCGTTATCCGATTGTCGACCCGAAATGTTCCCTCTATCTTCGAACC